>NW_017299892.1:1127983-1140082 GCF_001594075.2 Trachymyrmex cornetzi | reverse complement strand
ATATATATATATATATATATATATATATTCAAACAAAGATTTTTACAAATATTTCAGGAAAAGATTTAAAAATAAATCTTTTCGTTTAGGTATGATTATATGAGCTATTTTTAATCAGACATAATAGCGTTTTGACAATTATCATACTAACAACGAAAGCTAATAAATATACTTTACAACAATTTTTTAAAAAGAAATATTGGAAAGATTTATTATCTTGTTTAAATATTCGTATAGAATTTCATCGAAATTCCAATGAACAGCTGACATCTACTGTTTTCATTCGCACGTATAAAAAATGTATCTTTAATCTTAAAATTTACCAAAACTATTAGAAATCCGGTACATATGTGCGTTCGTTGCGTCGCTCCAAATTCAGAATTGTTACAGTTAGAGATCGATTTTAGTCGTATCGCAATTATTAGATCTTTCGGACTTAAAACAAGCATATTTCTTGAAGAATAAAGAAAAAAATTAGAGAGAAAATTTTTGATAACTCAGTTAAAATGAGGAAAAAAATTCGATTGTCAGAAGCTTCGTGCAATCGTATCATCAAAATTTTATCTGACCTCTATGCATTATGATGTATGATGTGATAAGACAAGATGTACATTTCCATGAATTCACACTTGTTTATAGCAATAATCAATCGATTATTATAACTAATTGTTTATAATTTTTTAATATAGTATAGCTGTAGAGATTAGGACAAATTTTTTATTAATTATATTTTACTCTTATTAATAATCTGTTAATGTTGCTGCTATTACACGCGATTAAATTGCTACACCTCGTACTTATTCTTTGAACTAAATTCTTCATATTTTTCGATCCTCTTTCTCCATCTAATTGTGGATACATATATTTTACTTGACGTTAACTGTTCACTCGCGAATATTATTTGTCCTTGTTTGATAAATAAGGATGAAATGATTCTAAGAGCGAACATCGAGTGAAGCGCAGTCATGTCATTTTAAATGCAAAAAGTACACATAGTGCAGCTATGAAGAATATATCTCTTGTTTATTTACAATCGTATTAATGTGAATAGGGATTTCTTACATCATCTGCAGGATCCACCGGTACGTCGAGGGACAGCAAATGCCTGACCAGGTCGTCGTGACCACCCAAGGCCGCCCAGTGTATCAACATTCGACCATTCTGCAAAGAAAGGAAATGATAATATAACCTCAAAAACACGCTCGATATGTGGATGGAACGGCGCAACGTTGCACAATACGTACGTTGTCCGTTTGTGTTTTCAGTTTCTCACTCTCGTTCAGCAGAATCTTCACGGCCGCAGTTTTGCCGCGATATGCCAGATCATACACCGTAGACTCCTGCTGCATCATTTTCGCGGCTCTGTGAACGATAAATTGACGAGATCTTCCTGCTCTGAATGTTACGTTTTAAACGCGTGCGCGCAGGAATTACTCCGCTATTTTGTCACCAATATTGACTTGTTACGGCCGTCTTTTATCACGACGCATTTGCGTCGCATATGATCTTGTCGTACGGCAAGAATTATTGTAAATTACCACGTTCTGTGTACAATGAGTGCAATGTGCAAGCGCCATCAGCGCTGTCAATGATTTTCACTTTTCAGCGCTATAGGTATGCGTTGTTTCTATCTTTATTCTCCGTTAAACATAAAACAAGGATATAATGAGTGCGTTCCATTCACGCATGATGCGCATGGTGATACAGATATCGGATACTTCGAAAATATCTTTAAATACATTTAAGACACTTTTAAATTAATTTTATTGTAATAATGTGTAAAAAATGTATTAGTTATTAAATGAATCATTCATTTATTCATTTTTGTTGCATTTATATATAGATACTTGAAAAAACTTATAATTATCGTGAAACGATTTAGGATAATAATTATAAGACTATATTATTCATCATAATTTTACAAATTAAAAATACTTCAAGAGCATTATGTTTCCAGCTTAACTATACATGTGTTAGAAATTCTACAATCTAAGATCACTGGCTGCGTCCGGCAGAAAAAGCAGCTGTGTGACTGTAAAATTCTTTAATATGACTGATTTGTATTTATATCCTGTGAGGAACTGAAGGAAAGACCAATCATGTTATAGAATTTTGCAACAGCAAAGCTGCTTTTTTCCTGCAGAATGGAATCAATCGACAATCACACATAAAATGGAATCATGACTATGCTGAGGAAATGTATCTGAAAAATGCAACTGAAAATCAGTTCAAATGCTGCGTTTTTTTATCTAGATATAGATACAAATACTCGAATTTGAATGTACCTCAGATACAGATCAGATACACAAAATATATCTCTATACATGTATCTAGATACGTGTATAGAGATACTACCCAACATTATATCAATATTATAATTTTCCATTCAACAATATAAATATAATACAATACATATTGTACGTAACAATTACATTGTTAAATAGAGGAAATAACTGATACAATGTTATTGTTAGTTGATGTTTACAAAGTTTTTTATTTCCAATTCCATTACCGTAAAAAATATTAGGAACAATACAAAAAATAAAGAAATTTTATTACGAAGTAAACGTGAAGTAATAAGACTAATTTTAATATCTAAATTTAAGATAGATTATTAGAATGATTAAATTAATTTTTGTTTTCGAAAACTATTGTTATTGTATACTAAAAATAAAATTAATTATGCCATTAGTGTTGTAAAACATTATTTGATCAATCAATCTCGAGCTTCTTAAAGCTTCCTTCAACGCCAAATAAATCCGTTGCTATTTTTGCCTTGTCCAGTCGTAGCGATTCATTAACCCGATGATTAGCTTCGTCTTTTTGGAACCAAGCAACATGATCTGCTAGTTTTTTCATTTGTTTATCATGTAATTTCTGCATAAGACCGGCTTGACCACCTACTTCATTCGGAAGAACTTCGAGTGACACGAATTTCTCCAGAGTATCGTTTGTGGTATGCATATGAAACTAGAAAGTAATTAAAATATATTACATAAAAAAATAAAATACGCACATGCACACGATATACAGTCAATAAAAAAGAAATCAAAAGAAATAGGAGTTTGATCTTCTCTTTTTCTCATTATTAATAAACGTAATGTTGAACAATTGACCTGAAATTGACTTGTATGTAACGATTTAGATCTTACCATATCCATCAGCTGTTTTTTCATGAAAGGTTTTATCATATTGAAAATGATATCTACTACTGGAGTAACATTTATTAAATGGAATCCTTTCAATCTAACAGGTAATCCTTCTTGTAGATAGTAAAAGAATTTCTTTAAAGTCATAGGACTTAAACGGGCGACGTGTCCCAAAGAAATGTTTTTCATGTCGATTATTAATACATGGCCATTGCAAGTGCCCTCCATATAAAGCCATAAATCGATTGTCATAAAAAGCAATTTAATTGCATCGGTGAAAACAAAATGCGACGGCTCGCTATCTATAAGTCTTCCATAAATGATTTTATGCCCTTCTCTAGTAATTCCTTCCAAAATTTGAGTCGTTCTGTCGATAATAAGATTGTTTGTATTTTTTGCACGAAATTTCTTTGTGATAAATGCAACATTTTTTTTACACATAAGAGATGCCATGAATAATTAAAAAAGGGAAATATCATTAATATACTTACACCGTCTTGGTTGCTTTCTTTACTTCTTTGTCGTTAATAAGATCTCGATTGCAGAAGAACTCGGGTACATGAGTCCTGACTGTGAAAAAAGTATCGATAGTAGTTTTCGTTGGCTCGAGTTGATAATAATTACTATGCAAGAACAATACTAATTCACTATCTGACATTTTAGGTAGATGAGTCTGTTTGTTGGACCATTTTCTCAATATTTGTATATCTGACTCTTTCAATTCCGGATTCTTCTTTAATTCTTCCTCAAACGATGCTAATTTTATTGAAGCCATCTTTTACTGTGAGTTTAGACTCCTACGGAAATAAAATTAATAATTTTAACAAATTCAGTAATATATAATTATATTATCGTAATATATGAAGATTATAAGTTTCGCGGGTTTCCTGTGTCCAGATCCATTCTTGAAATGCCAACATTTCGTGAACCTTGCAATCCACTGCTCTAAATTTCTTACAATAGACTATAGGATTTACGCAGCATGTATATATAGGATGACAGGAAATTTTAGTACGAAACGTTGGAATTTCAAGAATGGATCTAGACACGGAGAAAACCCGCCAAACGCATAATCTTTATATAGAAAGCACTCATGGAAGCCATAAGAATATTAACCTAAAATATATATAAAAACACCCTGTTAAATTCATAATGTAGAATTATATTCAGTTTGAACTATTTTTAATTATTTCTATAAAATTATTCTCGCAAGTTAGTATACGTATCCATAGGAATGCAGAAGTCTCTTTCTATTCAATGGTGTAATGGGAGAGAGAATGAGAGGGGGATTGGCCGTCTCCCACGGACCTCTCTCTCATTATTGTCGACCACATTTGATACATTACTTAGATACGGATTGCACAGTCCATTCTCTTTGTCTTTGGTACCTCCCCACTGTCTTACGTACGCCTACATAGTTACTATACGTCAAACTGGTATCCTATACATCCTTTTAGTTCTCATGGAGGCATCTGTCCACATTCCTGTGGGTACCTATACTAATCTATTGCATTCCCATGGATGTCCTACGTATACCTATAAGTAACTACACAAGCTCCTACAGAATCTTATAGTCATCTATAGGAACCCATGAAAAAACCCATGGGAATTTGCAACAGGGAACCCTCAAAACGCATAACTTTTATAAAGAAAGCACCCGTGGAAGCCTCAAGAATATTATCGTAGTATATGCAAGCTAAATAACTTGTTTTACATGAAATACAGACAAAAGCAATAATTCCTAATAAATTATATTAATTGTATATTATAAATGTGTGTGTCGTCACATTACATAACCTTAGATCAAAATGCATTATTATTGATTTTCTAGTTTATTAATGATAGTGGATGAAATACATTTTACTAAATTTCGTTTACCTTGTATATATTCTGCCTATGTAAAAAGATGCCACGTAGTAACTCAGACCGATGTCTTGAAAAATATTAATTGAAATCTGCATTAACATATAATAATTTTTAAGATTCGGTTCCATCAATGTAAGATTTAATCTCGGTTTAATTTACTCTTCATCTTCTTCTAATTCTAAAAATTAGAGAGAAAAAAACAATAAATTAAACTGAGATTAAATATACACATAATTGTACATTGATCAAACCGAGTCTGTTGAGCACTGATGAAGAAGTGACAATGGAGTGTACATTATATAACAGCTCAGAAAAC
Source organism: Trachymyrmex cornetzi (assembly GCF_001594075.2). Taxonomy (NCBI): domain Eukaryota; kingdom Metazoa; phylum Arthropoda; class Insecta; order Hymenoptera; family Formicidae; genus Trachymyrmex; species Trachymyrmex cornetzi. The sequence continues at coordinate 1,134,751 of NW_017299892.1, read as the reverse complement.
AGGTTTCAACAACGTTATATGAGTCACACTATTTTGTGTATATATGAAATATATGCGCTGAAATTTTATTTGATAAGACACTATATAGATTTCTCGGCAAAATAGAAATTAATGAAATAGATGCAAATATCCATTCTTAATTTAATACTATTTAACATCCAATACCTTTTGTCTCTTCTGAGAAAAATAATTCTTTACAATATTGTATACTTTATATCTTCTTACAGTATTAAAATATGTTGCACAATATAATAGACTACTAATGTAATTTGCTATTAGAATAATGTAATAATGTTTATGAGATAATGTGATACATTTGAAATTTTATTTCATTTTTATTTCATACTGCTTAGACAGTTAGTCTAAGCAACTATAGGATCTTCAGATCTCGAACTGATTTTGTTAAAAAGAACTTGCAATTCAATCTCTTGCGGCCTTCAATCCAAATAAAATATTACGTAACAGTTTTTTATGCATGAATATGTATAAATATGTATAAACATACATAAATATTCATAAGCATGTATAATCATACACAAAACATGTCCATACATATTCATACATCTCTTTTTCTGTTATAAAATTATTTTTTAGTGTAATAGAAATAATAATAGTAATGTGAAAACATTTTTTTAAAAATAATTAAAGGGATAATTTTCACATTGTTCGTTTCAGAAAAAAGCAATTTTGAAAAAATGTAAAAATAATTGCTTATGCACAATTATGCATAATTTTATATATAATTAATGCTTAATTCGGTGTAAATTTATATATTATGTGCATATCTAATCCTGCAAACGGCGTGCCAAATTTAATTTTCAGTTATGAATCGTAATGATCGTAATGTGAATATACAAGAAATAGGAAATAAAGGTCCTAGATGGTCAAGCTAGACTTTTAGTACTTATAATTCGGTGTAAATTTTTATATTATATACGTATCCAATTCTGCAAACTGTGGCTTGAATTTAATTTTCAATCTTTAGTAATATTAGAATTGTTTAGACATTCAAGAATATATATATATATATATCGACTACTTATCTCGTTTCATTTACGACGGACAGTGCAAACGTCACGTCACACAATTATAACGTTTTATTATATTTTCATTCAAAAGAATAAAATATTTTAATTTTCATTAAGAGCTGTAAATCTATTTTAGTTTTTTTAACTAATATTATAGAATTAATTTTTTTGAATCAATTATTTGGTTTTTTTCTTCATCTTGACCTCTTAATGTTTAAATTTAATTAACTTTGGTTACTGTTGATGCAGAAATGTGTATTTTTTATTAAGCTAATGTGACGGAATCAACAATTGTCTCTGATCTGATTTTAACTCTTTCATAAGAAATGTTTATTTCTTATTCCGATATTTCTCCGATTTTTTTCGAGACGAGACAAGACGAGACGAGAAAAACAAATGATAATCTCGGAAATGTTATTTTTAATATAAAAAGAGTACTTTAGAAGGGCCAAAAAACAATTCTTCAATATATGTTTATTTTAACAAACGTTTTGATCTCTCTTAATTGGATCATCCTCAGTATTTGTGTTTAAAGTCTATAAATCTTGAATCATAATTTCGGAAACCAGTTCATTAAACGCATTCAATGTTAGTATTTTAATTCTATATAACGCAAATCATAATTACGCAAGTACAGCCATCAAACGCATATTTCGCAGTTATGAGTAATATTCTTTCTTTTTTCAGATCACTTAGTTACTCCTTGAGTATAACGTATAATGTTGTATAATTTTAGAAGTAATAAAAAGTTATTTTTAATGATACGAGAAATGCCGAGACGATATTTCGAAATCTGTTTATAAAAATATAAAATAATATGAGTAAAAAGGATAAATTATAAATTAATATAACATAAATGGGCTACGAGCCAAAAGTTAGAATATAACATTAGTTTGTTTTGTTTTTGTGTTGATAGTAATAAAAAATATATAATATAACTTTAGTCAATAGTAATAAAAAATATATAATATAACATTAGTGATAGTAATAAAAAATATAAAATAAAATTGTGCTTTCTGTCCTTTAAATGGTGTATATAACTACTTGTGCATTTGCTTTGTAAGTAGATGGAAGTTCGTTTGGTTGATTTCTTAAGTCATCGTATTCAAACCATTGATTATTCTGGAAGCTCGCTGCCGTAAAGTGTCCAACAACGTTCTCTTCAGTATTCTTAGTGTTTGTCGGTAATTTTAAAGTAACAATGCCTCTTAGAAAACATTCCTTTTTTATAAATGTGAATTGCAATTTTTGCGGAATTTTACTTAATTGCACTTTATTTGTTGTATTATACATGTCGTATATTTCTAGTATTATAAACATGCCTGCAATGTAATTATTGGGCGTTTAATGGAAAATAACATTTAATGATGTACATATCTTTAGAATGAAAAAGAATAGATACAATGAAGTCTTTATAATAACATTACAGATCAGTTTACATCATATTGAAAAATAATATAAAAAATTTTGCTGCAGTTTACAACTTATATCAAAACTTATTTCAGTGAAAAGTAAAAATGCGTCCTAAAGAAGATATAATTATAAATAATGACAAGAATCTTGATTTTTTTGTATAAATACTGTAAGTGTTCAAGACGATTGATGTACTTTTTAGTGTGTAGTATAATATGTAAATTTGACCAAAAGTGGCGTTCGCGTATTTAATTAAAAATGGTATGTACACACACAGTTTTGATATGTAATTTATATTATTGTATACAGTTTATTTAAAATATAAATATTAACCAATTTATTTGAAAAACACTATAGATAATAATATCCTTAAAAAAAAATACTATCAAAAATACAAATTCTGTTTTTTTCTCTCAAATGTTCTATTATATGTTCTTGTTTTATATTTGCATTTAATTATATTATCTCTTGTGTAATGTTTCTGCAATACTTACCAGCTTCTGAAACTTGTGTATTTTGTGTACCGGAACATTCGATATTTTTCCATGCCATGTTTCTTTGATGGCAGCGTTTTGATTCCAAAAGAAAGTTCCTTTCAACGGCACTTGGAAACGTAGACTCTATTAAATCTTCTAATTTTACTTGAATCGTTGGAAACGTTTTTTTTCGCGTATAGCTACATGTATCACAACAGGTAATTTCTTTTATACTATATACATTATAAAATAACTTATTACATAAATATCCTACTGATGTCTCACAATTTATAACAAAACAATTGCCATATATTTCCTTGGCTTCAAAAATATCGGAAAGAATAACGCCTCGTAAATAATATGTATGTATGGTTAACCCATTTGCAAGCGAATCTAAAATTATTTGTAAAAAAATATTTCTATCGCTAATATCACTTGCTGCTGTTTTAAAATTTTCACTTTTAAGTAATGAAATAACAAATATTTGATAAATACTGTCAAAAGCGCATGTTTGTATGATAGACATTTCTTTGCCTTTTATGTTAATAGATTTTAAGTTAATATTATTCCCATTTTGTAAAATGGGAATATCTTGTGCATCGACTCCTCGTGCAGCATATTCTCTATATACGCACAATTTTTTACTGTGTATTTCTAATCGTTCAGGATTTCTTAAGAATCTCTTTCCATAAATACCTGTTTCTTTTGTATGCTTACAATACATAACATTATCAGTTTCAAGATTAACATTATTGATAATACCATTGATAACTGATCCGCAAATACACTTGCCTTTTATCTTGTGTTTTATATCCGTATTTAATATTTGATCTTTCAATCCATAACGATTTTTTATTGTCAAGGTATATAAAGCATTTTCTGACATTGTGTTATTTAACTGATGTGATATGTCTGTCCAAATCTTATTGTTTTTTGAAATGATATTTGAAATTTTGTTATTCCTATCAATCTCAAACTATCTTTATATTGCAAAATAGTAGATACTATTAATTTCTCGTTATGTAAACGAGGTCTGCCACGTTTTGAAGACATGATGCAAGATATCCCATTTTGTAAAATGGGAATATCTTGTACATCGACTCCTCGTGCAGCATATTCTCTATTGTATATAGGATGATGACATAAATATTCGCTATATTCTTGTTCTACATTTCTTGAAGTTGTTACTTCATATAAATGTGGTTCCGGATCATTAATTTCCATTAATTCTTTTACACGATCATCAGCTGTGTATACTTCCGCCATTAAATGTCTATCCCATAAGATCTTACCTACACAGTAAAAAAGAAAATGTTAATTTTAACATTTTTTACTTGTCCCAGGAGATCCAGTCTACATTTTAAGTTAAAGTAACTCGTTCGTCTTGTGTTATTTGTTAACGAACTAGTGATGTTAAACAATTGACACAATACTTTACATTTATATTTGTTATTTTGACTTTAAGGGTGATTTAAAACTAACATATAAAATAAGTAGAGTACATAGAAGAGTAGTTGCAGTAACTCGTAAGAAAATACAAATTCTGTTTTTTCTCTCAAATGTTGTATTATATGTTCTTGTTTTATCTTTACATTTAATTATGTCTCTTGTGTAATGTTTCTGCAATACTTACCAACTTCTGAAATTTGTGTATTTTGTGTACCGGAACATTCTATATTTTTCCATTCCATGTTCCTTTGATGGCAGCGTTTTGGTTTCAAAAGAAAGTTGTTTTCAATGGCACTTGGAAATGTAGACTCTATTAAATCTAATTTTATTTGAATTGTTGGAAATGTTTTTTCTCGCGTATTGCTACATATATCACAACAGGTAGTTTCTTTTATACTACATACATTATAAAATAACTTATTACATAAATAGCCTACTGATATCTCACAATTTATAAGAAAACAATTGCCATATGTTTCCTTAGCTTCAAAAATATCGGAAAGAATAACGCTTCGTAAATAATATCTATATTTAGTTAACCCATTTGCAAACGAATCTAAACTTATTTGTAAAAAAATATTTCTATCGCTAATATCACTTGCTGCTGTTTTGAAATTTTCACTTTTAAGTAATGAAATAACAAATATTTGATAGATACTGTCAAAAGCGCATGTTTGTATTATTGACATTTTTTTGCCTTAAATGTTAATTGATTTTACAAAATGGAAATAATATTGACTTAAAATCAGTTAATAATATCTTGTGCATCGACTTTATACGTTCATTAATGTAATCGATATGGCGAAATACAAATAAATCTGCCCTGGTTGGCAATGCATTTGCAAATAATCTGCACTTTATGTCATTGAATTCAGATTTTACGACTGAGTTAGAAGCAGGAATTCTACCGTATCCGAATTTTTTAAGGCACATACATGACCATAAAGGATACCATTTAATGTCACGCATTATATGATCAATTAAGGAAGGAAAAAATGTGCATTAACCCGATCTCCATTATCGATATTCTCTATATATGTATACAGAAAACTATTCCCATGACTGGAACAAACGAAATTATCGAAATATGCTATTATCTAAAAGACAAGCATTTTTTTCTCTTACAATATACATCTCTTGTATATATGTTTAGATACACGAAAAGATCAAATTTTGGCATCGTGTGTTCTTTCACCGTATATGTAGCGTTTTCGATCAAAATTCTACCCTCATAATGCGGTACCTATAGATTTACAAATATATTGAATTTTATTGTATATGTAATTAACATTTGTAATCACATATTAATTATAATAATTGTGTATGGGTAATTAACATTTGTAAATTATGATAATATTATACGTACGAAAAGAACATTCAACGAATGAAACAATTTTCGTTTAATACAGAAGTGTTCTCTCTCTGCATTTGATGGAATAATGGCTATGTGAATTCCATCGATTGCTCCTATCACACTACGAAATTATGTACGTGTCCAGAATCTGCATTATTAAAATAAAATACATTTACAGTTATTCAGTTAGTCACACGTTTAGTGTAATTGCCTAATTCCGTGATTATATCGAATTGGATGTAAAGCAAGTTAAATACAATTTATATACATTTAGTTAAGGTTTGTGCACTGTAAGTACCGCACCGCACTATCAATTGCCTGATTTTCCTATATTATTTTATATTTATGTCAAATTTGTGACCGTACTCGCAAGCAACGGCACAACTTCATCGTGGTCTGCAAAGGATTTTCCTTGATAACTGACCTTAAGAATCGTTAAGCTGATCTTTAACAAATTGTCATGAAAATTCTCTCCAAATACGAGTTGAGTGTCAGGCACGAGAGAACATACCATTCTTTCGCTAATTCCTAATTAACTTGCAATATTTACTCACGATTATTGTTCGGAGACTGATCACTCAGCTACGGAATTGGTGGAAGAGGAGGTGGTTCATATAATCACCATATTTATTTTTTATATTTGAATCAAAAAGTAAAATCGAATGTATCTCCCACGTTTCGAGTTATTCTTCTTCAAGTACCGTACACTGTTACCAGCGCGTATGTGCCTCTCTCTAATATATCCACGAGGAAATTTCTATCGTATATCAAAGCATAGCACATGTAGCGCAAATATTATAATAATGATAGAATTTGACGATTCACCTATTATAGAATTAATTGTTAGATTTTAAAATCTTGCGTGAGGAAATGTATATAACTGTAATACCGAAAAAAGCGAATATATGTTGTGAAATAAGTTAGAATATGTATTGAAGTACTGCCATGGTTTGGTTTATGTATTATTTGTTTAATATTGAGAATGGTCTGATGACAGACCGAAACGTCTATTTATCATTAATTATGTATCATTAAGATGAGTAAAATA
>NW_017299892.1:1127738-1127973 GCF_001594075.2 Trachymyrmex cornetzi | reverse complement strand
AAATAATTTTTTAATAAGAATTCGCTATTTCAATCCTGCGCACGTGGAAAAAGCCATTTATAACCGAAAGTTATCTTTTAAATCGATCCACGGTTTATTATTTATTAATTTAATATATATCTGTTCGTTGATTATACACAAGATATATGGGGACCTATAATTTAAACATCGATTTCTGAACCGTTTTTGATAAGGCAGGGTTTACTGGGGGTGCGTTCCGTTACTCGCATGATGC
>NW_017299892.1:1085754-1127533 GCF_001594075.2 Trachymyrmex cornetzi | reverse complement strand
TTATCTTTTAAATCGATCCACGGTTTATTATTTATTAATTTAATATATATCTGTTCGTTGATTATACACAAGATATATGGGGACCTATAATTTAAACATCGATTTCCGAACCGTTTTTGATAAGGCAGGGTTTACTGGGGGTGCGTTCCGTTTCTCGCATGATGCACATAATGCGTCGTTTATCCTTGTTGCTCACCAAATGTTAAACAAGGACAATGGATGCATCATGCGCGATACGGAACGCACCTTGGGTAAGTATACTACTCGGTGGTTTGCGACAAAGGCATAGAGAATGGACTGCGCGATCAGCGCGATCTGTGTGTCAAAATGGTCGATAGGGATGAGAGAGAGGGATCGTGGCAGGCCATTTCTGTCTCTTTCTATTCAATGGTGTAATGGGAGAGAGAATGAGAGGGGGATTGGCCGTCTCCCACGGACTTGTCTCTCATTATTGTCGACCACATTTGATACACTACTTAGATACGGATCGCGCAGTCCATTCTCTATGTCTTTGGGTTGCCGTTACCTTTCGAGAGTGTATTATATCCGAAGAGGTTATATCCACAGAGTAGGGGAGTCAGCTAAGAATGTGTAAGCGAAAAGAAAAAAACAGAAAACGAGATGGCCATCAGCATTTATTGCTTGTTTAATTGCGCTTGCGCTGTTGATTTTCAGTGTTGGAAGGGGAGGAAGGGGGGGGGAGGGGAGAATTTCAGGAGAGCAATATGTCGATGCCGCCCCACTCAGCTTTCAAAGTTCGATGTGCGACGCAACATTAGACAAAGATAAAGATGGCCGTCCCATATTCTTTCTCTTTCCAGTGTCTAACAATTCCCACTTATAGGGGCCCCTATGGCTCTCCTACTCAATGGATATAACCTCTGGTTATATTACACTCGCGCTCAAAATTAGCACTTCTAGTTATTAACAAAACTTTTTACTTTGTTACTAGATTATAATTAATTTCGGGAATATATTTTCGGGATGATATCATTATTGTTTGAAACTTTTTAAAATCCTACGCTTTTGGATCGAAATCGAATTGTCACTTCAATATTAATCTTAATCTTTCACACGGATTGAAATTGGTGATGGCTACATCGAAAAGGAAAATGGATAGTCCAATGAATCAAGAGAATAGAATACAAATTCTTTCAGAATTGTTTTAACTCGGATATATACAGCAGTGTATATAAAACATTACAAAGTGTGAACTGTAAGTATCAAGAGATTGCATAACATGGCATAAACAGAACACTTTTTGTCTTCATAGCGTGCATGATATAATAATATATGATATAATCATACATAAAAAGCTACAAAGTGCGAAGTACAAAATAATATTGATAGAAATGTGTTACATAATAACATCACAATTAGTAAAATGAAGTTAAAAGTATTTATCAATCTATATCAAGTTTTTTAAAATTACCCTCTATACCAAATAAATCATTTGCTGTTTTGCTCTTGCCAATCCTTAATGCTTCGTTAACGCGTCTGGTTGATTCATCCAGCAGAAACCATTGGCGATTGTCTTCCAATTTCCGCACTTCAATTTCAGCTAATTTGTGCACAGAACCTGCTTTTCCGCCTATTTCATTTGGCAATGCATCCACTGGGATATATTCAGAAATGCATTCTAATGATAAGTGAAAATGTATCTAAAAGAGTTAAATAAATTCAGCAAAATTTGTCTAAATAAAATACAGCATTGAGTATAATTTTTCCATTTAAAATTATGATATTACGAATAACTAGACGCAACCATTTCTATGTTTATCGATGATGATAGAAAATTATATTTTGTATAAATCATGATTTATTTACATCTATAAAAGATATGATTACATATATTTATTATAATTATAATATATTAGAATTATTTGATTGCGCTTATATCGCGTTTGTTGCAAATGATTGAGTTTCTTAAAAACGCGGATGTTGCTGATAAGTACAGTTGAAATTAATTAATTGATTTGTGATACTTACTATGTCTATCAACTCGTTTTTCATGAAAGGCTTCACTATGTTCATACATAATTCCACGGCGGGTGTTGCGTTTAGAACATGGATTGCTTTCAGACGTATCGGCATTGCCTCTTGGAAATAGTACAGATATTTCTTCATTGCCAATGGATTCATTCGCATAACATGACCGAAAGATAATTTGCTAACGTCAACGATGAAAATGTAACCATTATTCGTACCATTCATCAACAAACCTATGTCGCATATCATTACGGAATATTTGCCGCAGTTATTAGAGTCAAAGAAGGAAGGATCGCTGTCCAGCAATGTTGAAAATACCATGCTATAACCATCCTTTGTTAATCCATTCAGAGGAAGAAAAGCCCTTTTTAAATCAAATTAATTTTAAATCAAGTTAATATAATAAGTATGTATTAATTAAAATATTAGTAAAAATATTCTAGGTATTTTCAAAAGTATATCTGTACGTTTTATAGGATTTATTTTATTTTTTACGTGAATCTTAAATTATGTATTAATGCGATTAAAATTGTAAATATTGTAAATTGGCCATTTTATATGCAAGAACAAATCATATTACTGCTATTCGTTCATTAATAGTCATAAAATTGTTTACGCGATTTTGAAGGTTTGTTGCAGTCCTTTTTCCTCAAGCGGATCCCGATTGCAAAAAATTTCTGGTAAATGCGTTCTGATCGTATAATAATTCTCGATTGTGTTTTTTGTTGGTTCCATTCGATAGTAATTGCTGTGAAGGAACAAAACGAGAAAGTTGTCCTCAATTTTTGGCAAGTGCGGTTGTTTTTTGCACCATTCTCTCAGTGATTGTATATCGGAAAGTTTCAGTTGAGGATTCTTCTTCATTTCTTCTTCTAATGTGATTCCTTTTATTATAGACATTGAAACTGGAATTTAATATGATTATCTTCTTAAGAACACTTCCTTTCCTTCACAATATGTTCTTTCCGAGAGAGTATTTACTGAGATACTTCCAAAGCTGATAAGGATATATCGAACAATCCAAAGACTTGGCAGTACTGATATGAAACCTGTCACCATTCACTAGTAATCATTTATATTGATTATATATTCTATTAAATCAGTGCCTCGAACGGTCTTAGCCGGATCTTAAGTGTTTATTTAATTCTGCGTGAATTTATATACCATGTATGTAGTCTTCTAAACAGCGCGCTAAAATGATTTTTTAGTCTTGAAATACAAATTCTACTAAACTATCGGAGTAATTCGTATCACGAGTTACATTGACTAACAATTTAATAATTTGATACTTTTATGAAGTATATAAATTCACACAGAATTAAATAAGCATTTAAGATCTAACTAAGATGTTGAAAGGCATTCTATTGGTTGTGTTCTCATATGTTCTCACGATTAAACAAAATTCAGTATTTAAATTCTAATTAGAGTAACTTTCAGAAAAGTATGTTTCCAAACAAATACAACTATAGAAACATAACTGTCAGTTAATTTCTTATTTAACAATGTAACTATTATACAATATATATATACATATATGACATTGAGTTTGTTCAGTAGAAAAAACTCGTCATCTTTAATACCACTGGTACATACATGTCTTAAATCCAGAAGAACTAAACACTTACTGATCACATGTCTTTGCTGAACATAGCCATTAAGCTAGAAACACAATAGACACAGGTAATTGGCACGGGCAACAGGGAATAACGAGCCATCCAATCAGAAATCTGGGATATAATATCGAACTTATACCTCAAAGCTCTGATTGGACGGCTCGTTATTCCCTGTTGCCTGTGCCTATTGCCTGTGTCTATTGTGTTTCCAGCTTTATAGTTAAACTGTTGAGTGGGGAAATATAATTAACGATTAGGTTATTGTTAGTTGATATAGCCACAGTAGTGTCGCTGCGTGTAGCTTAGCGCCGAGACACTACCAGTGTCTCCAGATTTGCTGGAGTATAACTTCTATACGAGCATTAAATCCATGTATCACTATTGGAAACAGAGGATTGCGGATTAGAAATAAGAATTCAACCAGTTCGGTAATTCTAACTTTAATCCGTTTCGTTCGAATTGTTTGAATTGTAGTTTTTAATACAATCTCCAATGCGTTGTAGTGTAACACAGACTTTAGACTTTGGATACTGTAAAACAGGTGTATGCGCTTCAAAGTTACTGTACTGTATGGCACAAACAACTGAAGCATAAATACTTAATTGAGGAGTAAACATAAAGGAATAAAAATGGACATGTATAAATACAATAATTATTTAAGACGCTAGACACCATCAAAGTAAAAAGGAAACAAATTTTTATTTCCATAATACTGCACGTTCATAGATTATCTATAATACTTTCATCCTTTATATACATACATTCTTTAAAATATATTTATATTCGTAAAATAAAAGGGCTCAATCAAATTAATAACAATAAACAAAATAATTTACAGGCGTCTGGACCGATCGGGTCATTTTCAATGTAAGTCGCAAATATTTACATTAAAAAACGTTATAACAGAATAAATTAATCGTTTTTAAGAAAAAACGGAACCTTAAAAGCCTGATGATATTTTTTTCAATTAGCATCTCGTTTCACGGAGGTTGAATGTAGAGTCCTTAAACTATGCCCTAAATGTAATTCTTGATGAAACTATGTAGATGAAACTGTGTTACAATCTTTTATAAAAGTAAAATATTTTTTTGAAAATTGTGGAGGTTTATGTAGAGCTCTTAAACTTCGTTCTACATTTATTGTTAACTTTGATATATAGATGGATGAATCTGTTAGTACAAATCTATTAATTATAATAAATAATGGCAATAACGGTAAAATAGTAGAATGTAATGAAAGCGTACCTTGGTGAAAATAGTCCAATTAGTAAAATAGTAATTGTAATAAATTAAAGGAGCACTGCTATCATCAAATAAAATACGTGTAAAACAGTTCAATTAATAAAATTATCGTTTGTAATAAACCAAAGAAGCACTGCTACGATCAAGAGTTGATTATCAGAAGAACGTTGTAAATAAAATGAGATTGAAGAACAAAGAAATAAGTGGGAATGTAGTGAGTAAATATGAAAAGAAAGAGGGAGAAAGAAAGAAGGGAGGATTAAAAAGCAGAAAGAGATTGTATAATGTTAAAATATGATTCATGTAATGATTCAGTTTCGTTTTGTTTGTTCCAGCCTTGTCTTCGTCTTTTTATGTGGACCATCTCCGATATTAATCTGTTATTGTAAGAAGGTTCATTATCTAAAATTTTAACATCGTCCCATTGGAAGTTATGGTTAAAATTAATACGATGGTCCATAATTACAGATGGGGAACCTGTTTGCTTTATTAATATCGGAACGATGTTCATGTAGTCTAATTCTTAACTTCCGTTTCGTTTGACCAATGTAGCTAACATCACAATCTTCACAGAAGATTACATAAGAATAGCATGAACAGAATATCGTCTTTTCCTTGATGTACCCCCCACTTCCTAATTCAGCTTCCAACCTACTGTTCCCCTCCCACCCCTCTATGTTCACTTTAGAGTCTGATGCGTGCCTCTTGGTAGTTTTATCATTATTGTCTAAACGGTCAACCAAGATAGAAGTCTGCCGATTACACAACATTTTACACAAAGACAGTTCAAAATTATACCACACACATGAGGTAACATTTTAATTTTAATTTAGAATCGTGCTTTAATTTACTACTATCATAATTACATTTTATAATTGGCATATAGTTTTTGGTGTTACCGTCTTTTGAAATTTAATAATGGTTTATATTATTGTATCACGTACGTTTCAATCTCGCTTTGAACTCTCTGTTCACTTCTTAATATTCTGATTCATATCATTTTATATAAAATTACATTGTAACTACATACAAGAATTGCAATCTCTCGACTGAATTCCAATATTTTTAACCTTTCGACAGAATCCTATTACATTTCTTTAATGGTACCCAGCATGGATTTACACCGCCGAAGATACATCATCGTGCGAAAGGATTGCGTTTGACAAGAAAATTGATGTACTATTGATAGGATGGACATTAAAACACATTTTCCGTTAGATATATATCTTTTTAATTTCTTTTGTGACACTGAAGATGACCTGATGTAAAAAGGTCGAAACGTATGTTCATTTTTTAATATTAATAAATGTCAACTTTATCATTTTTATTTTTACTTTTGTAAATACACATGTAAGCATTAACAACTGACTTGGCTAATTAGCCTTGTAATTTATTTGAATAAACAGAAAACTTTTTATCTTCATAGATGTGTATGATTTCAATTATAATTATATATAAAACACTACAAAGTGCGAAGAACAAAATAATATTAATAGAGATCACATAATAACATCACAATTAGTAAAATGAAGTTATAAGTATTTATTAATCTATATCAAGTTTTTTAAAATTACCCTCTATACTATACAAATCATTTGCTCTTTTGCTCTTGTCGATTCTTAATGCTTCGTTAACGCGTCTGGTTGATTCATCCAGCAGAAACCACTGGCGATTGTCTTCCAATTTCTGCACTTCAATTTCAGCTAGTTTGTGCACAGAACCTGCTTTTCCACCTATTTCGTTTGGCAACGCATCCACTGGGATATATTCAGAAATGCTCTCTAATGAATGAAAACGTATCTAGAAGAGTTAAATAAAGTCAGAGAAACTTGTCTAAATAAAATACAGCATTGAGTATAATTTTTCCATTTAAAATTATGATATTACGAATAACTAGACGCAACAATTTCTATGTTTATCGATGATGATAGAAAATTATATTTTGTATAAGTCATGATTTATTTACATCTCTAAAAGTGTATGATTACATATATTTATTATAATTATAATATATTAGAATTATTTGATTGCGTTTATATTGCGTTTGTTGCAAATGATTGAGTTTCTTAAAAACGCGGATGTTGCTGATAAGTATACAGTTGAAATTAATTAATTGATTTGTGATACTTACTATGTCTATCAACTCGTTTTTCATGAAAGGCTTCGCTATATTTATACATAATTCCATGGCGGGTGTTGCGTTTAGAATATGGATTGCCTTTAGACGTATCGGTATTGCCTCTTGGAAATAGTACAGACATTTCTTCATTGCCAATGGATTCATTCGCATAACATGACCAAAAGATAATTTGCTAACATCAACGATGAAAATGTAACCATCATTCGTACCATTCGTCAGTAAATGTATGTCGCATAACATCATGGAATATTTGCCGCAGTTATTAGAGTCAAAGAAGGAAGGATCGCTGTCCAGCAATGTTGAAAATACCATGCTATAACCATCCTTTGTTAATCCATTCAGAGGAAGAAAAGCCCTTTTTAAATCAAATTAATTTTAAATCAAGTTAATATAATAAGTATGTATTAATTAAAATATTAGTAAAAATATTCTAGGTATTTTCAAAAGTATATCTGTACGTCTTATAGGATTTATTTTATTTTTTACGTGAATCTTAAATTATGTATTAATGTGATTAAAATTGTAAATATTAATTGGCCATTTTATATGTACGAACAAATCATATTACTGCTATTCGATCATTAATATTCATAAAATTGTTTACACGACTTTGAAGATTTGTTGCAGTCCCTTTTCCTCAAGCGGATTCCGATTGCAAAAAATTTCTGGTAAATGCGTCCTGGTTGTATAATAACTCTCGATTGTGTTTTTCGTTGGTTCCATTTGATAGCAATTTCTGTGAAGGAACAAAGCGAGAAAGTTGTCCTCAATTTTTGGCAAGTGCGGTTGTTTCTTGCACCATTCTCTCAGTGATTGTATATCGGAAAGTTTCAGTTGAGGATTCTTCTTCATTTCTTCTTCTAATGTGATTCCTTTTATTATAGACATTGAAACTGGAATTTAATATGATTATCTTCTTAAGAACACTTCTTCATAATCTTCTTTCCGAGAACGTTTTTACTAAGATATTTTCAAAGCTAATAAGGATATACCGAACAATCCAAAGATTTGGCAAGAAGTAATATGGAAACCAGTCACGATTCACTTGCAATAATTTATATTGATTATAAATTCTATTAAATCAGTCTGGAACGGTCTTAGCCGAATCTAAATGCTTATTTAATTCTGTATGAATTTATATACTACGTATGTAGTCTTCTAAACAGCGCGCAGAAATAATTTTTTAGTCTTGAAATGCAAACTCTACTAAACTATCACAGTAATATCACGAGTTACAATGACTAACAATTTAATAATTTGATACCTTTATGAAGTATATAAATTTACACACAATTAAATAAGCACTTAAGATCTAGCTAAGATGTTAAAAGGCATTCTATTGGTTGTGTTTTGATATGTTCTCACGATTAAACAAAATTTAATATTTAAATTCTACCCAGTAAACAAGAAACGTTTCAAAACATTTCAATAACATTGCAGCAATGTTGTAACGTTACTGACACGTTTCAAAACGTTACTAAAACGTTTTTTGTTTAGTGGGTAATTAGAGTGACTTATAGAAAAGTATCTTTTCCAACAAATACAATTATAGAAACATAACCGTCAGTTAATTTCTTATTTAACAATGTAACTATTACGCAATATATATATACATATACATATATGACATTGAGTTCGTTCAGCAGAAAAAGCTCGTCTATAATATCACTGGTTCCTACACGTCTTAGATCCAGAAGAACTGAACACTTACTGATCATTTGTCTTTGCTGAACGTAGCCATTATAGTTAAACTGTTGTGTGGGGAAATATAATTAACGATTATACCTTCACTCTTTATATACATTTATTCTTTAAAATATATTTATATCATATTAATAAAATAAAAGGGGGCAATCAAATTAATAACAATATACAAAATAATTTACAGACATTTCGACCGATCGAGTCATTTTCAATGTAAGTCGCAGATATTTACATTAAAAAACGTTATAACAGAATAAATTAATCGTTTTTAAGAAAAAAACGGAATCTTAAAAGCGTGATGATATTTTTTGCAATTAGCATCTCGTTGCTTGGAGGTTGAATGTAGAGTTCTTAAACTATGCTCTAAATGTAATTCTTGATGAAACTATGTAGATGAAACTGTGTTACAATCTTTTATAAAAGTAAAATACATTTTTGAAAATTGTGGAGGTTTATGTAGAACTCTTAAACCTCGTTCTACATTTGTTAATCTTGATATATAGATGGATGAATCTGTTATACAAATCTATTAATTACAATAAATAATGGCAATAACGATAAAATAGTAGAATGTAATGAAAGCGTACCTTGGTGAAAATAGTCCAATTAATAAAATAATAATTGTAATAAATTAAAAAAAACACTGCTATCATCAAATAAAAATATATGTAAAACAGGTCAATTAATAAAATTATTATTTGTAATAAACCAAAGAAGCACTGTTATGATCAAGAGGTGATTGTCAGAAGAACGTTGTAAATAAAATGAGACTGAAGAACAAAAAAAATAAGGGACTGTAGGGAGTAAATATGAAAAGGAAGAGAAAAGAAAAAAGAAGGGAGGATTAAAAAAGGAGGAAGAGATTGTATAATGTCAAAATATGATTCCAGTAATGAGAGATTCAGTGTTGTTCTGTTTGTTCGAGTCTTATCTTTGTCTTTTTATGCGGACCATCTCCGATATTAATCTGTTATTGTAAGAAGGTTTATTATCCGAAATTTTATATCGTCCCATTTAAAATTATGGTTAAAATTAATACGGTGGTCTATAATTACAGATGAGGAACATGTTTTTTATTAATATCGGAACGATGTTTATATAGTCTAGTTTTTAACTTTCATTTCATTTGACCATTGTAGCTAGCATCACAATCTTCACAGAAGATTACATAAGAATAGCATAAACAGAATATCCCCCCATTTCCTAATTCAGCTTCCCAACTACTGTCCCCCCCATCCCCCTCTATGTTCACTTTAAAGTCTGGTGCATGTCTCTTGGTAGTTTTATCATTATTGTCTAAACGATCAACTAAGACAAAAATCCGTCGATTACACAGCACTTTTCACGAAGGCAGTTAGAGATTATATCTCACACGTGAAGTAACATTTTAATTTTAATTTAGAATCGTGCTTTAATTTACTACTGTCATAATTACATTTTATAATTGGCATATAGTTTTTGGTGTTACCGTCTTTTGAAATTTAATAATGGTTTATATTATTGTATCACATACGTTTCAATCTCGCTTTGAACTCTCTGTTCATTTCTTAATATTCTGTTTCATATCATTTTATATAAAATTACATTGTAACTACATACAAGAATTGTAATCTCTCGACTGAATTCCAATATATTTTAACCTTTCGACAGAATCCCATTACATTTCTTTAATGGTACCCAGCATGGATTTACACCGCCGAAGATACATCATCGTGCGAAAGCATTGCGTTTGACAAGAAAATTGATGTACTATTGATAGGGTGGACATTAAACACATTTTCCGTTAAATATATATCTTTTTAATTTCTTTTGTGACACTGAAGATGACCTGATGTAAAAAGGTCGAAACGTATGTTCATTTTTTAATATTAATAAATGTCAACTTCATCATTTTTATTTTTACTTTTGTAAATACACATGTAAGCATTAACAACTGGCTTGGCTCATTAGCCTTGTTATTAGAATTTATTTGAATAAACAGGAAACTTATTTATCAATCTATATCAAGTTTTTTAAAATTACCCTCTATACCAAATAAATCATTTGCTGTTTTGCTCTTGCTGATTCTTAATGCTTCGTTAACGCGTCTGGTTGATTCATCCAGCAGAAACCACTGGCGATTGTCTTCCAATTTCCGCACTCCAATTTCAGCTAATTTGTTCACAGAACCTGCTTTTCCACCTATTTCATTTGGCAATGCATCCACTGGGATATATTCAGAAATGCTTTCTAATGATAAGTGAAAATGTATCTAAAAGAGTTAAATAAATTCAGCAAAATTTGTCTAAATAGAATACAGGATTGAGTATAATTTTTACATTTAAAATTATGATATTACGGATAACTAGACACAAAAATTTCTATGTTTATCGATGATGATAGAAAATTATATTTTGTATAAGTCATGATTTATTTACATCTATAAAAGATTATGATTACATATATTTATTATAATTATAATATATTAGAATTATTTGATTGCGCTTATATCGCGTTTGTTGCAAATGATTGAGTTTCTTAAAAACGCGGATGTTGCTGATAAGTACAGTTGAAATTAATTAATTGATTTGTGATACTTACTATGTCTATCAACTCGTTTTTCATGAAAGGCTTCGCTATGTTCATACATAATTCCATGGCGGGTGTTGCGTTTAGAATATGGATTGCCTTTAGACGTATCGGCATTGCCTCTTGGAAATAGTACAGAAATTTCTTCATTGCCAATGGATTAATTCGCATAACATGACCGAAAGATAATTTGCTAACGTCAACGATGAAAATGTAACCATCATTCGTACCATTCGTCAGTAAATGTATGTCGCATAACATCATGAAATATTTGCAGCCGTTATTATAGTCAAAGAAGGAAGGATTGCTGTCCAGCAATGTTGAAAATATCATGCTATAACCATCCTTTGTTAATCCATTCAGAGAAATAGCAGCCCTTTTTAAATCAAATTAATTTTGAATCAAGTTAATATAATAAGTTTGTATTAAAATATTGGTGAAAATATTCTAGGTATTTTCAAAAGTATATCTGTACGTCTTATAGCATTTATTTTTTCTGCATGAATTTTAAATTATGTATTAATGTGATTAAAATTGTAAATATTAATTGGCCATTTTATATGTACGAACAAATCATATTACTGCTATTCGATTATTAATATTCATAAAATTGTTTACGCGACTTTGAAGGTTTGTTGCAGTCCCTTTTCCTGAAGCGGATCCCGATTGCAAAAAATTTCTGGTAAATGCGTCCTGATCGTATAATAATTCTCGATTGTGTTTTTCGTTGGTTCCATTTGATAGTAATTGTTGTGAAGGAACAAAGCGAGAAAGTTGTCCTCAATTTTTGGCAAGTGCGATTGTTTCTTGCACCATTCTCTCAGTGATTGTGTATCGGAAAGTTTCAGTTGAGGATTCTTCTTCATTTCTTCTTCTAATGTGATTCCTTTTATTATAGACATTGAAACTCGAATTTAATACGATTATCTTCTTAAGAACACTTCTTCACAATCTTCTTTCCACCTATTTCAAGAGAGAGTTTTTGCTAAGATATTTTCAAAGCTAATAAGGATATACCGAACAATCCAAAGATTTAGCAAGAAATAATACGGTGAAACCAGTCACCATTCATTAGTAATATATAATTTATATTGATTGTAACTTCTAATAGAATCAATACCTCGAACAGTTTTAGCCGGATTTTAAATGCTTATTTAATTGTGAATTTATACTATATATTGCGTATCCTTTAAACAACGCGCTGAAATGACATTTCGGTCTTGAAACGCAAACTCTACTAAACCATCTGCGACGGTCTATGACGTGATCGGACGTGTTATTGCTTCATCATTTTTGGAAAGTGTGACTGGTTTTAAACGCACGATTGAGTTTATGTTATTCTTTTAGGCTGAGTTTCGTTTCACACATGATGCATCGTTTGTCCTTGTTATTCACCGAATGAAACAAGGATAAATGATGTATTATATACATCATGCGTATTCTGCATATTGCAACATGCGTATTTTCGTATTCTGCATATTGTTTTTTGTTACTCACCGCATAAGCGGCATTTTCGATTCTGGCCATATCGACTCTGTGTTAAAGTCGGGGCCATTCTCACGCGAAGAAGTCTACTAAACTATTGCAGTAATATCACGAGTTAAATTGACTAGCAATTTAAGAATTTGATTTTACGTAGCATATAAATTCACACAGAATTAGGTAAGCACTGAAGATCCAGCTACGATATGTCAGTTAATTTTCTATTCAACAATTTAATTATTACACAATATATATACCTACGTATATAATATTGAGTGCGATCAGCAGAAAAAATTCATCAGTGGATTCTTTAATACGACTAGTTCCTATCAGTTTTAGATCTTGCGGAGAATTGAGCACTAACTGAACATTTGTCTTTGCTGAACGCAACTATTATAGTTAACTGTTATATAAGAAAATATGATTAAGTCCGCAAACACAACAGAGTAGTAAGCCTTAAGCCTTAAGAAATTGATCAATCACAGTTGAATGTGAGAGTAATCGACTACGATTACTCAATTCCTTAAGGCTTGAAGTTTACTACTCTATTGTGTTTGCGGGGTAACGGTTATGTTTTGTTAATTTGCATTTCTTGAAGTGTAACTTGTATTAAATCCATGTTACATTACGCATTGGAGGCTGAGGATTGCGAATTAGAGATAAGAATTCGATCAGTTCGATAATTTTAATTTTTATCCGTTTTCGTTGTAATTATTTAAATTATAATTTTTAATTCCTAATTCTCGATCTCCAATGCGTAGTGTGACACAGACTTTAGACTTTAGATCGTAAAACAGGAGTATGCGTTTCAAGGTTATGATATCGTTCCTCTCTGACACAAACAACTGAAGAACTTAATTGTAGAGTAAACGTAAGGGAATGAACATGTATATGTATACATACAATAATTATTTAAGACGCTAGGTTCCATTAAATTAAAAAGAAAAATCAATATAATCAAAAAGAAAACAAATTTGTATCATTCTATCTTTATCGTCCATTAGACGTAAGACAAGGATAATATTACACAAATGGCGCTGATAGCGCGCCTCGAATATACCCAAAGTCGATGAAGATATAGCTAAAAAACAGGTTTTACTTATTAATATTTCACATATTGATTGCAAAATATTATTCAAATGTGACCTTTTACCATGTTACATTCTATAGTTATGTGTGAGAAATTAGTAAACACGTACAAAATATTACGCAGCGTCACAAAGTTTATTATGAAATGCATTAATGAGAAAAACATGAAAGTACGCATCATATTTAAACATTCATGCATTTGACGTGTTGCATTAAGCATAATCTTGAGAATTCACAAGAGAATTCGCAATAAATATATTATAGGAAAAATAATTCGAATTATCTTACATATATTTACTTAAAGATCTTATTAAATTGTTTATAATTAATTTTACGACTTGACAATATTAATGCAAAAGGTTGGGTAAGGAAATGCGTATTCAAATTAAAGAACAAAAAACATTTGATTTTGTAAAAAATTTATTGATCTTACATTCAATATTCGAGGTAGGCAAACACTATTTGGTGCGCGTAAACAACAAATTGCAGACGATTACAACACATGAATTTAACAAATTATCATTAAAGGTAAAACAGTTCTATGAAGTTTAACAGTTATGATATTAGCAAACTCTTCAATGGAATTTAGTATTTATCTTATAGTTATTTAGTTTTTATTTTTATTAAATTAATAATATAACAAATAAAATTGAATGAAATTAAAAACCTTAACTGTACTATGAACTTGAACATCACACTTTCATCATGTATCTTAATATTTGTATTTGAAATTCATTTTTACTAAATATCGTACCTTTACCTGAGCAACATCGTATACGATGTATTCATTGTATAATAATGCCGAAGTGTTATTAAGTTTAGCAGATATTCCCTTTCCATAAGGTACTTCAACGCCGTCCTTGGTCTTGTGGACAGTTTGCGGATCGGGTTGCGTCTGGCCACGACCCAATGTCGAATGTTTTCCTTTCGGTAGCTTCTCGATGTAGTCCGCTTGGTATTTCTCGTACATATTACCCAAAGCAACTTCGCAAAGCAGCAACAAACCAGTTGGATTCTGGCTGTGTGTGCAACAATAATTTGCAGACTTCGACACCATATCGGCGAAATATATACCCTTGCCGAACATGTAACCAGTAACGGGCGCTTCTGGCGGTGCAATACGTAAACCTTGAGACAGTATTCCTGCGTAATTCGTAGTTCTGGATCCGTGCCAGAGCAACTTTCTGTTGGGCAACTTCTTGAAAGGCTTGAACCTCTGTTCTTCTCCTTGTCTCTTAATAATAAACACTTCCTTGATTTCGAGTTCGTACTGCTTATGAGTATCCGCATGAGTATTCTTGACGTACTTCTCGATCATCTTGAACTCTTCGCTCGTCTTATCCATCACTTCGATGTCCGTCTTCAACTGCTTATAATGACTGTCGAGTGGATTCTCCTTCTCGTTAGTCTTATCACATAAAAGATTGTATGCGACCTCCATCTCAAGCAGTGCATCCAGCATATCGCACTTGATCTTGATTTCTTCCAATGATCCAAGAACTTTTGGCCCGGAAATTCCAAAATTGTGTGGTATCAGTGTATAGAATCTGTTGGAAGCATCGACCAATGTAGCGCGATCTACGTCATCAGTCGTTATCTTTAACACCTCTTGCAACTCCGTTAAAACGGCATAAGCTTTTTCAATTTGTTTCTTAGACAATTTTCCGAGCGGCATCTTATCCAGGTCTATTTCGAACTCCAGCATAACTTTTTTCATCTCATCTACGTCAAAAATAAGACGTATCAGGTCCTGAATTGGTTTCTGCAAATTGCTCTTAATATCTGAATCTAGGGAAACAACTTCCTGATCCCCATGATCTATATCAATCGGATACATCAAATTCGGTACTTTGACAAAATGTTCTCTATTCTTCCACCGATTACCCGTCTTCTCCTCATACAACGATTCAAACTGTTCTATACACTCTTCCAAAGACATTCCATCCAATTTGTTACCGCCAATTGTAGTACCAATCCGGCCCCAACTTCTAAACAAGTGATATCTTTCATGCTTGTCATGTTTCAAAATTTGCAGCTTATAATAACTGTTTTTCTTTGATTGTATGTTCGTTAGACCTAATGTGACGGTGTATTTATCTTTGCCTTTTTGATAAATATGCGCAACATCTTCTAAACCGCTATCGGGATCGACAGCTCCACCGCCTTTTACCTTTACCTTCATTTTACCAGAACCCGACTTCTCAAATTTACTCTTACTCTTAGAAGCAGATTTTGTGATAACATTAGAAAGTCTAGCATTAATATCGCCACCCCAGCTAGAAATAGTTTTCTTTTTTAGCAGCATGATGGGAGAATCTGTGTACTCTTTTGCTTCTTCTATAAAATCTTCCGTTATTACTTGAATGTCGTGTGATTTAACATCTTCCATTCTTTTATTCATTTTGTCTACTTCATTTTGATTCGAAATTACAGCAGCCAAATCTTGATGGATTTTTGTTACAACAGTACCACCCAATAATAAAATTTCCCTTTTCAATTCCTCTTTATCCTTCTGTGTACGACCTAATATAACAAACTGCATGTTCTTTAAAGGGCGTGGTTTTCCTTGTATTTTCGGTCCATCTGCTTCATCTTCCTCTTTTTTAATAATACCCGACGAAGACGGCATTGTTATTTTAAATATTCGTTTTCTTATCTTAGATTTGTATGATCTATAAACAAATTATGATTATTAATAATTTATCTCCATATCGCAATTATTGAAATATCGAAATAAAGAAGTGCATAGAATTAATTTATTTAAGTTCCATATCGTCTGATGAGAGAGAACGTACTTAATTGGAAATGCCTCCATATCAATTGGTATTTCGCATAGTTTCCTTTTTGGATCTTGTGTAACATACTCGCATTTACTCCATTCTGTTGCATTGCCAGTGCATTTATAACCCAAACCAGAATTGTATATGAACTGTCCATTACATTTTGGACAGGGTTGTAGAGCTCCAAAATATAGCATATCAGTTAAGAGACTTATGATCTATAAATAAAATCCGATTAGTGGTATAATAAACCACTAGTGATATAACTTGCTTAAAAGCCACATAATAGATTTAAAATTAAAAATATTTATTAAGTGTATAATTCAAATATATATTATACAGCACTTACATTTGATGTACCACTTGGAATCCCTTGATCATTTTCTTCTAATAATTCAATCATTTCTTTCTTTCCAAGACGTGATATTTTATCTTTTATAGCATATAGCTCATCATTTTGTTTTTTTATCAACTTTGCTTCCTCTGCATCTTCTGGTTCATCCTTAACTTTTTTAGGAGGTGGTGGCATATCGCCTTGATTCATTTTAGGCAATGAAGCTTTGAGTTTTGCCTGATCTTCTTTTGAGAGTTGTTTGGCACCCGGAAGCTCATCTCCTCTCCCATAATATCCCATATCCGCTCTTAGTTTCACGAAACATTCCACATGAAGCCATCTGTCCAAACCACCAAACTTCCTAGCGTCTTCACTCTCATAATCTTTCTTTGCTATTCTTGTTTCACCTTTTATTATCTTTTCTTGGCATCCTATACAAGTGGATCTGCTAGACTTAGCATATTCCACTCTAAAATCTCCAGAAGCACCACCTTTTGTTCTTTTCCTTCCTTTTGATACAGAAGGTGCATTGCGACATTCTTCTACAAGTCAAAATATAACAAATAGCTATGATCAAACAATTTAATTAAAATTATAGTTTCTGCTTGGATCATACACCAACCGATTTTCTTTTGAATTGCATCTTGATCTTGGTTGCGAATCTGATCGAAACAAGCTATGTCATTAGTGGAACTTGGTCTTTGTTTTGAGAAGAAGCATTTGAAGTGATACCATCTAGGGATCTTTCCATCATGAACCGGACTCTAAAAATATTATGTTTATATAAGATTTATTTTTTAGACACATTGTTTCAGAAGTATAGATTAAGTCAGAAAATTTCTTAGTATAAAATATGATTAACTATATTTATTTTATTTGTTGTCAAAAATGAATACAAAGTAATAACGAATGCATCAATGTTACATTGTAAGAAAAGAAATACATTTGTTTTTAGTTTTTCAAATAACATAGCAAAAAAATATTTTTTATAACCTGAGTCGAATAAGAAAACATTGCAGAGAGAAAGCAACTGTACATAAATAATTGAATAATTCAACAAGAATTGTGATAGTAGCATCACATATGTGACACAATTATCCAAATTAACATCAGGTGCTTTATTTATCATTACTCAAGATCGATAGTTCAATGATAATGCATGCATTTGCATCTTTACGAAATGCTCGTTATTAATTGCGAGGATATTGAGCATAATGAGGCGCAATATATTTGCGCGGTTTCTTTGTCGTAAAATTCAACATATACCTGAACAACGGCGGCGAGTCTTAGACTCGTCTTCATAATTGATTGCTTGCATAATTGACACTTCGAGCGATCGCTTTTCGCGTACTCTACCATATACGGCAAATCGTCATCCATCTCGCCGAATATCTGCTAATATCTGTCACCTCAAACGGTCGCAAAAACAGAACAGCGGAAAATGCGGGAAATTGCAGGAAACGACCGAACGACGAGACAATGCCGGTGGTTGACATGTGGCGCTGACACCGGTCACGTTCGGCATTTAGGCAACGATACATTTCGAACATATGGCGCCTCGACACTTCCGGAATCCGGCGTTACTCGATGTTTCTAGTCGATTTTATCAGCTATGCCATATCTACATATTCATGCACTATGATTGTCAATTAAAAATATAAAACTTGTGTGTATTTTTCATCAAAGAATTTTAATCTTATCTAAACTGCTATTTGTATCCAATCTCGTTTACGTTTAATTTTTCGTCCATGTCAACTGGGTACAAAGAGTTTATTAATTAATTAAATCATGACGCATGAAAGTTTAAAAATTTTTTTATTTTATAATTAATTTATTTAAAAAAATGTTAAATCTTTTTAAGAAGTGTTTTAAAATTTAATTTAAATTAAGAATCTAATTAGAGGCCTTAATTAAATAAATTAATTTAGATTAAAAATTTTATTTAAAATATTTATAAAAATTAAAAATTAAAATATATTATAATTTATATAATTTAATAGAGGAAGGAAAACATGCGCATACAATATATATATATATATGAATAAAATCAAATTTACGTTTTTTACTGTAATTAAAAAATAGAATATAAAAATTAGATAATATCAAAAAATTAATGAGTGCGCCTTGGTATCTTAATATTTCTGAAAAATAATGAAAAATGATATATTTGCAATATAAACAAGACACAAAAAAAAATGCCTCCTGTGAGGTTTGAACTCACGACCCCTGGTTTACGAGACCAGTGCTCTACCACTGAGCTAAAGAGGCTTCGGATTACTCCTCTCTTAGAAAGTTATAAACCTTTTCTTCATGAGCTAACATAAATTACAATAAAAATAATTTTGGAAATAATAATGCGATCTAAAACTGCGAAACTACATTAAAAAAATTTTACCGACACATTTGTTTGCATATGTTTGTCGATGATGGCTGCTTCAAAAACAATTTGTATTATTGTTTTATTTTTTGCTTCTCTTTTCTTTCTTTCTTTCTTTATATATTAAAACTAAATTAGCATTGTAATGAAAGATTAGCAATAATTGAATTATAAAAGAATACGTTTCTTAAAATTATTATAAGTACGTATGATGTAGAGATAAAAATGAAAGGATTTACATTCTTAAAGCAAAATCGAAATGTAAAAGTTGATTTTGAAAAAAAACAAAAAGAAGATAATATTTCTTCCAATAAATTTGATGGATCTGGGCTCCTTTAGATTCTCCTGGACTTTAGACTCTAGATTACGATCTCGATAAATCGTAGAATCAGACAGTCCGGGTGGAAAATTTCGTATCCCGAATCAAGATTATCGAGTTGGCGCCGGACATGTTTCGCGTGAAATGCAATCTCCAGGGATTTTCCTCAAGGCCTGACGACTCGCGACGAAGATAAAGCACCGGAAGACGATAAAAGGGCTATCGCTCGCGTGCCAGCGGAAACTGTGTTCCCGCCCTCGGCTACACAAGTCTAGCCCCAAATAAAAGGATGAAATCTCGGCTCCCCATTTATGTCTTCGCCGCGTTTAATTGCGCAAATCCAATTTTCTTCTTTGTCGGAAACATCCTTGCGCAGCTTCGCAACGCTATCATTGTTGTGGTTATTGTGTGAAGTAGCGTGAAACCGGAAGTATCTAAAACCACATAATCTGTGTATTATTCCGAAGTAGAGGCGGTGTTTGCTCTTGAAATAAAATACATCTTTCTAATTTTCTCGCAATAAAATCTAATATTGATTTCTCGTTAATTCACTGTGCGCGAGTTACGTACATGCATGTGCATCCCATATATTCGCATAAAGATGAAGTGTTCTTCGATAATATTGTTGCTATTCGCTTTCTTCGGCCAGTACATCATTTGCTCTTGGCAGGTGCAGAGTAAGCAAAAATAATTAAAATAACAAGTATTTTTAATTTTAAAAAATTAGAATTTAAATGAAGTATATAGGATAAAACAATAAAGCGATATTGTGACTTGCAATGAACGTAATATTTTCCTATAAAATCATGACAGGAAAAAATTTTTTGTTTTTTAACAAAACTATAAGTTGAAGCATTTCTTAACAGCAACCAAATATTTTATTTATGTAACAAATAATTTAGTTGTTTCTGTGAATTTTTTTGCTTTGTAAATAATAAAGTATTTGTTTATACCGACTAAACTGTTTAGTTGGTATAAATAAATATTTTTGTTTATTTATAAAAGAAAAAAATGGCTATAAAACAGAAAAAATATATTTTACAGACGCAACTGAATTTTTGTTATACTCGTATAAATGAAATATTTGGCTGCTGTTAAAACATGGCTCAATTTAATAGTTTTATTCAAGATACTTTTTCCTAGTATAGTAGCGAGTTGTTTCTCTACAATAGTTATTAATGTCCACAAAAGAAATTTATTTTATCGAAGAAAATTATTGTTACGCTCGAAGTTGAAATGTCATTGCTTTCATACACGAATGATAAATTTAGGAAAGCATTAATTTAAAGGCAAATGCATTTAATAATAACAACTAATAGTAATAAATAATAATAATAAATAACTAACTCAATAAATAATTACGCTACTTTATTTCATTATTATTATGACATGTTTGTTTAAATACAGAAAATTGCTTTATTAGAAAAATTAATAATAAATATTATATACTTGATTGACAATATATTATAAAATCATACTTGTATTATATATAACTATACATTTTTATTTTTGCGCGTTTACTATATATCTTATATTATTATTATCTAATCTTGTTACATTAAAGAATGTTGGAGTTTTATAAAATGATAACCTGAGATATTTTTATATTCCGGCGAAAAAGTGTAAATTATTGTAAAATATTTTTTTACACATTTATTATTTGACATATTTTTTTCTGTTTTAGTAACTATTTTTTACGAACATTAAATATGCAATTCCATCAAAAACACGCAATTAAAAAACATCATATAAAATCCTTATTTTTTAGAAATACTGTCATAATAAATTACTTATCATGTTTATTCTGTTTAATATTTGCTTAGTATCTATTTACTTTTCTTTAATCACAGAAAATTGTGATTAAATTCATATTTATAATGTTTCCAAATACTATTTAGAAAAAAATTAATAATATACAATATGTGCTAAATAATAGTGGTTTTAATTAGGATATAAAAACACTTACAGACCTATTCTGTAATTCTTAACATAAATTTCATTATCATTATTACGCAGCTGCTCAGCTCTTTTACTATATATGGTAAAAAAATAACTGCGCAGCAGCGTTATAACGATAACGAAACATGTATTAAGAGTTACAGAATAGGCCTGCAGGAGCAAGCTATATGTAAAGAAGAAATCAGGTGATTATTCTTGGATTAACAGTGTTTCGTAATAATAATTTTCTTTCAGGAGGATGTCCCATGATACGATTGAACAATGGAAGAATTCGCATTCGAGGTCGAGGTAGAGTCGCGAGGTTTAATTGTTTCGATGGATTTACTCTTGTGGGCAACAAATATTCCACGTGTATACGTGGGCAATGGGACACATCTGTCCCCGTGTGTGTGAGTAAGTAAAATTTAATGTAAAAATAATTGACAAAATTGTTAAAATTAAATAATGCTAACGGATTTTGTAACGGGACGTCTGTAATATTTCTTGATCGATCGTCTTTCTTAAAATAGTTTAATTTCCAATAATTTAATGTCTAGGTGTGCAGAAATTCTCTTAACAGGTTCTCCGATATTAAATATTTTGATTAGAATATTATAAAATAAAACACGTCTGTGGAGTAATGTATAATAATAGAAAAGTGCGACAAAATAATTGCATTGTAACGATTTGCACTGTTAATATATTTTAATTAGTTTTAATGAAGGAATTATTGATAACAGTAAATATTAAATACAACGTGCTTTCTAAATTTTAAATGAGATAAGATGATCAATAGATTTGATTTATTTTTTTGGTGTTTAGACGCGGAATGTCCTTTACCATCAGCGCCTAGTCATTCAATTATAGTACGAAAATTGAATGGTGGAGTAATAATGTTCTTTTGCGCACCTGATTACATCCTGATCGGTAACCCTGAAATTTATTGCGACGGACGTCAATGGAATGGAACAACTCCTTATTGTCGAAGTACTGCAATAAATAATTAATTTTATTTAATTATTATTGCTTCGCTTGCTTAATAAATGCACTGTATTCTACAATCAAGGTAAAGGATATGAGTACTTCAGAAAAATTAGCAACGCAAAAAACTAATTACTTATATAAACATAATATAAGGTTTACAAATTGTAAAATAAAAGAAGAATGACAGCAGTATTGGCACGAAAATAAGCAATAACGGATATTACGAAACAAGACTTAATTAATTAATTTATTCACTGAGAAAATAAAAAAAATAATAAAAACATTTCGACGTTACTTAGTCTTCATTAGTTTGAAAAAGTATCACAATGTAATAAAATAATGAAGTGTGGCAAGGAGAATTGAAAGACTTATAAGCTATAATTTAAAATAAAAGAAACATAAATTAAAAATACAGAAAATAATATGTAAAAAAATTAAGAAAATTAAAATAAAGAAGATAAGAGACTATGTCAAACGCTAGATACAAAAATAATAAGTTATAAGGTATAATAATTATGTAGGTACCAATGTCAAACAATGATTTAGCGTATTTTTTGAAGGTCAATGTTGCAAAAACTTGTTGATAACAAATTCGTCGGTCACAGTCCAGAATCCTGTTAAGTTCAAAGATAAGATATAAAAGTCCGACAGATTGTTAAATGTGTAAAGTTGAAAGTTAAAAGGTAAAGTTTAAAACGGGTAAAAAGAAAGAGAAATGAGTTAAAATTTAAGAGATAAAAATTGAATAAAAAAATAAATAATAAAAAAAGAAAATAGAAAAATTTAATTTAATGTTTTAATAAACTAAAAGTATTTATGGAATAGTATAAATTTAAACAAGCAAGAGAGTCAATTAGGATTAAAAACGAATACTGATATAAAGAGCGTCAAGAGCTTATAAATGTCCCTTGTGGTATTACCTATGGTCTCTTAATATAACCCTTAACATTGAATATTTTTACATTATTTAAACATTATTTTTTGAAATAAAATAAAAAACTTATTTAATTTAAAAAAATTTTGTTCAAATCAAAGAAATGAAGTTCAAATCGAAGAAGTTTTTTCTTTAACCATATAGCAGAGAAACGTTTCTTTAAATCAAAGAAACGTTTCTTTGGGTGCGGAATAATGACATCGGAAGTATGTCGGGTATTTTCTTATTTTAAAAAATGCAATGAAAATATTTTATATTAAATATAAAATAATTTCGACACTATTTATTATAAAATTATTTAAAATGATTTCGATATTATTTACTCACGATTATATAACTCCGAGAAAATAGAGCGATTGTTTCGCCAAGACGCCTCTCTGGCAAAAATGCTTTTTTTAACACTTAATATATGTTTTAATTATAATAGGACAACACATATATTTCAATACAGCACTAATAAATAGACATTTATTAAAAACGAATTTCCACTTTTGGCAAAAATCTTTCAAATTTACATTTGAGGGATCCAAGTTATCCAAACCAAATTTTTATTACATCACAATTAACATCCAGATAACAACGAAACAATTACATCACGGCGATTGACAGAGAAAAGTTTCAATTCTTTTTACCTTGTTCCTTCAACTCTGCAATATTAACCATACAAAAAT
This sequence comes from Trachymyrmex cornetzi, assembly GCF_001594075.2. NCBI lineage: Eukaryota > Metazoa > Arthropoda > Insecta > Hymenoptera > Formicidae > Trachymyrmex > Trachymyrmex cornetzi. The sequence goes on along the minus strand of NW_017299892.1, from coordinate 1,103,370 downwards.
AGCGGTTGACTAAAATTTTCACCCGGGTTCAAATGACCCACTCATGTAATTGAGGGTTAATAAGTCTCGGGGGGATGATTTAATTATTGTTGCTGAGAAGCTTAGTATGTTACGCTTGCTCAATTTGTAATATATATTTATTTTTACATAACTGCATGTAAAAGCCTTTTTTCTTCTTTCCTTTTCAGCTTTTTCTTTACTTAATTTTAATTAAAATTTTTATAATTTTTTCTGCTTTGTGTTGATAACATCACAAGTTTTATTCGCGTTAATGCAATTTTTGTGATAATCTATGGTAAGAGGCGGACGCAACCGCGCCGACACAATGCGATTTCGAAAGTCCGGATCTTTGTTGGTGGGAACAAGACCCACAACATGATTTTGATTGGAAACGTCATAACTTTGAGACACCGAGTTTGCATATCGGTACTGGTCCGACGCACGATCACACTCTGGGAGTTGGAAATGACGGTACGTGTCTTCCTATGACTTTAAATAACTTCAATGTTTCACCGAAATGCTAGATTATAAATTGCGCAGAAAGGAAATAAGTTGTTTTTCTAATTATTGCTCATACTCGACAATTTCAGGACATTATCTTTATATTGAGGCATCCGGACGATTGATAAACGATACAGCGAGAATCATATCTCCCCTGTACAATTCTTCATTGACTAATTCAGGATGTTTCTCATTCTGGTAAATAATATAATATAAAATAAATCCTTTCAGTTTATAAGTTTTCATACAACTTTAATTAGTTTTCATACAACTTTAATTAGTTTTTGGACTTTTTTAAGAAAAAGTACTTTTATTATAAAAATTTAATAAATAAAATTTTTAAAGTTTTAAAACATTTCTATTACAGTTTTAAAATAAAATTTATGAGTAAATTTATTAAATTAAAATGAAATGAAATAAAATAAAGTTAATAGAGAAATGCAATATACTCATTGCGAAAATTTTTATATTTAGCTTATATCATATAAAAATGAGGGATTTATATAATGTATAATATAACTTATATATTTCATTTATTAATATTTTATAAACTGTTTCAATAGGTATCATATGTATGGTGCCACAATTGGCTTATTGAATATATATTTCAAGCAAGAGGATACTACGCCACGATTGATATTCACCAAAAGTGGAAATCAAGGAAATCAATGGTTCCATGGCATTGCCGAATTACCAAAAGCTAATGCCAGCTTTCAGGTACATGAAATAATTATTTCTTAAATAATTAAATTGTGTCTTTGATTATAGTTTTTTCAATATAATATTGCATTATTATTAAAATATGTTAAAAGAAAAGCAGAAATTCTTGTCGGAGGTTCCATTACATTTTGAATGTTTAAATACGATTTATTTACTTTGTTAATACATAACACATAATATTATTTCAGTATTAACAGAATTAAAAAAAGTTAAACGTTCTTTATAGATTATCGTAGAAGGAGTGCGAGGTATCACTTATGTGAGCGATATCGCAATAGACGATGTCGCTATTTTACAAGGAGACGATTGTATTGTTAAAAACGAATCTGTCAACGTAACCGTAAGCGATGATGGTAAATTTTTAATAAAATTAATTTATTAAAAATTGAAAATTAATGTATTTTGTGATAGAGTAATTGCAAGTATTATATAAATTTATTTGACAAAATTTTCGAAAAATATGTGCAAAAAGTAACGTGAATAAATTAAATTTCTTTAAAATGGATTTTACGTACAACATTTGGAACATATTTCAGTTTGAAGATCACTGTCAACTCCAAACGTCACAATTTTATTTCAACAATTACCTTGCAGCAAAATAAAATACAGGATATTAAATATTTGAACAATTTTTGCAGATATTCTTTCTGACAATATAATATTAATTTTCATAGAAATATAATATTAATATTTCACATAAAATTGCCATTTTCGTTAAAATTTTTTTTGACAATATGACAGTAATTTCTATGTACGTATAGAAATGTGATTAATTTCTATGGATATCAATATAATTTTTTATAGAAATTAATATCTAGAAATTAATGTCATTATTAAAAAATTATGTATGTATAGAAAGAAAAATAGACTGTATAAATATATATTCGGGAAAATCTGTTTCAGATCAAATCGAAATAGTTAACGCGCAACAAACCTGTCGAGACAGATGCGTTTCATCAGAAAGCATTGCTACCATCCCGCCATTTGGACCGGAGAGTTGCCTTTGCACGATCGATTGTGCGGAACGCTCTATTTGCTGCCCAGATTACGCTGAATATTGCATACTAGGTAACTGTTTACTATTTTAATAGGATCTCCAATAGGATGTTTTGATAGGATATGCTTATTGAAATCAAATTATGCAAAATCACAATAGCGTTGGATTCCATATATGGTATAGCATTCAATTTTGCAACATTTCTATGGTTGGAATCTTAATTATGATTGCAGGATATAGCACAATACTCGATAATGTCACGGCAGGATCACCGAGTGCAGCGACGGTTGCACCGGTGAAGAATTCTACTCTGACAGGATTTCCTATAAATCCGAAGGATGACATCGACCCAGGAATGTTCAACTTGACGACATCGACAACATTGACGACAACGCGAAGACTTAACACCACAACGACAACACGAAGACCTACAACCACAACGCCTCAAATGAAGCCTCAAACCAAGAAACCGACCATACGGAGAACAACACTTGCGAAACTGACGCAGCAGACGGAAACGAAAGAAACACCTTTCGTAACCCAGATAAAAACTTCGACAACGAAATACATAGAACTTCAAGATCGATCTGGTATATTTATTTCATTATATACAGAGAAAGTAAGAAATATTTTTGATATTAAATCGCGGTGGGACGTCTTGTGTGATCTGGTTTAGTTCTTGAAGAAAGTTCGAAGTGAGTTAAAAAATTAAAATATAGACTTATCAATTTTGAACAATTGCATCACAAATGTATAATGTATCTATACTTATTAAATATTGACTGACCTTTTTCTTGACATACATAACTATTAGCTGACAAGTCGAAAGAAAAAATGCAAGACTTTTAACACAAATAGCACGTCTTGAGACAAACTAATTTAATTTATTTTAAAAAAACTTTAATTATTTATACACATTATAATATAATATGTAATTAATTTGATGATTTAAAATAGCAGTTCAATAATCATATTTGTTGTTAGGATTATGTTGACTGCTCTTTTATGTTATTGACGATGAGAAAAATTTGCAGATTTACACACCGTGGACCAAAATCCAGAAAAAGTGAAACAGGGTAGAGGCATCGAAGTACTGGAAATCGTCGCCGCTGTGGGTGCAACTTTGGTCGTGCTTTGTGTAGCACTTGCGACTGTGATTATTGTTATCAGAAGGAGGAAAACTTATAAAAGAGGAGCGAGCGGATCGGCGCTCTCGGAAGACAGCGATGTCCGTTTTTTAACATCGGACGAAATCCTTGACTTTAATTTAGCCCGACCTACTGATAACGATGAAATGTAGCTTTACATTATCAAAATTTCTCCTTTAAATGAGTTTAAATGAAATTAAATTAAATTGATTAAATAATTGATTAACAAATTGATTAAGCGAGTGGAGCCATATAGAAAACTTGACACACGAAACACAATCGCAGCTGTATTATTTTTATTAATTTTTATTATCCGATCCTTTTATCATTTCTATTAATGGATACAAACATCTTTATATCGAGGAAATTACATAGTTTCTTAAAATGTTAAAGTTATGTATATTTTTATGACTTTTTGAAAAACAAACAAATTTATGCTGAAACTTAACTTTTGCCCTAATAAGAATAATAAATATTGTTGCGAATTTATTATTATATAATATAGAAGATTTTCCAAAACGTTAAGATATTAATGTATAGACAATTTTAATATTTTGCACATGAAGAAAATAGGAAATTATTATATTTAACTTTTGTAATTATTATTCAATATAAAATTATTATTCATTATTAATAAAAAAATAAATTATTTTACAAAAGATTATTTAAAATTTTTTTTATATCTTTAAAATTATTTTAATTCGATATGAATGCATTATTATTTTTTATGCATTTAAGTCGCATTTCCTAATTATTTACTTTTACATTTTTTTCTGATATTAACAATTTCAGCACAGCGACCTAATTCTTCGACGATGGAGATAGCATCCGAGGTAGATTAACCGATAACGTCATTGTGCAACATTCTATTTGGGAAGTCAAACACGCACCTGGGATTCATGTCGGACGCATCGATTGATTTCACTCTGCGAGTACGTCATTGCCAAAATATGTATGCCAAGTCACGTAATTTCAGTAGCACGTCTAGACAAATGGTAACTAGACAAGTGGACGAATTAAGACTAAATGCTTAAATAGTTATATTACATATTTCGTGAGGTACGAGTAAAGGCATATATCCATTTTGGAGGAAGGGATCTTAATTTATATTTCCTCGAGAAAAAGAATTTTTTTAATTAATATGCACACTCCTTGTGGAAAAAACCCCACGAATGTCAGCCTGATAAATTATTTATGAAGCTACCTCTGTAATCGCGACATGTGAAGTTTTTGTGGTGAACTATACAGGTTTGCGGATGGCGCTTTTCTCTCAGGAGAGAGTACCGAGGAAGAATACAAAGCGAATAGTGAATATCGAATTTAGTACGTGCGTGGTCGATTTGCTGCACGGCGCAGTTTCGATCGCGTTTCACGTTTTGATGTCTACAAAGACATTGTGATTTAGGCTTTTACATTTATACAATTTTTACAATTTTATATATACGCGAGTACAAAACATGAAGTTTTTTTAAAGAATATTTCTACACACTATTTTAAAATTCCCACATATTTAGTAATTAAACTTTTAAATCACGACCTCGATATAAAACCTCATTACAATTTATTCAAATTGATTTTAAATGAAAATAAAAGAGAATATTTTTTATTTAAGATCATAAAAAGTTTGGAATTGTTTATTTTTTCATCACTTCTAATTTCACATTACTAGATGTTCTTTTTAGAAATAAAATCCAAATTAATTCCTAAAGTTCTATATACTAATATCGTTAACAAATATTTTAGTAATTATATTAATATTAAACATTCAACATTAATATAATAAATTAAATTAATAGACTTTAATTAAACATAATTTAATCATATTAAATTTTATATTAAATTATACCAAAATAAATATTAATATTAATATTAAATAAAACATCAGAATTACATTAGATCTATTTACGCGGGATGCAATAAACAACATATTTATTTCTGGGAATGTAATTTAGAGGATAGCAAAAATGGTGAACTTTGTCCCGACAAGCTGTCTATACTTCTGGCATGCGGAAGCGTCTCTTATTAAAGAGCGAACTGAATTTCCATTTCCATGCTAATCTCCTCGCACAAATGGCCTGTCAGTTTCTACAGTGAGACTTGCGAGACGTGAAGGCACGTCTTTTACCGCGAATAGCGTTGGGGTTGAGCCATGCTGCCCTTAGCGGGGATGAGCGGGGCATTAAAAAAATATTGGAAATACGTCGCCCACACCTCGTGGTGGCCTTTGCGACTCAGTCAGTGAAATTTCGCGCCTGTTTCACGTCTGCTTGCGAAAGCTCGCTCTTACTCTCGGACACTTTCTATGTCGATTACCGAATTGCGCGCCGTGTGTCATCTCCCACCGATTCCACAAATCCTGTCCAGCGGTGGATTTAAGCTTAGGATTTAAGTCAGTTTAAGTTCATGTGGTGGAGAGAAGAAGGTTTTTTCAAAAATCAAAATTTGCCTTTATTTTAAAATATAAACATAATATAATTAAACAATGTTAATAAATTAATATAATTTAATTTATATATAAAATGGGATAAGCAAGAAATAAAATACAAAAGATAAAAAAAATAAAGTAAAACCCACTAATAAGAGCCAGCGCGGATATTGGTGCGTAGTTTTATTACAACTGGGGAATCAACTTTTACAATTCACAAAGTAAATCCATTGTGAATTGTAAAAGTTGATTCTATGGTTATAATAGAATTTAACTGCGCACCAATATCCACTGGTTTTTATTGGCGGTGTTTATTTTATTTTTTAGGTTTATTCTTCCAATCGTTTTATTTTTTATTTGTTATTAAAGAATAGAATGTATTGATAATTATGAAGAACGCGGTAACTTCCAGAGAAAAACATGAATATCAATCAATTAACTATTAGGTAAAAACTAATTGATTTTTTTTTTTTTTATTAAGACGTACATGTAATTATTTTATTAATTAATTATTGCAATTAATTGCACATTGTGAACTCGAGAATCCAGAAGAGAGGCCTCATTATTTCTATATTTATTATTTCTTCCGCAAATTCTTTTTCCTTATTAAGTTTTCATTGTTACGAGAAGAATATTCACGTCAGTTTTACTGGCAACAATATATCCTTATAGTGTGCTGTAATACTTAAATACGCCAGCTGTATATCGATGATCGCACTGCTTGGATTATTCGTAATGTCAGATTATAATCGCGGCGACGGGCGAGGATTGGGTTTCATTGTCATTCGTTCATCGTCGATCGCATTTCGCGTACTTATACGCGCGTGTGTGGCCGCGTGCGTGTCAATGATTACGCGCTTGTATCAGATCGCAACGTAACAAGGCGCGATTGCGTGCGACAGAAGCACGTGTATCGCTGAAAGACGGGCCACGTGGGTTACACCCGCCACAAAGGAAGAATGGAAAATCGTTGCGCAGTCTCTCGCTTTCTCCCTATCTCCTCTCGCGCGCCTCTCTCTCTCTCTCTTTCTCTCTCTCTCTCTTTCTCTCTCTCTCTCTGTATCTTCCAATTCTTTCCTCCATCGTTCTACTTGTTGCAGCTATCAATAGTGTATATTATCTGCTTGTCACGTTGCAGGGTTGATAAATCAAAAAGCGACGTCCGCATCATGTTCCTATTACCTCTCCACTTTCTTTCACTTCCTCGAATTCTCTCTATGCGGCTATGCCAAGTTCTGTCTATATAAAGTCTCATCCAGAGATCTAGATCGCTAGTAATAGATTACTCTTTCATGATACTTTTCCTAAGCTCGAAAGCGGAAGAAAACCTCGAACAGGTTTTCTAGAGAAATTGCAATTGTAAACTATTGCGAGCGCCAAATATGGCGTTTTAGGAAAGAAGCGTTGTCGCATTATGGAAACGTGGTAGAAACCAGAAAATTCTTATATTGCAATGTAAAAGTAATGATTTTTTTTAGATATATTTATATAATATAATTAATCTTTTAGCATACACAGTTGATTGAAGCCCGTTTACCATGTACCTAACAAAAAAATATCGTAACTCGTTTTTTATTTCCCAATGAAAAATTTGTTTTTTTTTTTGGATAAAATATGAAGTCAGAAAATATGAAAGTATGGAAAAGGATTAAAATAACGCCTTGATTGTGGAGATATCTTTTTGGAGCAAATTAATTACGCCAGATCAATCTCTTTCCTTATTTAAGCAACGCAAATTGAAGAGATTTATAAAGTTCCCACGGAACTTCCACTCAACATGGCACAGGATTGAGCTGTCGCTACAGTGATGTATGCAATAATACTTCCCGGGTGTCACAATACGGTTAATCGTCCTAAAGCCGATGTTAAGCCACCCATTCAGGATGCTATGGAAGGGGAGGTGATTTCAGAATTGCGCTTATAATGGCCGCAAACAGTAGCGAGGTAGGCGAGTCGGTATAAAATCGAACGATTCCTCGATCAGTCACAGTATTCGGACTTGTCCTCGCGGTGTATCGTCATCGTGATCTTTACCGTGCATTGTTTACTGAGACGTAAGGTAAGCGAAACCGGTTCCCCAGTATTAAACAGGATCTTGGGGAAAGCACGCGAAATTTTTTGCACGCTTTCCTTGTCGCTTCCTTGTCGATCGCGATTCTGATTTCAAGAGACAACACGTAACGCACGTAAAGGCAAATGAAACGAGTTTATGTTTTAATAAAATTATCGTTATGTACCTCAGTGTTACATCCGAAGAGACGCGTAGTGTAATTCGTTTATAATCGGATTAGAACTTATCTCAAATTAAATTATTTAATTTTAAATGTGGTCTACTTTTAAAATTGAAATTAATGTAAAGTAAAATTAAAATTAGATTTTTGTTATATGCCACTTGGAATACGTGCACGTACGTTTGTGTTAATTATTTAAGAATAAAAATTTTGTTTATTATTATAAATTGGTGTTAGATATTAATACTTTGCGAATGTTGTTATATCGTTTGGAGAAATTAATGATAAATACAATATTGATACAAAATATTTGTCTTTTACCAGAGATGTATCACACTATTGTTACCATCATTGCCACTGTTTGTTGTTTCCTCATATTGAGAGCAACAGCGGAAGAGATTGTCCAACAGAATCAACAATTTCTGGATCTCGGAAATGTCGCTATCGAAAATCAGGTCGATGGTGGCGCGATACACACCAGGGAAAAGAGAACGTTATTATTGAAAAAGAAACTACTCGGCGCTGGTCTTCTTGGTTTCGGTCTTGGAGTCGCAAAGGGGTAACAAATTTATAATTTATATTCTTTCTCAATTTGTTCTATTTTTATTTTATTGCTCTTGATTATTAATAAAAATTAATTTTGCAAAAAACAAGATATATATTTCAATTATATATTTTAGAATTATATATAATATATTTTAATAATATATATATAGAGTTACTATTCGTATTATTTTGGCCATAAGAGAAATAGAGTCCTATTATTTCCTTTTTAACTCTAAAATTCTTAACGTACTGACGCATAAAATGTAAAATGTTAACACGACATCAAATTAATGCACCTTATTTTTCTGCGTAATGCAATAAATGCCTTTTTTAATATTTCTTATTTCATTTTTAGTTACAAGACTGGTTACTATAGTGCACCGGAAGTACATCACGTTTACCTTTCACCACCAGAGAAGTATGTGGAATTCGTCGAGAAACCCATTTACATAGAGAGAATTGTCCCAAAACCTATTTATAAACCGCATGCCGAGTATGCTGCGCCAGTCTGGTCGCAATCAGACCCATCCTATGGGTAAGGGAAACCAGTTGCTAATCTCTTCTGCCGTTTCTAATAATTGTGTGGTATAAAATACAATCTCTATTATTGTATTACAGTTTAGTTTATATTATGTGATAATGAAAATAAAATTTTTTTTTTAAATACAATATATATATTAACGTTTAGAAAAATTTAACACTAAAGTTAGTTCTACTTATTCAACAAATATTAAAAACAACATAATAAATATTAAAAACAATTTAAATAAATTACTTAGACATTACGATAATTATTCGATAGTCGATTATTATTCTCGATTATTCTTAGACAGTCTTTTTAACATTTTTCTGATTTTTTTTACAGTTCCTGGTAAATCCGGAATGCGATTCGCATTACAGCATATAACTGCGTACCAGTCTGATCTCCTTGTTATACCTCGAAATTCTAGGAACAGCCAATAATTACGGGTGCATCATGAGTCTCAGTCAGGTTACCCAACTTTAAGTATAACAATAAGGATAACTTAAGGATAACAATAAGAGTATCTAGCGTAATCAGAGAGATTGTTATTTTTGTTACCGATGCTGCATTAAATAAATTACAGCCTGTAAATATTACAAGTGTTATTATTAAAATTTGTATTCCTGCTATTTCTGCAAAAAAAAAACACGAAAAAATTCAGCAAAAAACATTACTTTTAATTCAAATTTTCTTCTGACACAGCATTTTAGATTTTTTAAATGTGATTTAACTACACTTTAATCAGAAATAAATATTTTGTTGAACTAATAAATGATCCCAGAATAGTATTAGATAATCAGAATAGTATTTTGATAACAATAAAAAAAAATTCTGATTATGATAACCAGGAATTCTGTTCGGTCTCACTAAGATGTCATTTTTGTCGAATGCTTTTATTGATAATAGGAACATTTTTCTCAATGTATACATGTATAATTAATATAGTTAATATTTAATTATATAATTTTATCGTTAATTTTTACTTTACTTTATAAGAATTTCATTTTTAATTGTGTTTCGTAAATTAGAAAAGTGCACAAGGCTGTGATCGTTTTTCGATAATAAATTATTAAAGGGAAAGGATCGCTATATACACGCAAGAGATATAACAGACAGTTTTACGGCCGTATGATTATCTTTATTGCCGAAGATGTTACCGAGTAACATTGAAGTATTAATAACGAGTATATAATCGCACGATGCATCTGAAATATACAAATATCCAACCGTCTCCATCGATCGCTACGCTATGTATTTAGATATTCTTTCGATAACATCTTTTAACATGTAACATTCATACGTGTATAATTAAGTTCTCTTCTATTCACACAGTCAGATACAGATGTGAAAACGATGGCCGGTAGCGTAGCGAATATCCTGCAATTTTAAGTACTCAACAGAGAAACATAAGCCCGTATTGAATCTATTAAATGTGCGTATTAATATTACAATATGAGAATGCACAATTTGTCTTCCGACGATTTGAGCCACTTGTGATGTGATTGCGGTTTATAGGTTTTTCTAATGTATTTATCATTTAGAAAAGGATTCTATTATAGTCTTATTGAGCAGATTAATTCAGTATCTTGTTTGTTAATAAATTATAATTAGTTTGTAAAAAATGTATAGAGACAAATTGAGCGTTCTAATGTTACGTGCTGTATTTAATTATCTATGAGAGTGGGCATTAAGTGCATATTTGCTACGCCACAAATGATAACAAATGATGATTATGATTCAAATTGACCGACAGGCACCCTGAAAAATGTAAGATATAAGCCTTTACGCTTCCCAATTTCATTTTACTTTAATTTGATTTTAACAATTTTATTATTAATCTTTTATAATAATGACATGAATAAATAGAATTAAACGATATATTAGGTTAAAATTCCTGAAAAAGATACAGCAAATAGTAAGAGTACCTGCTCTTTGTGGTAATAAAAAATTTTAATAAAATTAATTAGAATATTATTTATATAATTAGACCGTTTAATCTTTTATTCACCCATTATTAATATATAATATTTAATTTTCTTGTTATGTTTTGTATTCTGACTGTTATAAATTGCACATACACTATTCAGTTTCTTAAAGTGGAAATAAGTTGGAAGAAAATGTTAAAAGTTAAAATTTTTCTGGATGTAAATATTGAATATGGAAGTGGAAGTGCAAAGGGAATAAAAATTGGATAGCGAAGAATTAATCGAGTATTTTAAAAAAGTATACAATCTGTTCGTATGGAATTCGAAGATGCCTGTCGCATGGAACGCGAATTGCTTCAAAGTATAAACTACTTATATTTATATTTTTAACATTAGTGGGCTACGTGACTACACGAATTACATCGAGGTACGTATATCTGTTGAGTACGCGAACCACGTGTACATGTTTTGCGCACGTGTTTCCGAGTTATGGAATATTTATGAACCCAATCTATTTATTCGCGAGAGCATTATGCGAAACTGTCAAAAGTTCTTTCTCTCGCGCAAACTACGGACAGCCATCGAAAGTGATCGGATAACTATTGTTACGATGACGTTAAAAAATGCGATTATATCCTTTAACGATTGTCGTCCAGATTAGCACCGACTGCGTCGAAGCTGATTTAGAAAAGATCGGATAGTATTCTACCCCGAATGAACAAGAAAACTCGTCGAGAAGCTAATCAGGCTCAACGAGTATTTGATTCGAGACTCATAAACCGCGGATGAAAGTGGAATCCTTTATCGTCCAACGAATTCTCTTTTGATTCGGGAAAATGGTTCATAAAATTCTACTAGTTTACTATTTCGCTTCGATAATATTCATGAGGAATACACAACGTGTCTGTTTCGTTCCTTTTTCGCACATTTATTATTGTACATGGAGAATACAGTCAAAAGTTGTAAACAACATCGTATACGTATTTCGTATTTGTATTGGTATGGATATAGAATTATTGGAACTACCATGTAAAGAGGCGCTGATATAACACTAGGTTAAATCTCGAGATAGGCAAGCAGATACAGAGTCGTGATACTCTTGTGAGTCGTTTAAAGAATTTAGGAAGACATTACTACGATGCTCGCGCAGTCAAATTTTATTTGTCGAAAAGTGAAATCAATTATCACTAGGAGCAAAGCTAAACCTAACAAAACAGAGACGAGCTAAAAATATAAACCTTGACACGTAGAAAACGTATGTAAAGATGGGCGTGAAAGTGAAGTACTAATTACATTTTTACACAATTATTCAAGAAATCATCGGACACATTCCGTAAATATGTCGGATTTGCAAATGGACATCGACGTTAGGATAGCTGCTTTAAGAAACGGACGAAAATTATGAAAAATTAGAAACGGGCGACATAATGTTCACGGTAGAGCTGCAAATATTTGAGTATTATTATCCGGATAAGCAGTATTATCCGGATATTTTCCGAGTATATTTAAATATGGAATTCTAGTTTTTGAAGTGGCTAGCCACATTCGTTTTTCAGTTATTCTGCACGTGGATGTATGAAAGAATTCGAGTACGTATAAAACATGAATTTGCTTTACATCTCTGCTTTAGAGAAACTAGTCAGCGGAATAATCCCATTCTGGCGTGATTGTTAGAAATGATATCAAAGCGAGAGATTAGTGCAATGGAGATTGTCGTTCGCGATAAAAGGGTGCCTTTCCTTCCTCTCTGTTATCAGGCATTCGTGTCTGAGAATCGTATTCATCGTCGTCAAGCTTCCTAATTTTCTTAATCTATTTTTGTTTAATTTATTACTGCAATTTATATTCTTTAAACAACGTTAAATCGACCGTGACAAAACAACTATAATACATTGAGGAAGATTTAAAAAGTAGGTATACATTTTGGATATTTAACTATATCTTTATTAAGATTTTTTCTTCTCTCTTTATTACGTATTGTCAAATGTTAAAAAGTTTAAGTATTGTTGGCACATTTTAATTCAATACATGAATGTCTTTTGTATTAAACTCAAGCAGAACAACAAATCACGATAACGTCAAAATGACATTGAAATGAATCGGAAAATAATTGAAAAATAACTTTTAATAATCATTTTAGAGTTATTTTGACATCATTTTGATATCATAACGACTTGTTCTGCTTGAGAAAAGATCGATCACGCTTTTGTTGAAATAAGAATGAGTTTCTTCTAATATTTACATAATTATAAAAAATGTTTGTTTCACGCAAATGTTTGTTTGACACAACCGTTAGAAAATTGTTAAAAACGAAGAACAATGTTACGCCTTTATAAAAACTTTGCGATCGAATTGTTTTATGCACGACGCTATATGATCAAAGCAATTTAGAAGTTACACTCAAATGGGGACGTAGAAATCAATAAACAATTTGAAGCTTTATCGAACAATTCCCATTTCGACAATAAAGCACATCCCCTAGCCACAGCACGTCGTTCGAGAAGCTGATCGAAGTATCGTCTATTATGATCACTAGGAGATCTCCGGATGTTTACGTTGCACTTCGTCATACGTGTGCTTGACATGACATTACAAACGTTTATGATCATAAAGTAAGAACCTGTGCCGCATAACAATTTCACTTGGTGCGAGAACGTACAAGAAAGTTCTTCTCGTCACCGATCTCGTTTCTATGTCACTCGTGACTCGCCACGAGATTGATTTTCGTTCGTCGACCGCAAGATTTTCTAAAGCAATGAATCAGGAAAGCTAGTTGAATAACTCCATTCTGTCATAATTCTTGTAATTGCATTGGCTCCAGAGAATCCTTAACATAAGGGATTGAAATATATTATAACTATCTAAGTCGTGATCTTACAATGATGTATAGATGTATAGATTGTCCCAAAACACTAATGTCATTAATACAAATCATAACTTATTTAAATGACTAAGCTTTAAATTACAAATATAAACTTTATCTTTTTATCAAATTTTAAGCTAACTTAAATTTAATTTAGAATTTGATCTAAAAGTTGGTCACTAAAATAATTAATAGTAAATGTTAAAAAGTTGCTAGAAAGAAATAGTACTTCCATAAGTTGCAGATAACCTTATCCAGGAGATATCTGCATTGTATTCTGGGAGATATCTCTTGGAAAGTTATCTAGAGGTGAAGAAATTGGGCATTAATCGATTTTTGATAGAAACAAATTTATCTTATTTATTTAAAGAATTTGTAATTTAAAAAATTCGAAAATATTTTACTTTTTAAATGTTAAATTTATAAAATAAGACATTAGAAAAAAGTATGGGTTTTATTGTAAAAATATAATTATGCTTTTTATCTGCTTGCATGTAAAATTTTTATTTAAGTATGGATAAAGTTTTTATTTATTCATGATTGAATTATCCATTTTTTGCGCACAGCGCTCACGCTTTAAGAGAATAATGCCTTTCGTTAATTCATTCGTTATTATAAAATCCACCCCGAAGACCGTGAAAACCTACATCGAAGACTTCATCATGAAATTATTAGGCCGGAAACAACAATATTAATCACATTTATATTTACGTACCTGCTGATCGACGAAATACTTTTCTGCTGCCATAATTGAGAGATGATAGTTAATTACTTCCTATGTAACTTTCCTATGTAACTTTCTTTCTCGATTGACATCATAGTCCATCGTAAGTTTCGATCGAAATATAATTATTACATAAAGACTATATATATATATTGTATACGTGTGTGTACGAGAGCAATATATTCAACGTTTTTGAAGAAGATTCTTTCTTGAAGAATAATTTTTATATCAAGATATATTTAGCAAAAAATTATAAACGATTGATTAATTAATTAAATATTTTTTCTTTTGTATTATTTTGCTCTCTGTCTTGCCTTTATTAGCCTAAGATCCACTTCAAGTTTATGAAATTGGAACTTTCTTATATCTTCCACAAGATACGTGAAATGATTTTCTAACATTAAAATTCCACTCAGTAAAATCGACTTCAAATTTTTGCTTGAGGGAGACGTTTTATGGTGCGTTTGGGGAGACGCTATTAGCGCTACTTCTGTCATTCTATCTTCGTTGTTTATTAGACGTACAACAAGGATAGAATGACACAAATAGCGCTAATAGCGTCTCCCCGAACGCACATTCAGGGGTACATCTAGCAAGAGTATACACTTGTTGACGACTGTGGAGAGGACAATTTTTAATTTTTGCAAGGTAAAAAAGATTACTCTTACGCAGTAATGTGAAAAACCTGAAAACACGAGAAGTACATTACTTGTTTAAGATTTCGACTAATAAAGGAATCAAGTTATACCTAGTTCAAATTTAGACATAAAAATTAATGGAACCTCTTGGATATCCAAAATATTCAGGATTCTGAATACTGTATATCATTTGAACGTTCGATAAATGTTTAAGATAGATGTCTAAGAGGATCCGTTAAATATCTGTGCTATCTGGGCTGCTAATAATTCAGCGTCGAGAATCGTAGATGTATGACAGCGTCGTTGAGCGGAAGTTATCGATGAAACATGCTATCGTTATCGTTGAAGTATGTAAGATTGATAAGTATATACAGACACGTTGGAGAAAAGAGCAGATTGCTCATAAGTCCTAGGAAGTTTTTCTTTGCACCAACGATTATATGTAAACAACACACGCCTAAATCATTAAATCTCTATCACGAATTGCGTTCGTTCGATCCCCTGCCTGCGAGTATTATCAGACATCAATATAATGTACATATAGATAAAAATACGGAGCAGCAACAAGTCACAGTAATCGCATCCTTTTACACATTCGCGCAGAAAGGTATCGATTCTCAAAGACAAAGTATTGCGATCAAGTTTCCGAGCCAACATTTCTTTCTCGACCGTGATCGTCAAAGGTCGGTGCTGTCAACATTGACTAACTTCTAATCTCAGTTTTACCGAGATCTCTTGTTTTTTTCTAGAAGTAGAGATCTACGATTATAAAAACTGTATTTCAATCTTTCGTTTACACGGCTTTTTATCAATTACATCGTCAAATGCGATTCTTTGCGTGTCTCCAAATGAATCGTTCGTATCCAAATGTGATACGCTCGTATCGCGATGAACGTCGTATCATGTTCGATTTTCTGCTCGTAAAACTTTTCTCGACAGGGATTTTAACGTAACGATAGGGACTCGACGGAAAGGGATACGGAAGCAGCGTGACGATAATTTTGAAGGAGGGGCTTAGGAGTGGCTGGTGGCACTTCCTCGATTCTCTCCAAGTCGTTGGCCGCGCCCGCGCTATTTTGCTTGCAGAGACGAGGAGTTGACCTCAACGGGAGTTGCTCCGGGATTATGGACACCGGTTCATCCGGACGGTCCAAGCTGAATTGCCTCTTGAGCATTCGGCATCCGGGGCCCTTCGCTGAAATCAGGAAAAGTAATGTTATCCGTTAGAAACGCAAGATCAATAACGTCAATTGCAAATCCTATATACTTTTGTGAATTAGAAATATTTGAATAATTCAATACTTTTTCAAATAAAACGTAATAATCTAAATTTTACACACACACACATACATACATATATATATATATATATATATATATATACACAAGGTGTTCAGCGTAACGGTTCACACGATTTTCAGACACTTCCGACAATTAAAAAAAAGACTGAAGGATGAGTATTTATCTGTTTTATATAGGCTACAACATGCGATAACAAAATTAAAAAAAAATTTTTTTCATAAAGAAAAAAAATTAAAGTCAAATTTTTAAGTAGCACCTATAATTTTTTAAATAATATTGTAGGAGTATTCAAGACGCATTCAAATCGCTGTCAAAATATCACTTTTATTGATATTTCATTGATTTTATTAAATAAGTACATGTATGCGTGTATGTATATATGTTCTGTGTTCTAGTCAAAGATTGTAAGTACTGTTGTTACAAATAATGTTACAAATTTGGTATTAAGTATCAATAAAATCAATAAAACATCAATAAAAATGACATTTCGGTAGTGATTTGGATTTGTCTTAAAGACCCCTACAATATTATGGAAAAAATTGTATATGGTGCTATTTAAAAAATTTAAGATAACTTTGATTTTTGTATGAAAAAAAAATTTTTTAATTCTTTAATCGCAGCCTGTATAAAATAGATAAATATTCACTTTTTAACTTTTTTTTTAACTGTTGGAAGTATCTGAGAAATCGTGCGGACCGTTACACTGAACACCCTATATATACGCACTTATAAAATCTCATTTATATACAATATAAATAATTCAATCACCAAAATTGAGGTCAGATATCTTGAAATATCCTATCTTTATATGTTTTGAGATTTTCATCTTACAACTAAAAATTCTCAAATTCAGAAGATAACATTTATCGATCAATCATTGAGTTTGATTTCAAAGAAATAATTAATTTTCAGACTCTTTGAGAAATAAGGAATTCCAGAAATAAGGGATTGATGAAAGATTCTTAAATTTCTTAACACGTACTGTGATACTCATTGGGCGATAGACATCTGTAATGATTATACGGTGTACTGAGATCGTTCTCATCGATGCATCCGGGAGTGAAGCGGCGATG
>NW_017299892.1:999543-1085736 GCF_001594075.2 Trachymyrmex cornetzi | reverse complement strand
CGCCGCCGAGCTGGCGATCGACGTAAGTGAGCTGGTAGAGGCACCGAGGAGTGCCGCGGGCGGATCAGCACCAGACACCGATGGTGACACCCCGAGGGAAGCCTGGTTGTCGCTGGACGTGCTCTTGGTCATGCCGCTGTGAACTACCTCACTCGTCCTCGTCACTGTGTCCTGCTTACCCTGTAACACCTCGATGAAGTCGTTGGTAGACTTCAAGGAGTAGCTCGGCAGCAACGTACGTTCGTCGTGTACGGACACGGCGACTTTTCTAGTGCTGGCCTCCTCGAAAGACGCAGCTCGACTACTGCCAATAGTGACTCCGCTGCTGACGGACTCCTGGCGGTCGGGTTTGACCTCATCAGGGCTCGTCGGTTCTTCGTGCGTCTCGTCCTGTGACGGGATTACCGGTAGCTGGGGGCACGCCAAGGTACCAACTCCGTTCTGGTGGCTGTCCAGCATGAGATTTTCGTCGAGCCTTCAGAAAATTCAGGAAATTCAGAGGGAAATGGGTGAACCGCTGGGCGGATTAGCGACTGTAAGCCATTTCTTATATTTTGAAGAACGAAGAAAAAAGGTAGAAGATACGTTTGCGAAAATTTAATAAATTTAAAATGTAACTTTTATCACAGTTTTTATGATTCTGCATAGGAGAAAAGAACTCAAATTTCACGTCGTCCCGAAGTGCTAGTGCATGAAAATTGGTATACATCGAAAGTTTATGTTACTTCCGTATATTGCTATTTTCCCCCGAACGGTTCATATGCTGGAATGCAGGATGTTGTGAATTTTTCGCGTAAATTGACATTTCGATGCAAACGGCATTTTGACGCTGGTGGACCCAGATGTTTCGTATGAGTGTTTATTCATGAACGTGGCGCTGTTTTAGTGCCGGTATCGCTTGTGGAGAGTTGACAGAAATGGGAAAGTTATAAAAGTGATTATAGCTACATCCGAGGAACGATATGATTATATCATGGGAAGGACAGACTTAACTTTAGGCGATGAAGGATTAAACTTCTGGTAAGGGCCTGAGAAGCAACTTTTACAGTAATTGACATTTTGACGTAAATGTCGTTTTGATGGTGATGGTCTCTGGTGTATGTTTATTCATGCGCTGTGTTTTTACATTCTTATTTTAGTTTACGTTGCTTGTTAACTGACTCATAAAAGTTTGTGTTGAATTGTTTTATAAAAATTTTGGATTTTTTAAGGTGACAAAAAATTTAATAAATGATTATGGTGGAAGATATTAGGTAGATGATGCTAAAATTAATATCAAAGTTTCATTATATCAGTGTCTCATGAAAAAAGATATATCTAGCGTGAAGCAATAATATGATGGATCTGGATGTTGAATAATTTATATGAAAGTCTACTCACCCATGGTTCTCCCTAAGTGTGGCAGCAGAATAACAACGGATAAAAGCATTAAATATCTGGAAATGAAATGATGCAAATAAAATTGTATGGAAAATGCGCGAAGGGAGGAAATGAAAATAAACTTATTTATTTAATCAAATTTATTTATGCATTCAAATTATTATTAAGCATTATTAAATAACTAATAACGAAATTTAATTAATTTAATTTATGATGCATTTTAAATAGTATTTTGCTATATAAATATGCATTTCAGTTATATTTAATTTTTATATCGACCTGGGAAAAAATGTTATCATTTTTTCCCGGAGAACAATTAAATTTCCGCGTCCATTCGAAATTAATTACAGATAAAACTTCTTTTTTTTTATCACTTGTATGTAAACTATAACAAAAGTAAATTATTTAATTTTCTCTACACTTTACATCGTACGTGACATAAAACTGAAAATTCCTCGAATTTTGTGAGTTATTTTTCTTAGATTCGCGGTTGAAAGGTTACACATTAGTTCGGAAACATCTTGCATAACATAAATGTTAATTTTCAGAATACCAGGCTTTTCTACCTTATATGCTTATACGCACGTTACCGAGTAGGTCACTTTTTGCCCCCGGGTGTTATAAAAGAATAGTTAATATACGGGAGAGAAAACTTTGTTGTTATATCACTTTCGCGAGTACGTCGAACAGTAATAAGTAGTAAAATATGAGGTAAAAGTCGCGCGGTTGTTGGGAGGATCTTAACTCACACGAAGTATGGGCCGCCTACAACGCGCAACTCATTGTGTTACATAATTAAAAACTCTCGAGCGCGTTTCTCAGTGTTCTCTGACACTTAATCAAAAGAATACGCGCTAACTTTGTTGATTAAATTCGACCCTTTTTTCTACGATAATTAGCGCGATACGTTTTATAAGCTAAAAGTATCCGGGAATTTATTTGGAACTACATTACGTTCTGAGCGTGATAAAAAGAAAGAGATAACACCCACAAAGGGAAAAGATTTGTCGCAATAAAATAAACTTAATAAAGCCTGCCGGATGGACGTAAAACGTTAAATCACGTTCCAAGTACTTTTAGATGACCCGAGCTTGTAGGAGGCGTGTAGTGGGATAGGACATGCTGGTGAGGTGGGAATTCGGAAAATGTTTTCGGAATGGCTTACCTAAGGGGTGGCGGCTTGGGGAGCTCCTTGTCGAAACCCTGCTTGCCGAGGAGCCAGTAGGTCGGCATCTTGCCTTTACCCTTGACATCGGTGGGCCCGCGGTATTCGATGTGGTATCCACCAACCTGCATCAATCGATCCCTTGTTGCCTGGCTCAGATGGATACGCCACGGCGCCCCGGTCGATTCCATCCTCGAGGCGGTGTTCACGGTGTCACCGAACAAGCAATAACGCGGCATTGTTAAACCTACTACGCCGGCACAGCACGGACCTAACGAGAGAGGAGGAAAAGTAAATTCCTTTCTTTAATATTTCAACCGAGAAAACATAAAAACGTTTTCGCGATAAAAGAAATGGTGATAAAAAAATGCATATCATTTGGATTTGTTATTTCAGCATTGATTTGATCAGCGTAATGTTTAGAGACGACATAAATCTACAAGCAAGAAAATTCAATCGACCATTTATATAAAACTTGTTTCTATCACAAAATTGTCAAAGTTAAATTTAATTAAAAGTTAATTGATTAAATATTAATTAGTCAATTAAAACAATAAAACCTTAATTGTAATCATAATGAATTGTATGTAGCTTTTTAACAGCCAAAGAAGGGATGGAAATAAAGTAAAAGTATCTAAGATAGAAATTCAATCTTCTGATTATTCTACTTTTAACAATTATGAAACGATTACGAAATTATTTAAATTAAGTGTAGAAATTATTTAATTATCTAACCCGTATGAAGACCAATGCGTAATCTAAGCGGAGTGTCCGGAAGGTGTTTTAACTTGAATTTTCCACTCTGATGTAACAGATCGAGCGCCATGGTTGCTACTTGAGTTGCATGATCGGGTATTCTTACTGGGCAACCGCCTACAACCATGTAGGCATCCCCGATAGTTTCCACCTAATCGAATATGCATTCTGTAATATCGGAATCCAACAATCTTCTGATAAAAAAAATTTTTTAACTTCAAACAAATTTGAAATTTTGGAAAAGCAACATCCAAGTACCATTTTTATTTAAAACATATTTTTTCTTGATAAAATTATGCATAATATTTTATCATTTTACATCGTGCAACGTATTCTCTTGCATATATAATTACGTTATTTTTTTATCTTCATATTAAAAAATTATTTATATAAACTTGTCGAAAAACAATATGGCTATGGTTCTTTCATTACGATTACCTTGTAAACCGTATATGCATTAATCGTATCGTCGAAACAAGTATACAGATCATTGAGAAGATCAACCACTTGAAAAGGCGTCGAACGCGCAGATATTGTCGTGAAACCAACGATGTCCGAGAAATAAATGGTGACTTCGCGAAACTCTTCAGGGTCGACGGGCATGCCGAGCTTCAGTTTTTCGGCGACCGAACTAGAAATATCGTGCCAAATACGCTAATTTTTCCAAAAATATTAAAATTAAATCAATTTGTCAATTAAAAAAAATTTTTGAACGAATCATCAATTTTTTAAAAATACGTCAATTTTCAGTTCTAATTCTTAAGCAATTGAGAAATGAATTGTTAAAATTTAATATCAACAATAACTGTATTCAACCAATTCTGACAATATTATTTTCATGAAATAATAAAATTTTAAATGTTTCCGTTGTTTACCTAGGTAAC
The DNA here is from genome assembly GCF_001594075.2 of Trachymyrmex cornetzi. NCBI lineage: Eukaryota > Metazoa > Arthropoda > Insecta > Hymenoptera > Formicidae > Trachymyrmex > Trachymyrmex cornetzi. Next base: position 1,081,551 of record NW_017299892.1, on the reverse strand, counting down.
ATTCTATTTAATAATTGCTCGGTCTTTTTCTTCTCCATGTCAAGTTGTTCCGTACGCTCACGAATAAGTTCTTCCAGATTATTCGAGTACTTCTCGAGCATTTGAAACATCGTGTCCACGAAATTTACCTTTCTGAAAATAAAACTTGATGTCTAATAGCAACATCTTTTCAATTACTATCAAAATAGATTTGTTTTATGAAGTTACATGACATCAACAACTAAAAAATAGATATTTCTTTGAAATTGATAAAAATCCTTTTTCTAAACGTATATATCTATTTCTATATATCTTTTTTATAAATATAATAAATAAATTATTTAGTTACTTATTACTTAGTTTATTGACGCAAGTAAAAATTTGTAACTAATATTATTAAAAATAAAATCTTTATAATCGAAACTAAAATTATATTCAGTATTATTGAATCGTGATTAGATCTGCGAGAAATGGATTTTGACATAGCAGCCCTTGACTTTCGGCCAAAGTTATATCTAATATTTCCGTTCTAAAGGCACAAGGCACAGTGCCTCAAGGAAGTATGGTTGGAAACCGATTTTACCTCCCATGATTTAGCTTCTTGAAGAGATCATGTACGTCATCAAAATCGGGCCTCATTTCAGCGGTTTCCGCCCAGCATTGTCGCATAATGTTTATGGCTTCCGGTGGTGCAGCGCCTTTACTGACCGATGGTCTTATCAGGGGTGGTGGCTTCATTACTTTCTCGATTATATCTGCGAGACAGATGAAATACCTAACATTTCAATCCTCAAACGTAATGACTGTAAAGCGTTAGAATTTCAAATCGCTGATAATCAACCGCATGGTTGCGAGATTTCGAAGAGTTTCACGTTTGTGAAATAATTCTTGAATAATCAATATATCGATAAATTAGCAAGTACCGATTTAATTTATAGTAAATTGTAAAATCTGAGTTCTAATTATGTATTTGCCGTTAATCATTTTATCGGAAAACGATACGTGCCAAGAATTGGCTTATTCTTAACTCATTTCTCATTCATTTATCACAATTCTATTTTTTCGATAAATATAATTTGCATAAATGTAATATGAGACGTTTGAGAAATAATTATCATATTAAGTATAATTTACATTAATCCTGAGACCTTTCAAAATCAATAATTTATTACGATTGAAGTAATTGATAGAAAGATATAAGCATATTTTTCTCGGTCTATTTTATTATTTCAAGTCTGGAATAATAAGAAAAATGGATCTTCATGTATCTTCAAAAGTTCGTTAATCTTTAAGCACAGTAAATGCTCACAACACAAAGAACAAAATTTTGTTTTTACAGTTATATTTTTTAATTGCATGTATAGAATTAAATATATTCTCTAAATTCTTTGGAGTGGAAGCTCATTCTAGAGTGAAAATTAAGCTAGTTTTGAAAAAGAGTGACCCAGTTTTCAATCTTTAAGAGTGAGATAAAGACATATCTAACGTAATTTCTAAGTTTTAGAGATTACGTTAGTTATATCTTTATGAGATAAAGGAACGTAAATGAATTTTAAGCTTACTGGACAACACTTTTCAGTTTCCTTTTCTAGAATAAGCTTTTATTTTAAGTAACTGTACGTGAGGTGCTGTGATCATCTATTTACAAATTGCGCACACATTACCTTCTGGAGATAGGGCGAGCATACAAAATGGTTCTCCGCGAACAACGACTTCTTGCATGATAATTCCGAAACTGTAAACATCTCCAGGCTGGGTTCCCTTTTTCTGTAAATTCGGATGCCTAAGCAATTCCGGCGCAGTCCATAATAGATCTATCCAACAGTAAGCCGATAATCATTAACAAAATTAATAGCGACCCGCTTATGTTAATTTTATTCTAATTCTATTTTCACTCCCCTGCTATAATCCTATCTTCTAAAGTAATACGAAACCCTGACTCTCGGCTGAATATCTTCAATTAGTAAAGCATGCAGTTTAACTTTTAATTAGTGAAACTTTATAACTTAAGTATCTTAAACAGTATCTCGAAATTCTAAACAACGTGCAAACACTTAAATAATAGCGCCTTGATGAATGCAAAATGCAATGTTTATTCAATTCAAAAAGTAAATCTAAAGATAAATTTATAATAATATGATATTCTTAAGGAATTGTAAGAGATATTACAACCTTTCTTGTTTATCCAAGTTTTAATTAAAATTTTCCATGTTACGAAAAATCACATTACATATACGCTGAAGAAGCTACAATGAGTTAAAATAGAAGTCGAAGCAGAGCAAGTATACCTCGAGCTGTTTTCACTGGCGGTACTATATTCTGAGCTTCATAAAATGCAGGCAGACCGTAATCGGTAACTTTTAAGACCCATCTCGCATCGATCACACAATTTCGCGACGTGAGATAGCCGTGAACGCGTATTGGAGTACTGTGAAGATATTTCATACCCTGAAGCAAACAAGCCATCCAAAATTATCATAGTTTTGGAGTATATACAGAATTAATTTCAAGTTCGAAACTTGAAATTATTAACAGACTTATCATCAAAATAAAAATTTATAACCTTTGATCATTTTATATAATAATTTTAATATTTTTCCAATTGTACACATGTTAAACATTCACAATGTTCTATTTTAATTTTTATATTATTCTTATTATATTAATTAATAATAAAATGGCAACGAGACGTATATAAATGCATCCCACAAAATTTTTCGATCTCTTCTAATCTTTCTGATTTTTCGGAATCTTCTTGGCGATACTTATACCTATTTAACGTATCATGTTCCAGATTGTACTTACCCGTACAAGATCGGTAAGTAAGGATAATCTGAAGGACCAGTCGAGTTTAATCTCATCCTGGACGAGTACGTCCTCCAGGGAGCCCCTCGAGCAGTACTCCGATACTAGACAGGGTCTCGTAGGTTCGTTAAGGCATCCAATCAGAGGATTGAGGTTCTCGTGTCGCAGTCCGTGGATCTGCTCAAAAGTAGAAACGCGGAAGTGGAGAGAAACTTGATCGAATCTAACTCAGAGGAATGAATAAAAGGATGTGCGCCTTTACCGTGACCAGCACGTCCATGGCCTTGCTCTTCAGTTCGAACGTACCTTGAAAGGACAGCTCCTTCAATTGAACCAAGTCACCCTATCAGAAATCAAAACGGATTATTAACTCGAGCATTAATATATATATAACATTATACCCATCAAATCTTGTAACATATTGACTTATATCACCCAGAGAAAAAGAGTTTGACATTGAACTAGATCGAAGATTAGCTCGCAGCTGTTAGCAATGTGTTTTAATACTGTCTTATCAATCTTCATTAGGTGCAAAAGGTTCTTATCGCTCCGATCATATTCCAAAACTTACGGCATTAATCAGCGTCACCGTATGACTGACGTCTACGACGTGTGGAAATGAATATCGATATATGTCTCGGAATATATTCTTAGCGCTGTCGGATAATACCGTGCATCATGTCAAGCAGAAAATTCTCGGAAGTGATCAAGGGTGAAATTGTTTGCAAGGGCGAAGGTATACAATGTAGAATACCGATAATGCCTTGAAAGCAGATATATGGGACGTCCCAAGTCTTCTTTTTACCCGCACTGATTCTCACTCTAGTCTCTTTTTATATACACATAGGAACGGCCGTATACATAAAGTTGGACACTAGAAAATATTGGTGAACTATTTCCACGTGTCTATCATTGCACGTCGCGTTCCTCGTAAATTATATTAGTAGATCCTAACTGGATCAATACGGAAACTCGTTCAACAGAGATTAAAATCTGTAGCCAAGATAAGATCGAGATAAAGATGATCGAAGACGTAGCTTCCGAGTTTTACAGACGAGGTGAGCGCGAAGTGTATTCGGGCGTGATTGTTAAATAGCACATCGTGTTTCATATACTCACGTTATATCTAGCGCGAGGATCTTTGAAGAAGGTATGTCTTGGTATGTCCCCGCCACTAGCCTGCAGGTATGGCCTCAGCGAGTTCACGCTTCCGAGCTGGAGCAGATCCGGTTTCTCGACTTCCGGCCCGCCAAACTCCTGCAACTGCTGCAGCCAGCAGCACAGCATCGCCTCGATGCCTTCGTCTACCTGAGAACACGCACGAGTCGTGTGCGATAAAGTGTGTCTTATCGTGGAAGTCACTTGAACGTAAGATGCAAGGTAATAGATTCGAGCTACAGAAAATGTTTTTACCGAAATCTCTCAACTCCGCCTAGTCCTTGACACTAAAAAAGCTGTACCTAAGTATGGAAACGAGAAATCGAAGCTAGGTAATACAATGCTTTACATGCTTAAATAAGCTATACGGAATGCTGTGTAAAACACTCATCGTTTTTGTTTTATGCTTTACGGATATCTCTTTTATGTATATTTTTTTATAGTAATTTGTGAGTATAAATTGCTTTCTTTGAGGAAAAATCACATTCTAGAAATATGAAATTCACATTAGTCTTTTATGTCAAGCATGCAGTCGTTGAATAGAATCCAAATCAGAAAAAAGCGTCACTTTTTAAAGTGAAGATTACGACGAGTATTCATAACGTTTAATGTACTAGTGTATAGAGGTGCTTAAAGTCCGCTCAGCGGTTCAATTAAGTCGTGTGAACTAGTATCACGGTGTGACATTTAGCATTTTTATCAGCTATTTCTACTACGTGAGACAAATAATTTAGGAGCTCATATAGCGACCATTCTTTCGGATAAAATATATATCCTATCAAGACCGTAGCAAGCCTTCTCGTATGGAACGTTCTGTTGCGTCATATTAAGAAGAATTTCTCCCGCAAAGTAAAGTTAGTCCGTAGTGCTAACACGACTTCACCATTTCAACGACAGTGAAAAATTGTTTTTACCGTATATGTAGGACATCGGATTATGATTTTGTTTAGACGTATAATAAGTAAACACCACAGAATATAATAGGTAAACACTACAGAATTTTTATAACAACGTAAACTTATCGATAAGTTTAGTAACAGATATTAATATCTTTCACGCCATTTGCGGAATATTTCACATAGGAACGATCAAAGACATTGATAAAAGAAGCAACCAAGGAACTTCATTAATAACTTCAGTAACTCTACGCGAGGATTCTTTAATCCTTTTGGCGGCACTGAAAGGAAAGGATTAAAATCTCCTGTCATGTCGTGAATAAAATTCCACTCACCGTTCTGGAATCTACTGGAGGCACTTGAGGAAAAACGAAGTCCGACGTCGTTAGAATGATTTTGTACGGACCTTTGGACATTCTTTTCTTAAGCAGTCGCTTCCTACAATAAATTTTTAACGTATCCAGTATTAAATTTTAAGAATTACAAGGATCTAAAAATTTTATTTAAGTATGTATGTATATAAATGCTTGGAAAATCGTTGAAAATTTCAGGAATATTTTTATCGAATGCTCTCTATTTTGTATATTGAAATTCTGTAGCGATAGATAATTTAAATCTCTATTAAATAATACAGATTTAAATATCTTACAATTAATATATTTAGTAATATATCTTTTGCTTACATTTATTAAAGTACTTTAGTATTAAAGTATTTTAGTAAAATTGAAGATAAAATTTGATAGAGCGAGAAGATTGATCGTAACCTGTCTGTTTTCTAATTATTTAATAAAAATTACAAAAACGCTAATCAATTTAAATCAAAACTCAGGATATACTCTTGAAAAACTGCCATTAATTCTAAAATTATACATTTACGCATCAGAAATAAAGAATTATTTCTGGTGATTAGGGGCAATGGGAGCGTTGACGCATTTTCTACGGTTTGGCTACGAACTGTAAACGATGTGATGTATAACGTGATAAAGTGATCGCTCACCGGATTATAATCGCGACGGCGATGGCGACAAAGGTGAACAGCAGCGACCCCAGAATAATAGCTACGATATGTGTGGTACGGAAAGAAGACATGTCGGCCAAGCCATCTGTTAAATAATTAATGCACAGCATTACCTCATTAAGGGTTATCGGGCGATATTTTCGGAATCGAGGGAGCTGTCTATCGATCCCAATCAGAAAGGTACAAAGGGAGGACCCTTCCTTAGCTTTTCCCTATAACGCAATTACCCCATCCTATTTTTGACAGTACCTTCCCCGATCGTATCGCAACTCAGTTGCACCAGCATCGTGCATTATAAAAAACTCAATAAATATTTTCTTTCCTTTAATGTCGCTTCCATGACATATACATTGCATTATTAATTGTAACATCATCCACAGAGAGACTGGTTTACACCGCGATTTTCCATTTGAAATATTGTCCTCGGTGTCATATTAATTATATGATAAAATTGTCACGTAAAAAGACAGACGCGAATTCATTTATTATTGCATTTCCTGTGAACTTACTCGGGCAATCGCCGTCGACGTCGCAAGACGGCGGTTCGGGCCCCTCGATGTTGAGAAATGCTACCGCGCTTGGTGTCAGCTGCTGGACCAGCAATTGCTGATGCCGTTCGACTACCGCAAGGATTGGCTCCCAGCCGGCGTCGCGCCAATTCATCAGGGCATACGTGTACATCTTGTTATTGTGGCTGTCAAGACTGCTGTTATCGCGTGTTAACACGGTCAGTGATTCGTTCAGTCGATCGAACAACGCCAGCGTCGCGTAATCTTGCGTGCCGTTGAGGACTTTCTTCACGTCGTACCTGCATAAGAAACCGAGAGAAAGCGTCTCTTGAGAAGGCGACGTGGCGTCGCGACGCTCCGCCGCGCCCAGAACACCGCAGGCTGTTCCCATAAGTTAATCATGGAGCGAATTACACGGATCGACGCCTACAATTAACTCGGCTCGATTATTCGTCAGACGTGATTTGTATTATAATTCAGGATCGTCATGTTCGGAAGGAATTTCGTAATTACGGCCCTAATGCCTCGATCCAACAAGGGAGATCTTTCAATTAAGGTCGATTCCTCAGATGATTTCTAGATAATCTATGTATATTACCACTCGAGTTCTATCTATATTAAGTTTGTGTTAAACAATAAGTGCTCTAATTGTATGTAAAAATATGACACTTTAAATAAATTGTAAATATTTTCAAACTAAAAGGAAACGAATAATGCTTGAGTATTTTAGTAAATATTTCAGTTGTTTCATCATATTTTGCAATCGTATTTTTTGAATATATTAACATTAATTTACCGTAACATAGTAAAACGTTTCATATGATGAAACAACTGAATTATTATTGACCAAAGTTATACATCTTTAATTATTATGAGTATATACATAAGTGCCTCTAAAAAGGTAAAAGCTGTTGCATTACAGTGTGTCAATATTTTTTGCGTATATTCCGAGGATCTATAAAACTTCATCTTGGAAGGATTTTCCAGGCAACATGGAATTTTTGCCATTATAAATCTTCTCTAGTATTAATACTTATATCCCTTCTTGTTAAGAAAATAAGCTACAAGTGTTCTGAAGAACAAGTGATTAATTACATAATTTTAATAAGGACGTTAATTAATTTGCCAACATGACTGCAGAATTATTCATGATCCGTTGGTACACTCTTGCTCAACTACGACATTTGCGGATAACTTAATTGCGATTATCAATAATAATTAAGACTTGAGTCTTAACTTGTTGATCCATTTCGTGGGTTTCTAAAGGTACATATTCATGACGCAGAAAGAATTTTATTCATCACGAACGATATACTATTTACTATTTCCTATAATGCAATGAAAACAAATTTGAATCCAACAAGGAAAGCTATGAATATTATAAGACCTTTTGTATTGTTTTCAAAATTAATCAATAGAAAAATTAAAATTGATTTTATTATTTATAAGTAAAACTATATGTAATATTTTGAAGAGTCTAATTTTATATTCCGTGAAGAAGCTGTACTATTCCTCGGCTTCAGAATATCCTAAACTCGCAACTACTCACATCAATAAAATATCTCTGGTTAACGTCGTTAATGATTGATTACCTCTGATCAAGCGGCGTAACCACAAGTAGATTCTCTATCGTGGTGCTGCTGAGATTCCTTGGTGGGGCGAATCTTCGTGCGGTATGCTGCACCCTCTGCATTCTCTCGTCTCTCTCCGGGGTCGCATACGGGCCAGCGCGAGTTACATTCGAGGTAGAAAAATTGGAAGACTGAATAATCGCTGAGTGGACTAGAGTTGATGGATCAGTGGAGAGCGACGTGGGCGACGAGTCGTCTCTCGGTAGAAAGAGGTCGATATCCTCCGTGTGGACCATCAGGATGACGGAATTCTGAATGTGCGTTTGCCACGCGACGTTCAATTCGATCAGAACGCGACTCGTCATCTCATCGAGCAATGGCAGACAGAGCACCGTAGCTGGTACAAAAAAAAGGGATCAAGCTAGTTTGCGTGCCTGGACTTGCATGACGTATGTAAAGAGGAATATGAAATACCCTTGGAGGTAAACAAATAAAAAGTCTAAACGAAAGAGAGTTTGGACAGGCAATTTCCAATCGTAATGGAATTATTTGTTATTTAGTATTATTACTTGCAATTATTTATTAATTCAATAATCATGGATAAAAAGGAAAAGATAAAAAATATATCTCTTTCTAATCCTTTTATAAGAGTTAAAACCTTCGTAAATATTAATATATGAAAAATTACAGTGATACTGTAACATTATTTGGGGAATTATATTCAGGATCTATTACAGTATTTTGGTCTCATTAATAAATCAACCTTAATTTATTAGTAAGTTCTATATGCTTAGTCTTAGCATTAAGGGATTAGATTCAGTAATGTGGTAACTGCCATATATTTTAAACATGATCACTAAAACGACCCGTTTAGTACATATATCTAATTGAATAAATATTCGATAAAAATTCCAAATATTTCCGACAAGTTATTAGTTTTTTAATAAAAAGAATATTAAAAATCAAAATATATATTTAATCAATACGAGAAACGAGGAAATAGTAAAATCCATCTTTTTTATCACAGATTTAGTAAAATCATATATTTGCCTTTACGTTCAACATACTCTTTACTCTAATACGTATGTACAGATGGAAAAAAGGACGAACAGAGGGAAAGGGCACAGTGAAGAGAAGGGTAAATCATAGAAATTGATATATTAAAGCTGATGGCCAAGAGATGACCAATAGAGTGGAGATTAAACAGCTGTATATCTCTATAACCCTTTCAGAGATACATTAAAACTGAAGATTTTAATTAAAATGTTATAGAGAATATTGAAGATGAAGCACTATATAAGATTAATTAATATTAATTAGCTGTAGGAAGAAAGAGCGATAAAGAAACATTGCCTTTCACGAAATATAATCATAACTCTGATATGTATATTGCAATGTCGAAACAAATTCTTGGTACAATAAATGAACGGGCAAGATCCTCTCGTATATAAGAAATGCCATTCCGCGATTTCGTGCCCTTTATATTTACATTGACGATGTGATAATAATTATATCTTCCCCAGACTCGCGATATATCGTGTTTATTTCAGTGAAACGCAAAGCAAACCGTTCATTCATGAAATTGAAATTAATTAAAACGAGCTTTAACTACATATCTCATATGGAGATGTACGTTTGCTTCGGCTTGCTCCTGAATAAGTCACGTCGCGCTATTACTCGATTCATTTGCATTCGCAAGTAATCGCCAAGCGTCGTAAATTGTCATTAACTAATTATAAGTTGCGGAGATGTTGAAACGCGTGATTACGTAGCAATCACGTAATGTAAAAAATTACAATCTGCGACAAAATTTCATTTCGCGTAATGATTTTCGGATGGCACACAATGTTCTTCTTTTTTCGTACACGTTACAGTGTGGAGACCTGTAGATTGGTTGCAGGTGGGTTTTATTGTCGATAAGCTTGGCTCAGCGGTCGGGTATAAGTCTCGCTACGTCTTTTATGTACGGAGGAAACATTTAGAAAGACGTTGTTAACTTCACGACCCTCTATAAACACATACCGCATACATGCGGGAACAATTTTCTTGTCTGTTATTTTTACTCTGGGAATTTCGTTTACTGAGCTGTCTTCATCCCTACGAAAAGTGCAGAATAAAAGATTTATAAAGAGATTCAGAAATAGATTTTCATTTAGATCCAATTCTCAAAGGGCAAATAAACAGCAATAACTTGCACCTGTCTATACTGCCACGCTGTATCTATTTAGCTTATTTTACTTTTAATTTTTATGTTATTTTACTTGGTTTTATGAGCGATATTAATTTTTAAACTAATTTACTTTGCAGAAATGCAATAAATCTGCATGTTTATTTTAATGATGGATTCCCTCTTTTTCAACGTTACTCGTATCTCGGAAAATGATAAAATTTTGACATTTTCTTGCAAAAGCTAAAAGATCACTGCTTAATAAAAGACCTTTCGTATCTTTGGTACGTATTAACGAAGAATATAAATCAACTTTGAATCAGATTAAATCGAGTAAAAGTGGAAGGTTCCGAGGCACCCTATGTAAATTTACATTATTTAGCGACAAAGGAACGTAATTAAAGGATTAAGTCGCGAACACCATTTGGAATAGTTCGGAGCTGATGGCATCGTCATCAAATTGCGTCGTACGAGTCGTGGAGCAAACTGCATAAATGTTCTCGATCACGAAGGGCTCAGAAGGAAACAGAAGGAAAGGATGAGAGGAACGCGTGTACACGTCGTGTCGGTCACCATTCAGAACGAAGGTGCGTCAGCTTGCGCCATTTAATCCTCAATCCAATAGTTTCGGTAGTTACTTTAGCAGAGAAAGAGAAAGAGAGAGCGGGGGAGGGAGAGAGAGAGAGAGAGAGAGAGAGAGAGAGAGAGGGGGGGGAGAGGGAGAGAGAGAACCCTCAGAGCTGTAAGTGCCGAGTAATGCCCACGAGTTTCCGTATAATGGGATTAAGGGTGCGTTACTTACCACGACGGGAGACACTGTGCACGGACCTTAGAATTCTGCGGATCTGCTCGAGGGTTGCGCGATGGGGTAGAATCAGATGATACCGCAGGACGACACCGATCCGTCGGAATGCGTTGATTATGGCACGATCCAGGCTGGACCACGGTTCGCGATCTGTGGTATTAATCGTATCTCTCTGTCTACGTACATTAAAATTCAACTCGCGCATCGCATCGCGCAGCAATCGCGTTTTAATGGACAGTCAGGCAGTCAGCATGATTCAGTCTGTCACTGAGTGTTATCGTCGTTATCATTCCGGACCCTTTCATATTGTTCGTATTTGCAATTTAATCCGTAGCTCCACCGAGTCAGATTGGGCTGTGACGCCAGGGTTGAAGAGCCATACGTAATTTTTTTGATGCAGCGCACGTTGGAATAAATGAGCTTTTTTACGTCGCACATTTATTCTCTCGCATCGTTTGATGGAGACGGCTTGCAAAATACGTTACGTAATTCCCAAGCTAAGTCGTGAATTAATAAGGGGACTGCAAATTTTAATTAACTATTACGAAGTACATTTTTGTTGAAAATGCGAGCTATATTTAGGTTAAATTTCAAGGAACTTTTTAATGAGAGAAAAGCGGAAAGAGAATTGCTGTCATGTTTCGAACAAGGATGATTAATGTGGACTGCGTTGATAAATCAAGAGCTTTAAGTATAGCTTGTCATACGCAATCTCTATTAAAAATATATTTTTATAAATTATATTCTTAATCTTTTGATATCATTCTACTTATATTATGTTATCATGTTTTTATTTATCTACTACATATCTAAGTGAAAAATATCGCACAAAAATAAAATATTTTATGATAAATTTATTTTTAATCAAAATGCCAAACATCAAAGAATTTAACAGTAACAAACAAATGTATCTTCATACTTTTCTATTATTTTTTTATAATACTTCAGTTTTGAAATAATTTAAATTAAATGGATAGTGTGAAAAAATATGTATTAAATAGAAAATAAAAAATTAAAATCAAATAAAAATTGAAATAATATTTTTTTTATCGCTAACATTATTTGCATAATAAAATTTAAAGCAATTATATGTATGTATTCGAGGACTTACCTATACTGATAACAGCCGCACTCTTCCACTGCAAGTGTAGAAATATTTCCGCTACGGCATTTGCCATTGACGGTAATGATGGAGAAAGCCTAATGATCGAAGATAGATCCTTTTCCTTTAAATCTCTCTGGAACACAAGTCGATAAATATTCATGATCTCAAATTTTAACGAGATGATACTGAGACGTTTCATTTTCTGTCTACGGCGTATCTATTATATTTAAAATCAATATCACGAACAAAATTGTTTTATAGAGAAATATTTGTAAAAATTTTCAGAATATTTATTCTAACGTATACATCTCTTCAAAAGCAATAACACATATGCGTATATTTGTTTGTGTTTCTCATAGTAAAATAAAATTCAAAATATTCCTTACAGACGTACTGTACAATAATAACATTTTAAAACAATTTCTATTTTGCTTTTTTTGATTCCAGAAAAGGATAAATAAAGGTTAAACAAATATAACGGTATTGCGAAGTTCAGTTGTCTTTTCAGACGAGTCAAGGAATATCCGAAAGTATATTTGCTGAAACGATGACATAATTTAACTGTCGCCTTGGGAAACGTATGAAATATCTAAGAGCATATAAAGAAAGTTTTTCGTGGGGTGACGATTTATTTTGCTCAAGCAAATGTGCTTTACCGATGACAAAGTTCATGGTGAATTAAAAGAGGGAAATTTGACGAAGCTCTATATCATTGCCTCGTCGAGATACCCGATAGGAGATACACTGCAAGTTTGTCGCTTGCATCGGAAATGTCTATAATTGAGCGTGCACCAATTAGAAAACTAAATAACAGGAAATAACCATTTATCAGGTCCAATTCAAATGAAGCTCACAAGTCGGTATTAAAATTGGCTCTTCCAGCAGAATCAATTGCACAGAGACCAAGACAAAATTTACGGCCTTTCCAATTTTAGTCCGGATATTACGGTGTATGTAATAATTTACGAGCACACGCAGTTTCATTATTTTAACTTTTGCTTGTCGGGAAAAAAATACAACGCCGCTAAATAATGTCGCGTCATATTTTACGGTTTGCTACAAACGCGCCCTGCAATAAACATCGCAACATTTGTAGATATTTGATATTTCCTTTCGTCGGTCGCCTCGTGACTGAATTTTGATTATTTTATTATTTCATAGGGTGTGATTTAATTTTTTTAAATAATAATAATAACACCCAGTCAAAGTGACATTCTAATATTCCGAAAAACATATGTTGTAATCTGTATATAAAATAATTTATATTGATTTAATTTAAATACAAAACGAAATATGGATCACAAATATCACTTGGACAGGACAATTAAATAAACCATTTAAATTTTGAAAACGGTCTATTTTAACATTTTATTATATAGAATAATAAAAGGTCAAAATACCCATAGACAACAGCTTTTTTGAACAAATCAATTGAAAAATCAGTTCAAAAATTGATACAAAGTCAATAACAGTTAAATATACACGAGGACGCTATATTATAACGCAATTAAAAATTTTACATCTTTTCTCTCTCTGCAGTTGTTTTTCCAGAAAAAAATCTAATATACAGTTTTGTTTTATATCAAATATTTTCGAAAGATTAATTGTTCCCTAAAAATATACGGTATCTTAATTGCCGTTCAACGGTTCTGATAACTGTATAAGCTATACGAAAACCGTCTGTAAGTAAATGCGATAACACTCACCAGCGGACAAGTCCAAGTTAACAGTAGTTTATTCCCAAGATGCGCGAGTTTGGCGGCGACCTCGCAGATCGAGCTGTCGAGCGCGGCTATCACCGCCTTCGTGTTGCTCTCGCCGAGAGCGTGCATCAGCGCGCCGAGGCCTCCAGTTTCCGTCTCACACGTCACTAAAAGTTCATTAATCATGCCATTTAATTCTTGGTGGGCGGACGACAATCAAAGAATTTGGAACCGGGCCAGGCGATCTTCTACCGCGAAAACTTGTTACCAGCAACACGTAAGAGAGACGCATTACAGAGCGAAAGAGGGTGTGACGTACATTGATTTAATGGTGCAATTTTCAATAGGTTCGTGGGTCAGCTATCGATTTCAATAAGCTCGCTATCCTCTTTCATCTGGGATAATAATGAGACAACCACCGCTCTCGTACTTCCTCGTTACATTCGGTATACAGTACGATACTCAACACAACATCGAACCCGGTGTTTGGCTCGTCGCATTGAAACACGATTCTGTTTAGACGGGAGTATGTATACCTCTCTGTACGAGATACGTACGCGTATATATGCGGCCGTTGGCGATTGTGTAAGATACAACGGTTCAGACAATACGACGGAGATGCTATTAGAGGCACTTTCTGAATGCGGATCTCTCGCGGCCACTCTCGCAGGAAGATCGGGTTTGCGACGCCTGGGAATCGTCTGAGCTATTCTACGAGCTCGACGTACCAACTTCGTGCCACGCAAATCGCATTATATTCCAGTCGCGTTGTCGCGTACTCCAGTTTCGTTAAGCTTCGCGAGACACGTACCATTCACAAATGGACAAACGTCACTCGAAAGCTAGGCTCTTTGCGTTTCATCAACCCAGCACTTATGCCAAACGCATAACTGACCGAGTTTCGATTTGAATGCGTAATTGGATTATTGCATATCATGTGATTCATGCATGTGTAAATTTAGGGTTGGCTTGATAACACGTAACAGAGCCGTGCGAATCATTATATTACACTCTATATATTATATGAATATATGCGTAATACCATTACTCTCGGTGAGGAAGGCATAAACGCTAAAATTTAATGTTGCGACTCTGGCATGCAGTAAACATATAGGTGAGTGTAATTAATTACTCGGGTGAGAGAAATAACCCTTAAATTAATTAATGTATTCAAAATTACGATCCTACGTGCTGTGCGGTATGTCTTAGGCTTCATTGTCTTCCGTATATGAATTTTCCTGTATAATTAATTATCACATCGTTAAATATTGTCAGCTATTTGTATAAAATTTTCAATGTTCTTTTACACGTTTTGGATTATGTTCTATACTAAGAGAAAAGTATAAAAGTATAGTATTTGTGACTATAATTGCATGGTAAAATAATTATAGTCAGGAGCATCATTTTTATATAGTTATTATTGCTATAATGTTAGTAACAATAATCTTATATGTATACATTTTATTTTTTATAATTGACTATTTGCAAATATGATTTGTGTGTAAGATAACCATACAATTAGTTAAATGAATACATACATATTATGGTCGTTATAATCATAATTCAGTATTCGGGTTATTATAATTCATATATATGGTCAAAACAATTATAGTTGTCCCACAAAATGACTATAAATTATAGTTAAATTATGGTTATTCCAACCATTTTTTTTCTCTCATTGTAATTGCACTTCTCTCACTGTAATTACATGAAATATCCAAACTGTAATTTTCCAACTAGGTACGACGTATAAAATTTGCAGCACTCGCACGGCTTTTCCGTAACATCGTATCGTTATTGAATAAATAATATCATCGGATAAAATCGAACGTAAGTGGTATACTCACGAGATCTCGGCAGCACGCTGATCGAGAGCTCGCTGGTTAAATCGGGCGCGTGCTCCAAGTGATCCTGTATCTCGGTGATGTTGATCTCCCCGTCGCATCTCTCGCCCAGGAAGATTATTACGTCCGCGTCGGACCGCTCGTCGCGCAATGTCTCCGCGGGATAGGTGGACGTGCACGAAATACCAGCTTCGATTGCGGGGGGGAAGAAGCACCCGGATAGGACCGCGATCGGGAGCCACCACCAGAACCGGCGAAAACAATTCCCGGCCATGGGCCCCTGGACCCTGCCGACCACGATGTCACTGCCACCAAGGGGAACGGCGAGAGAACACCCTGTTCTGCCGATTCACCCTCGCCTGCGGAATACGTAAATGTGGATGTCGCTGAGTTATTTAGACTGTGTACATAACAAGACTGACTCTTTTGCATTCGGGGCTCAGAGTGTCCTGTCAAAGTTGTTTCATCATGGCGTTAAGTTCAATGCATATATATACATAATACACATAAAATCTACATTTTTTAAAAATAATTTGTTCTTGAATGTATCATATGATTTTTGATACACCGATGTCTTTATATAGATCACATTGTAAAACAACTTACAACTGAAATTTGTTATTAATAATCTCTTTTTTTATAAACTTTTTCTAATAAAATATTATAATATTGATATTATAAAGTATTAAATAAAATATAAAATATTATAATATTAATTAATTTCTCATGTTCGATTAAAATATTATGATAACTTAATAATGAATAGAAAGCCTCAGACAGCCGACGCAAGTTAATTTTGTATCTGATAATAATAAATTCTTATTCGCAACGATAACTTGCGTCAACTCTCAGAGGCTTTCTATTCATTATTGATTTATCATTAGAGCCTATACAATTTTTGGATAATTAATCGATAATTTTTTATTATTTCATTTTCCAAAAACGTATTTGATTTTACAGAGACATATTACGAAGGAAACCATCCTCATCGTATGTGAGAAATTGCGTGAAATTACTTGAAAGTAAATATCGTGTGAGCCAATGAAATCGGGACAAGCTCTTTGTTTACCATGGAATACGTGATCGTGTTTTCCTTCCCTTTAATGCTGCAAGAACAAGAAGTTCTATGGTATAATTAGCTCTTTGAGATGCAGCAAATGAATCCGCGAACAAGATGAGATTTTTCTAACAAGTTGCGATTGATGCGAGTCTGCTTTCTTATTGCTTTGTGTAGACAAGTCAGAGTTTGGTGATGAGATGAATACTGACGTGAAAAATGCGAGCAAAGTTATATAAACTTCCGTAACTTTACAAGCAACAGGCAAACAGTGCCCTACATTCAACGAAATATTATTTCTACAACATAAATTTCCTAGTATATTTTTATATGCTCAAAATGAAAGAAAATAACGAATGCTGAAATGCATAAGTCATTCCTAACTCGCCACTTCTCTTTTCATCTACGATAGTTGAATTAGCTCAGACCTTTCTAAAATAAAAAAAAGTAAAAGAGTTTAGAAGGGTTATAAAAGCGTGTATGAAAGAGAAACTTTGGAACTTTCGTTTATAATTATATAATTTATCGCACTTTATGGAGTATAAAAGTTAAATGTCATTATATTGTTTAATGAATGTTAGAATAATTATTTTAACTCTCTCATGTGTGCTACTCTAAACTTGTAATTCAACATGTAACAGTTAACGCTAGCATCGCAACAAAATATATGAACCGACTGAGAATAAGTCGCGGAAAATATTGTAAAAACTACTGAAGTAAAAAATAGCCGAAAAATGTCATTTTCTCTTCGTCACATCTGCTCTTCGGCCCATCGGCTTTAAACCTTTTTAATACGCGCGAAGTCGAACAACAGAGATGTGCCCTGGTTTCATCGAAAACACACTGTTATAACGTTATCGCGCTGTAAAAAAAAAAAGTACACCAGCTATGTACAATTTTTACAACGTTAGTACACGATCCAAACTACACGGTGTACGGTACATGGTTTTTACAGTATTATACTAGGAGAACAGAAATTGCTTACTAACTCTGTTTGCACAGCTATCTTTTTGATGATAACTAGATAACGGTTGGTCTATGACACACACGAGCACGTTAAAAGCCACGTGTGAACTTGTGACGTTTATCGGCTTAATTCCATTTAGCGTGATTATCGAGCTAGTTAATTATCGGTTCGATTTCGCATAGGATTATCTCGATGATGAATGGGGCACTTTCAAATGCGCGTCCACTTTCCTGATGCTTTCGGATAATGTTAGATTCCTTTGCGCGTAAGTAGATTTGCGCGTAAATCGGAGCTTGCGTTTTATTTCGCTAGCTTTCTCTAACGTTATCACTGCAAATTCAATACCGCTCGCACGGGACTTCTCTTTTTCTTTCTCTTTTTTTCTATCCATGGATTTCCAGAAAGAAGACCCAAAGAGGAGTGTATCATCGATTTAAAATCCCCAACATATAATTCGTTTTTAATATTCGCCAAGCCATTCATAATTAACGTTAATTGATTATTACTATTGGAACATAATATAATTTAAAGAACAAAGATGTAATATTAATTGATGCATGTTAATAGAATGGCATATGGATGAAATTGAAACAAAAACAGAAATTTAACATTAATTATTTAATTAATTTGGATTGATACGACATTAAACACATACTGATATATTACAATGTCAATGAATTGTAATTTAGAATATAAATTGCAATGATGTTCTCTAAAATAAATAATAATATGTAATATATATATGTAACAAATTTATATTGATAAATTCCTAAATAAAATTTTTGCGGCATAAAAAAATTTCTGTGGAAAATTTTATAACGCTTATCACGTTCATATCTATTGGCTATGATAATTACTATCGTTATTCTATATTGGGAGAGAAGAAAAGTGTACTTTATCCACTGTGACGGAATATTAAATTGGTTCTCAAACCGGATATCGATGGAGAACTCGTGGCGAATGAATGAGCGGCTACGGAAATAAATACGTGAATTTTTCTAATAGACAGAAAATTCGAGAATAACATTTTTTTCAATTGTATTCTTTCTTTAAAGGAACGTAAGTATTCTCGAGTTGCATTTCTCACGTATTTGAGTCGAAGGGCTTTTATCCCGGACTTTGGGAAATCCGACAAACTGTAAATTCACTTTGAATCTATTTAAAAGTTCCTCCGAATACGTTAACTTGCGCAATACTTGCGTTGTCGAACACAAAAAAAGATTATTTATTTTATGTAATCCTCTCCTTGGAACGTGACATATTGGAACACGATTGAAACACGTCCTAAAGTTTCGCCTTTCACGAGGTTGTAACCTGAGACGTTCAAGACAATCCGATACTAGTTTGTTGCGGGCAACATCAGGCGTTGGTCTCATTTTACTTGAACATTTACGATCGATTACGAGCTTGTTACGCCCTGAGAAAATTGCTGTGATGTAATTACAAGACAAGGTAATGTCGAGTTATTACCGTTCATGCGCTCGGTATTGATTAAAGAAAGTTGTGCTGCAATGCTTAAGATTCGTATTTTCTCTTTCTCCCCTTAGCACGGTTTAAATGTCAACAACGGTAATATACTAATTACCTAGGGAAATTCAGCTTAACATCTACGAGGCACTTCGAGAGGATGATTTTCCTGTTTACGTCTTGAATAAGTTTCGAGCGCATGTCAAGAACCACCATCGATGAACGCATTGAATCAAATGCATCAGCCCCTGATGGGTACTCATAACGATTTCCGGCGAGCAGCTCGACGGTACCCGGGAGACACGCCGGATAATCATGATTCTACATCCTAAATTGGAAATGTGAGCAGAGGTAGTAAAACATACAGAGAGAAGATAGAAAAATGTGGAAGACGTTGAGTGATTTTAAACGAAAATGGCCAGTTGAATTTTACAGTCACTCGTCAAAACATCGTTTTGTTACTTTATGAACGATGCTAGGAACGGAGAAGTATATATATATAAGATCTTAAAACATTTTCGAACTATTTCACTGTAGAAATGATTCTCTTCGTTCCAGCACAAACTCATCACCAAATTCATTTTCATTTTTTTGTACTAGTCTCTATAGATATTCAAAATATTTCTTATAGACGTAATTTTGAAACTGTCTGATAAAATGATATTACCAATTCTTATTAAATAATAAAATTTTTCTAGACAAAGCAATTATAAGAAAAAGCATTAAAAATGTATTATTGCGTCTTAATCTAATCTTTCTCGATATAATATCTACATCGATGCTTTAGGTAATTCGATACGTTACTCATTATTTCATAATGGCGTTAAATTGGAATCGTATTATATCATATATGCGAAGGTGATCGATTCTATTATATATATATATACACATATATATATGTAGTTAACTTCACTTCTTTATTATGGATGATTCTTAATATTAGCTAGAATTCCACGTCCGCTAATTGAAAATTCCATTACTTTTTTCTGTGCCTTTTAATATCTTTCCATACAGATCAATATATCATTTGTGTTTATTATCGAGTTTAAATTATTCCGCTATACAGTCTAATTGCGTTACGCCTTATGTAAAATTTAGCGTAATTATTTCTTATCGATCGTGCGTATTCATTTAATGAAATAAACTTTATAAAATTATTAACCTTTAATTAAATTTTATATATAAATACAATACAATTTTTTATGTAAAGAGATAATTTCTCTGTAAATAAATATATAACACATTTTTAATGGATAATGTTAATCGAAATTACGTGTATGGGAATAATTCATTATATTAGTAGTATAATTAATAATAATTAATTATATAATAATTAATATTAATTATTATTTTTAAATGCAATTTTAACATATTATTTTAATTTATATTTCACAAATTATGTTCCATAATTTTTCTTTTCTATATCTTATTCTTTCCAACGAGACGTTTTAATCTTTTCAGTTTATTTTTAGAAATATCACCATTGCTTACACACGCGGTCTTTACAAGAGAAATTCAATTTTTCAAACATATAGCGTACTTTTGATCAAAGCTGTGCAATATAGTAACGCTCGCGTAAAGCAACGTTTGCACTTCTCGATCATTTAATTCCTGTCGGATCGTAAATTCCCAAGATTGACGGTAGGTTGGCACATTAAATCCCATCCAATTCGCGTCAAATACAGAAAGAATGGGATCAACAGGTGATGAATCTGCTGTGGTATAGAGTAAATTATACGCTAAATTAGCGGACTTGAGAAATTTAACGTTATTGTCGCGCAGCTTACCGATGATTCGGAAATAAATTGTTGAGTCGAACATGGTTCGTTTACGTTGACGCAAATTTTTACTTTCTACGAATAAAATTTCCTGCGTGTAATTTCACCATAGAAAAATTTCCTGCGTGTAATTTCTCCATAGAAAAATTTCTAGGAAAGCGTCAGAGATGATCGAAGAGTTTTAAAGTATTAAAGCTAAAGTTAAATTTAAAACCTCCATCAGGCATTAACCTGTCGTTTATTTTTTTATCGATTTATTTTTGCATGATACGATATTCTTTATTTTAGCATTATTACTCTTAAGTTTTTCCTTGCTTTTAAATCTTCGTCTCAAAGATATTAATGAATTCTGTCCATTTTCCTTCTTTATATGAGGTAGCTTTTCTGAAAAGGGGCTCTAATCCCATAGAATATTAGTTCCGAATGTTATCAAAGAGACAAGAACAAACAAGGTTCGCCGATAGTCGTGATGGCGTCGTACATTACAGTTAGAAAATGGGTCAAGTTATATAGTCCTATGTAACTTTGGACTTATACTATTGACATATCACTAAAATAACAATGAACATCTAGTAGCGTCAATATTATATTGGTAGAAAACGCTACAATTTAACGCTTAAATTTAATTTGAATATAATTTTTAATACGCAAAAGTTTATAATTAAAACTTAAAAGACTTCACAAACGATAGCTAGAATTATTTAGATGTTGTTAGAATAGCAACATGTAGAAAAATTAAGAATTGATGCTGATGCTTGTGTACATTTTGCTATTGTTTCTTATAACTTGTATTTTCTTCTAAAAGTTTCAGCTTTCTAAGGTGCTTTATGTTTTCTTGGAAAATCCGTGTTCTAAGTTGCTGGTGAATTTGATTTCGGAACAAAACGCAAGTTCACATACCTGCAAAGCACTACACGTGGCAGAATAGTCGATTCTTCGAGTTGACATCTTGCGAATTTCCGTTTTTACATGACGGCGTCCGCACGTCACGCCTCTTTCTTAATAAAACGTCCCTTCGCGTAAAGTGGTTAAAACGGTTTCTCTCAGAATGGATATCGTGCAAACCACTTTCGCGCTTACACATTTTTGTCGCACCGTCGCCGCGGGGAAAAACACTGTGTCACGTCAGTTTTTAGTCACGTTGAGTTTAAAGCCGCGTTAGCGGAGCTTGCACGCGGAGATTGAACAAGAGATTCTGAAACATTGACCTAATTTATGGCAGCAACAGTTGCACCGCTATTTCCATCCGCGATTTTTGTCCAAGGTTTTGCCGTGACTTTCAATATTGTCAATTTGCGATATTAAATATTTCTCTTTATTCTATTTAAAAAAAACGTTCGCAGAGAGGCCGCGATAATCCACAATACATTTTAATTTTCCATTATTACGGAGATAATCAAACATTTATGGAACTATATTGGTTGAGCGTGGTGAATAATCCAAATTTCAAAACGTATTTTCTTCCACCATTTTAAAGTTTAATGAATAGAAACATTTTCGCGATTACAGCGGTCTTTTGTGCCCGTTGAATTTGCTCATTTAGCAAATTTTAAATTCCCACCGATTATTTTCTATACCATTTTCACTCATAAATGCGATTCTATCTCTGATACTTCCATATATAGGTAGTTTCTGTTCACAGAAACGTTCGCATTTACATACCAGACGGTCGACCATTAAATTATACTTCACAATCGCGTTCACTTATATAAATCGTAAACCAAATTCCATTTTCGTTATCTCCATTCCTTCGGAAGGATCGTTGTCTACACGATGTTCGCATTACAGTCGCAATATATCTGCCTCAAATTTCATATAAGAGATAGAGTAGCTGAAGCTACATAAAGCTCGATCTTTGTTAGCTCTTGGTTACTGCCAATCAGAGACAATAACATACACTCGCTTTAGCCAGAAGCAACATATACTAGGAGACGATATCGAGCGTGCTATTTCCGACTACGTCTGTCCATGATTCAAATATCGGTCTGGCGGAGCGGGATGGCCGATTCGACCTTGACTCTGATCTCTCGCACACTTTACTGCGTTGCTATATATACATATGCATGAGATCGGCGTTCCGGAAGCGTCTATCTGCAGAATATATCGATCCCGCCGTAACGATGGCAGCGCGAGAGCGAGGATCGAGGTCGTTGTTTTTCGGGATGTTCCCCTTGGAAGGGTGAGCCACTTCAAGCGAGTGTCCCCGTTCGATCGTCGGCGCAGCTTATTCGTCCCAATTTGAAAGTCCATCCGGTGCCGGCCGTCCGGCCACCACCTCATCCCGATGTGACCGAATCGTCGCTGATCGTGCGACTCGACATCCAACTCGATAACGCGCGTCAAATGTCGGTCCTTGCATTTCGCCGCGGGTTACCAGGCCTGGTTGACGATACCAAATTGGGTGAGTTAGGGCGAGTTAGTTCGATGCACCTGTAGCCTCATGAAATCACTGACAAGGCTATATCGCATCTGAAGCGATTACGACGTAGGAGACGCGATGATTGGCAGGCGAAAAGGTCGTGCGTGTTTGCAGCGTCATGATCTGTAACAAGTAATGAAAGCTGGTAATTATAGGCTGCCAATAATTTCGGGTTAATCCTGCCCTGTCGCGCCCCGAGATGTTACGCGGCGGAGAACAATGAATCCCTTCGGACATTATCTCGATATTAGAGGCGCCTTTCGATCGAATCTATTGTACATGAATTTATGGAAGCAATTTATTATGAAAGTTATCGATTGATATCGATATACATGTATATATTTGAAACCTCGCAATCTGTAACAAAAGCTCGTAATTTTCCTTTAATTCTATCGATAATATTACATATCTCGAGATATTACATGATGAGTACCTAATAATAAAGTCATTTATCGTAAATAAATATTTTCTGATTAAATATTTTTTTTAATATCTCGTAAACGAATTTATAGAAGCTGCAAACAAGAATCGATATGGCGCGTTCGTTTTTGAAATATTACGATTAGCTGATAAAAATCAGTCGAGTACTTATAAATTATAGAAACATATTAGATTAATCCTATCGCATCTCGTCAAGATATCATCTGATGGATGATATTAAATTCATTCATCAGGAACAGAATTTTGGATTTAATACCGATTTGGCCATTATCCATATGTTGCAAATATGTTTATTAAACTTGTTAGGAAATACGTATTTATGGAAATTAAGACTGGAGAGTGATATACACATGTAAATGCATATCATGCATCTGGCAACGGCTAATGGAAGCCGTTTACGAGCTGTTATTACTCTTGACTTAATCCTATCGAGTTCTGCGCTCATGAACTAAGAATGAGATTAATTATCACTCAAAGACAAGGTGCAAAGACAATTCATTAAATACCAAAAGCGGATCAAGTGTCTCGATTTAATGCATCTAAATACAGTTGTGACATTTGATAAAGGACTGATTTTACATTCGAATTTGCAACAGAATCAATAGTACATAGTTAATATCTCGAGGGGCAATTAATTTTGACTATTACAGCCAAATAAATGTGACTATTACGAGCTGTGGGAAATCTATTATATTTGAACGTGCTGATCATTATTTATGATTATTAAAGATACTTTATAATTTCAAACGGGAAGGTTTTTCAGTTATATTAGATTGTAAATTACGTTGTCAACATCTGTTAACATGATAAAACAGTACTGTGTACTTGTTTTGTGCGATAATTTATGTTATATATGTTTCAAAATTTTTTAAACATTATATTTAAAAAAAAAAAGGAATTTTTATTCATTACAGTATCATTACAATATCATGCATATAAAGCATTCGTTGAGAATAGCAGAATGACGTTTGATGTAATCCCTTTTATCTGATATACTCATATATGGGCATAAGTTATTCATATTTAATATTAATGACAGGTATGCACGAAGAGATGGATTACTGGGTCTGGCTAAAGAGAAAAAGAAACAAAAGATCGAAAATTTGCAAATAAAAACGATTATGAGATTCCCGGTTCGCGATAACGAGTAAAGTTTTTCGATTATAACTGAACGATATGTCCATCAGAATTGCACAATAATAGCTTATTTTTTGCTCTTTTTACCGTAAAATATGCATTCCTACATAGCAGATGTATTGCGTTGCGCAGCTGCCGTATTGCGAATAAACGTGTAATACGTTTCTCTTTTTTCGCTATATCGACCGAAAGCGCAAAATCGAATTGATCTTCAAAAGCTCAGATATCTCGCGACGGTCTCAACTTCCATCCGTACAAATTTGCTTTTCCGATCCAAATGACTCTACCGTTATTAAACTTCAGAAATAGATGCAAGATATATAATGGCGACGGTGTAGTCACGAGAATTGTGCAAGAGAATGTGCCTGCACTTTACGCCACAGGGAAAATTTTTTAAAAAGAAGTATCATTCCTTTACTAAAATAGCGTCTTAATTAATTCAGCGTTGTGAATATAAATTACGTAAAAGAGGAGCAATGCGTAGATAATCTACCTTTTAACATAAATTATACTAATGGTGCTACGCGTTGTCCACTTGATCTACCTCATCCCAAAGTCAATTAACTCTTTGAGGGATTAGATGATGTATTTAATCTTCTCGTTCAATGAGAAATCAATTCAATGTTAATTTAAAAATTTATTACAATAATGTAAGTCGTATGCGGTAGAAAAATATTTTATGTATATTTCTTCTGTTAAATGATGCACTTCTCATCAAAATTAAAGTATCGTTTTGAATCGCAAAAATGCGGTCGCTCGAAGTAAAAGTACCGTTAAGAAAAAACTTGGTAGAATTTAAAAGACTTCATGCTTTAAAATACTTCTGAACGTCACTTTAGGACTGTCTTTTTTTTTTTTTGTAAAGTTACGTTGAATTTGTATTTCATCTTTTTTTTTCTCACCGCGACTCAAAGCGATGAAAAAGGATTATTTAATTTTATCGAAAAGTATTGCGTACATTTCCTGCCACAGATTTGAATCGCGTCATCCTATTTAAAGATTGACAGTTACATTAATTTTTCAAGAACCAAATTATATTTTTCAGAAAATTTACACCGTTATATATACAATATTTCGCCCATAAAGATCATTAAACTGTATATTGATATTTGCTGTATTTATTTGATCGCAATTATAACGCATAAATTAAATTTTACGGCAAGTAGTAAACGCAACAAATCGAATTTGTAAGTATAATGTTTGCTTGAAATCAAACAAGAAAGTATTCCCCTTTGATGTACACAGATAAATTCCGATAATCATTAAAATTACAACGATGCTGACGTATACGTGCGTATCGATCCAAATAATGAAAATTAGTCAATCACGTGTGTTTGCGGGGGATAATCCCTCCATTACGTGGTACACAAGGTGATGCTCAAATTTATCCCATCGAGGTTTCCTGCCCAATTTCCGTTGCCGCTCGTCCGCCACCGGTGGTCGTAACTTGTTAGTCTATATAACTTGTTAGTGGTCGGATTGCCCGAACTAAATGTGCGAAAAGATTATACGGCCGACGTAAAACCGGTTAACATACATTTAAAAAATCTGTCTTGCACATTTTTTTGTGTCGCGCACGCTGCCATTTGTATTCGTCTGTATCGACATGAAAATATCTATTTCCTACAAGATTTCCCGCTGTATTCTATGCGTGTGTCTCGTCGGGATGGCATAATCGTTTAACGAACGCGTTCAAGAATTTCTCATTGTTTAACGAAAACTGAACACACTACATTGTTACACTTGTAATCTTAAATTATACTCCATTTAAGTTATTTTTAATCATTTCTATATAGACTGCCACTGTTTCTCAACTATATCGTTAATATAATTAAAATAATAATTTAACAAATTCACTCAAGAAAATACATTAAATTAGTATATAATTAATCAAAATTAATTAATTATATACTAAGTACATACATTAATGTTATTTAGCTGAAATTGGGTTACTATTAGGGCTTGCTATTATACGTTTAAGCGAAAACACGTTTACACGTATAATTAGCATATCCGTTTATTATAATAGAAATGTTTTTCCGAATATACGTGTTTTAAGCAGGGCTCGCTGTGTGTGTGTTATATGTTTAAACGAAAATATATTTACGCGTATTTTATATTTAGCACACACATCTATAAAAAAGTGAATATAAATGAATATAAACGAATAAACATTTCATGTTTATATCTTCGAAAAACGAAATTAAATCAGAGCCTTAGTTATAATTATTCCTTTGATATTTAGTACTGCCAATCAAGTAAACGCAAATATAAGTGCATCTGACTAATTGCATTTGATATATTTTCTTATTACCATATAATTAAGAAATTAACGATAATACATTATTGAGACAACGATGATAACAATTACATTTTTTTACCTTACCAATTATGATCTTTCGCTTATAATCAGCAGTAATGTTATATAATACATAATTATATAATCATTTTTCTTTAAATGTTATTTGTCATTCTTTTAAAAAAATTCTCTTATAATTAATTTTTTTTACTGGATTACCGGAATATTAGAGCATGATGTTACGTTTACAATTTATAAAAATATAAAATTGCGTATTCTGCGCAATTGTTTACAATAAGAAAGAGTCTTTTACGTATACTTGCGAGTTAAAACAGAAATCAATATTTAGCCCGAGGCACGTTACATATGACGCTGCAAACCTCGGCAACAATTCCGTCCTCTCGTACCCCGGTGTCCGAACAATGTCGTACGTTTTTCTTCAATGTTTCCCGCTCCACATCGTCGAGAGGGAACTTTGTGCATCGCTAAGAAAAGAGTATCGATCCCTTGACGCCAAAACGACAAATTTAACAGAACTTTGTTAAGAATACGGGAGCAAATGTCCTGGAAGAAGATACTATGAAGGCCGCAAAATCTCTTCCCTAGGACATAATCCCCTCTTAATTGCCATTTACCCCATCACCCGACTATCCACCTATCGCCGATCATCCGTAACTTCGAGATCAACAGCGACTTACGTGTAAAACGACCGGTATCAAAGCGTATCTTATATAATTCCAATGAAACAATGTGAAAATGTCAAGTGGCACAGGTGGGTTTTGCGTGGGTGCTAGCGCGAGATGTTGTTATGAAAGTCGGAAACATTTTAGCACGTTCGTTGGTGTTCGATGTTGCAAGACGTTTTCCCTTAGAGAACAGCTTCATTTCAGGTAACAAGAAATAATTAAATACCTAATATAAGATACACTGCAAAGAAAAACAGCTTGGAAGAAGCTGCTTTTCTAAATTATACCTTATTTATTATAGATAATAGAACACATTAAATATTTTATTAAAAGCGTGTTTAACGCATTAAGTAGTGCTTTTCATATATTCAATAAACGTAATATTGAATAATCGTTGAGATGTGTGTGTGTGTATTTTCCAGCGTAAAATTCCCTACAAAAGCGTAAACAATCATATCAAAGATTTGCATAGGTAACTATTAAGGTTGTTGTTTTCAAAATATTAAATTTCCAAAATGTAATATACGGTACACAGAACATCTGGCACAATGGGGAATAGTACTCTAAAATTACACCGACAATACAGAGTGCGGTGTGCGGATAATTATTGATTTCGTTGCGTTATTGTGACCAAGTTATTCAACCAGCAGCAAGTCAATCATTTTATATAACATAACCGGCTACCGAGCGTACGTTTCTCTTGGTATAAAGCTACTATACAAATGAATAAGTTCTGCGAAATCGAAATACGGGAAAACGCAGTTGAATAAAAAATGTCCGTTGTCCCGAGAGGTGATTGAAACTTGTTGTCGTATATATGGTAACAAGTTGGAATGTTATACGAAACGATGTACTTTTGCACTCGCAAATCAATTTTACATTTGCTATCTTGTCAATTGCAAAATATAGAATTAGTTAACTATTGAATATTAATTAACCTGTCTTCCTGAAATTTGCAATATACATTTGTTTACATATTGCTATTTGTGTTGCATTGTAATGCAACACAAACAGATTTTGCACATTTATCCTCATTTATAAATTGAAATCAATTTTCAGGTATCAATTATTTTAATGAATAATTACGACTTTTTAAATAAAAATATCCCAATTAGCATTTAACATCTCGATAGCTGCTCGTCTGTCACGAACATTTATTTCATATTAAATATAAAAAGTTTTCCCATTTAGCAATACTCGAATCTTGTTCGTCTAGTTTGTTATACCGACATCTGATTGTTCATGTCTTAAGAATACTCAATGTATTGATAATAAGACAAGAGTCACATTTATTTCAATTTACAGAAAATATGTGACATGTGATAACCTGTTAGTAGCGTCGCTGAGTCATTCATGATCCCGAAAGATACGTGTCAAAACCACTGAGAGAATCTGTGTGGCTGTCTCTCGCATGGAAAATGACTATTCCCAGGGGGCTGCAACGATGCAACAAGAACAAATGGACGGTGTATCTCTTATTGAGCAGGCACACTGTATGCCCAAAGGTGAACACGCTGTCGAGAGAGCAAACGGAGAAGAATGTACCGCGGGAAAACCGCCATCCTATGAAGCTTGTCCCTACAGCCTGACTCATAAATCATATATTAAGCAATCCAACGAGCTCCATCCGACATGCAGGTTTGAAAAGATCGTTTATTTGAAGGCTAGAGGGATCTCACTTTTACTATTGTTGGGTCATATTTTATGCATGGCGTAGTAATGAAGATCTCTAAGATCGTAAATTGAAAATGCTTAGATTACAGCAAATCAATCAATGGGACGTTTTTAATAATAAATGCCTTTGGAATACAAAAAGAGTTTTACACGTTATTCCCTCGTTAATTTTCTCGCTTTCGTGCGTCTTAATCGTTTATTGCAAAGTATTCCAGCGAAAATACAACGTTCTTGGATTACCGATTGATGCTTTATATTCGGCATTTTAAATTTGAAATTGAATGTGAGAGCAAGACCTTTCCATTTCCGTACGCTGTGAGATGAATTTTTTATTAGTTCAGACAAGACCATTTTATGTTCTCCGCTTTGTAATCTTACCCTAGAGGAAATCACGAAAGTGCTGGCATTTGCTTTTAATTAAAAGCTTCGAGTTTTAACGATTTGAGTATTTAGTGAATTTATTAATAAACAACTCCTTCCGGCATGAACATTACATACATTCTACCATTAGTAGAGATTAAAATTTAAAATCTGTGTATTGCAGTCAAATATCTTTGATAATAATGGAGAACAAATAGTATTGAGATATTATGAATTTTGAGTTAACTCCAATTAAATTTTGATTAACTGCAATTAATACAAATTATAATTTTAATTAGTCTTTCTATAGTCAGACATCAAAAATATTTATATTTCGAATAATTTACTTTATTAGCTTTACATAAGAAATTATTTCCAAATTGAAAGTTCAATAAAAGCATGATTGATCAATATAATACAACTATATCTATTGAAATTGACTCATCAAATCTTTACTGATGTGAGTAAATAGACCAAATTTAAATTCAACAATTTTCTAACGAAACTCTAATAGGAAGTGATTACTAACCGAAGGCTTCAAATTTACAATCAACTTTGGCAATTTAGCTCCGAAACTTTTGTTGAGATAAAGTCAAATAAAATTAACTGTTAACAAGATTTTACATTTACACTACAACATTATTTACACTTTCGGAGCTTAATTTGCCGAAATGCTCTAGTTTTCGTTAAATATTGAACCAATTGCCGCTTCTCTGTTCTTTGTTCTCTCTTCTGCGGTTGGATGGAACACATTCCAGCAGTTATACTGTATAAACAGAAGCCCACATTCCCAGTCATGCGATAGTCTCATCACCATTATGTCTCTCTTACCTCTAGCTCATAAGATTGTTCTGCGAATGTGGAAACGACTTCGCTGGCTTTCCCAAATATTTGCAAGCAAACCAGACTGCTTAAGTTAAGACGAAATGACGGAAAGTTCGGCTTGACGGTTGCAGCCGAAGCTAGTTTCATTCTGACGGCTTGTGGCCTAGTTGAAGAAATAAAAAGTAATAAAGAGAGACAGTGATGTTCATCGACAGCAAGGTAGGTTTTCCATTTCGGCAGATATTGTCTCCCGCTCGCGATATATGCAGCTATTTGTATTTACACAAAATCGATTTTGTGCCATTCAGTACAATGATCGTACACTCTCGAAAGCAATTAGATTTCGATTGAGTATCGCGTGCAACATTTTAGATAAAAATGTTTATTCACCGAGACATTCGAACCACTTGACCAGCCCGCACCAATGTGGATACTGTCTTGATCCAATTTAAAGACCAGCTTAGAGATAAACTTGGATAAAACTTGGAACAGACGCTTTAGATAACATCCCTTATACATCCTCTAAAACCTGAGCCAGCTTGATATAGAACAATTTTAGCGGTCAGAATTATATACGGGAGAAAGAACGACGTAATTCTATTATTTTCACAAAATACAAACTTTCACGTTGTTAATTGTTTATTGCAAACATTATAATCAGTGTTGAAATTTCTGTAACTGTGCACGTAATATCGTTGAGTGTCGTGAATTGATGGAAATTTAATATCGATAAAATGACAGTTGTAACTTTATGGAAGTTTAATATTATAAAATAACAGCTGTATTATTTAATAGAATTTCAATATCGATAAAATAAAACTCACTGCCCGCCTATAAAAATAACCCATAAAAATAAAATTTTCAAATTCTCCATAGGTACGGGACAAAAAAAATTACACGCCGACGAGTTCCCTTCCCTTCGCATTTTATTCTGTTGACACGTTTATCGACTTTGCTCCAAGCAGCTGTAAACCAACCCCTAAATCCGCAAAGAAGAAAGAATAGATAAAAAAAGAATACTGGTCTCTTACTCAGAGCTACTTCGAGCGATCGTATCTGAGGCTCGTGAAAATCGGAGAGGGACGACCGAGCAAGCGTTTCCTCCTTGTTAATCACAGTAAGCTGCTGCACTGTAAATATTTTCCAGCAGACCGGTCGAGAGGGACGTATCAACGACATTAAAAATACCTATAACCAAGCGCATTCAATATTTCTTCGTCGCAGATAATTGCCGGCTCATTATATAAAATACCGCGCTGTATTTTCCGATAATCGCAACGAAAATACGATCTGTCACCGTCACCGGCTCCTTTATCGTTGTCTGCATCGTATCGACGACGACGGGGCCCGAGACGCTCTTTATTTAAAGCGTTTTATTAATCGATACTTGAGTGCTTTAAACGCGGAAATTAACTCCTTGTGGAACATCAGGATAATCATTCAGATTGAGCGATTAACTTATTCACATGATAAATACTGGGCTATTATTTCGTTATTGAAATGATGTAATATAGGATGCTCTCTGCAATGAGATGTTATTTTTCAAACAACGGACTAAATAAAATGCGTGCATATTTAAATGCCCTTATTATTTACGCTGCTTATTTTCTCTATCAATTTTGCACACTTCACAATGGAATAATCCAGCTTTGACGGATTGCACACGTACGCAGCTTAATGATTTAAATCTCTTTTCATTAGCCATTGAAATTGTTTATTTTTAATTTTTCGTTATAATCAAGGATTACAGACAATCGGGAGAATTGCTCCGTGAGTAGTCGAGTTTCCATCAAAGTTTAGTTTAATCCATACAAAAAACTAATACAAGAATCGCGCTCGTATGTATTAAGTATTATATAAAAATAAAATAAGGTATAGAAACAAACAAAAATTATTACTTAAATTTATTATTAATATAAATACACAAGATAAGACGCGGTTAAATTTATTTACTTTATTTTTATACAAAAAACGATATTTACTAAATCTTAATATATTTCTTTAAATAATACTAAGTAAACATTTACTTAAAGTAAATAAACATACTCAATAAAAAAAATAATAGTTAAATCAAATTAATGATTTTTGTATCAATTAAATATAAGCTTACGTTTAGTATATAAATATTTATACTTAGAACTATTCACACAAATATTATCTAAATTTTGTATTTTTTTCAATTAACCTTTAGTTATTATAATAAATTAATACATAAGAGATGTACGCAAATATTTAGATAGGTACATTAAAAACGAAAAATTCATACATAAATTTATTTTTTAATCCATATAAATTTATGCTGGGCAGCGCAAACGCTATGAAATACTTCACATATGACCTTTCTCACAGACTCCGGAACACTTCGCGGACTCGAAATCACGTCCGAGCACTTTCGCAAGCACACGAATTTTAAAACATAATTCTATTATGGTTCCTATTCTAACTTTGAAACGGCAAGTTGGAATGATTCGAGCAATTGAGTTATTTTGCGCGAATAGTCGAGACATTTTAATATCAGTTTTAAAAAATGTCACGAGCAGTGAAGTTTATTTAATCACCAAACTGCACGCCTAAAAGTAGCGTCGCGTAATTATAATCCTGATATCTCTTCGTCGCGCGATTCCCGCTATGAAAATCTTGGTCGTCTCTCTGGTAATAGAGTTACAAATAAGGGCGAGCACATCAACATGGCGAGCCACTTTCATTTCGTATTCCACGCAGGGGCGATAATGGTGGATCAACGCGGCTTCCGGACGTATCCTAATAAAGGGGATCGGAACTTTGAGTCGACCTTAGAGTGTTATATTCAATATTATACAGAATGAGAAAAAGGCTTCTTCCATTTGGGGTCCGCCTACTCGAGCGGACTTTTTCAATACTCCATATAACGGCGTTGAACTTTCTTTGTTGTTGGTTTCATTTTTTTTTTTTACTTGGTTTTACTCTGTTACCATGCGTTTGAGAATTGAAGATAAATATCGGAGTGTACCATCCTTATTAATGTAATTACAAAAGTTTGGAGAGATTTATATGTTTGAAGGACCTCGTTTTCGAGGTACAAAGCTCTTTTGTACTTCCGCGCAAAAAATGTCAGTGGACCAAGCGTGCAATTTTTGTATAACCTCGGCTTTATCTTCCGAAACTTTTAGAAGTGAAGAAGGATTTATAACGTGAAAAAGAGGCTCTTCCGGATACATGTCTTTTTCGCGTATATACCTACTTTCACCACTGTTTTGAGGGGGATAAGATAAAAGCGAACACTTAACAACGATCTTCGCGAACGAGTGATCTATAAATATGTATATTTTATAATATTTTTTATAATATTGGTTATAATTTCTAGAATATAATAAATTTCTGCTTTTTTTCCTTTGCGCCTCTCTTGTTCTTGCACGTTTGACTCTTGTTTCAAAAAGATATGGACATAATTCAATGCTTCCCATTCTATACACGCAGTCTTTTTATCTATCGTGTATGCGAGCGAGAATTCCTCTATTTTCCTTTTACTGCGGCACGCAGAAGAGTGGTTCACTTGCGAATGCAGGACTTTCAGTCCTGGTAAAGCGTTGTCACTTCGCTGTCCGTGCATCCCAATTTAGAGTGTCCTGTTTGAAACAAGAACGGGCAAATCATGCTAACATGATGCAAAATGAGTCGCGATTATCAGGAGTATCTGGAAGACCTGCGAGTTTCCGCTGTATGTACAGTGTGTACGTTAATGCAATAACATCGAAGTCGAAGAAATAAGGAAAGAAAACGAAGCTGAAGTGTAAGTAATTACGACTGCGTAAATTTTCTCTGTGAATTAATAATATGTATGTTTAAATAAAGAAAATTGAATTGCGAATTTTGTAACTTTGAAACAGCAAATTTAATCAAAAGTAATAAAAGACTCTTACAAAGTTGTCTATCCAAGAACTCTTGTTTTAAAATTAGTTCGACCCTTTTTACAGATTGATGTTTTAAAGTTCATCAGAATCTTTTCATAAAATAAAGACATAGCGTAATTTAATATTATTTTAAATATAATTTGGTCCTGCGAATGACCCCGAACGCATCTCTTACGCAAGCAATTGTAAATCGAAATGTGCACCAATTAAGAAGCTGAACTTTGGACTTTTTTTTTGGTTCAATCTTAAAGAGATCAGAAGTTCCTCCCCCCCTGTTCTTAAATCTTTTACAATTAATACTTGAAACGATAAAAAACCAAAATAGAAAAGTTGTGGATATTTTTAGATAAAGAGTATTTAAAATAAAATATTTCTCACAAACCTACCACTTTTATACATTCTGCATAACGTACGCTTGAAAAATTCTATTATCAAATATTATAATTTAACTTAAATAATGACTGAAAAAAGTTATTAGCAATTGTTATATAACAGATATTTAAAATTAATTTTTTATAGCCTTATATTTGTCATTAAAAAAAATGAATAGTTTACGAGATAGATATTTCATCCCTCAAATCAGTATGTAATCAGGATAATTGGGATTTTCCAGTGTTATACTTTTTACAAAATAATGCGGAGGAATATCGATTTATGCAAGAAAATGCATTTGGTTTTAGTTTTAAAAAATACAGAGAGCTGTTCTCTTGTTTCCTTGAAAGTTTTCTTCGAAATAGTACTTATCGATAAAAAAGTGCAACAATATTTAAAGATTACATTTACATGTTTTTCTAATTCGTAGCATTAAAAGTAAATCAGTATTATAACTAACACCTGAAGAAAAGTTTTATACTCAAATACTTAGTATTTAAACATTTAAAATGCAAAAATGTTTTTCAATTATATGTCGTAAACTGATGCATGGTTTAACAGATTAAAGTACCTAAAAACAAGACTAAAAAACAAATGGAGAATTTTATTTATTTATATGTTTTCTTATGTCTTTGACAAATTGCTAAAAACAACCGGTTCCAAATTACTGATATTTCATTGATCTCTTAACAATAAATACGTGTGCAACCATTTGGATTTAATGCTGCGCACATCTAACAATCAGTTAATCCTTTGTCCAACATCTGTTTGCCAAAGCATCCCCGATGATATTCCCATTTCGTTATACGGAATTGTTTTAGTATCCAAAATCACACCGCTTAGCGGCTTAATTAATAGGACAAGAGACGTGAGAACAGGGTCGATATGCAAAGTGCGTGGGTTATGCCCGCTTACTATGAACCATCCCGCCATTTACCATATACGGCGGAGCAAACCGCGCATACTCTCGTGTGTAGTGTATTATCCGCTACATTCTTCCATGCGGTTCGCTTCCTCGCGAAATTGTTAATTTTCCGCGAATCACCCCGAATGCGTACAATTAAATAAATCGACGCACCAATTAAGAAATTAAACAGCTTTTTTCAGAATCGCGTTCACCACTAGCGGCGTTTTCTAACGAGTCATTAAGACAATCTTTAGATTAACTTCAGAAACCGCGACGAGAATTCGTATTAATGTTTTGAATAACTCTGGTGCCAAGTCGCGAGCGTACTTTCCCCAAAGAGAAATTCACGCATACACAGGCAACTAACTTATATTTTACCATCTTGAGGGAATTAGACTTGAAATCGTCTTCCTCCAAATTACGTAAATACCGCCTGTCACACATTCGAAGTAATTGCCGTTGTGATAAAGAAGCTTTAATATACAGTAATGAAACACGCGATGAACCGAATGTGGAGTACTTACAAGGCGATCGCTAATGATGGCACTTAAGCTACGTTTTCTTCTATTGATGTTCTCTCATCCTTGCACGAGGATCCATTGAAAAAGATCACTGTTCCCTCCGAGCGGTCTCATCGCCGCTCGCTTCGGCCCGGGAATTCAAAAGCTCATTCACAAAGCGAAGCCTCTCAAAGGTGCACATGGTCCAAAGCATTGTCCCACACCGGTTCGACACGCAAGTGTCCCGTTCGTAAAGTAGCGATTTACTTTCGTCGCAAAAGAAAGAATGGGAAACCTTTCTCGGCCTCAATCGCGAAATGCTATTCCTCAATCTCGCTCGTGATCTTTTTCGGTCCAGAATGACTTTATAGCGGCTTTTTTAACTCCGCGGAGCGCACATGTTCTGTGATACATTTCCGCGTGTCACAGGGCAACCCCGGCGGCGCGCTCCATGCCTCGTCATCCCCCGGTCAGCGCGATGGTACCCCGGATACGGGGGCCCGTTCAGCGCTCGGGTGTCCTCCGGAGCGGCGTGATAACCAGATAGAAAGTGATAACGATAACAGCGCACGCTGCAATCGGAGCGAACCGAACGCTTCGGCGCTCGGTATCGAACTGACTGAGCAAGAGCCAGCAGCTCTGGCCAGCTCACTCCTACTCTTACGATACGTGCGACGCCGCCGCTCGCTATCGCGACGAAGAGAGAACGGCGACGAAGAGAGAGCGACGGCGGCGGGCGAGAGCGCGAGTCCGTCCCGGGGAAGCCGAAAGCACCAGCGCGCACGCCAGCAACACCAGAGGGTAGGCCAGATCATCCCTACCTACCTACCCCCTTGCACCCAGAGAAAGAGCGAGAAGACGAGTGAGAGGGAAAAGGCTCCTCGTCGCCGCAGACTTTTCCCTCGGCCTCGTCGTCCTACATTCGAATTGTTCTCTTTCTATCTCTTTTTTTCTCTCGCGCGTGATCTCTCTCTCTCTCTCTTTCTCTCTTTCTCTCGTTCACTGGGACATTTCGCGGATCAGAATTGAAACTGGACTGGAGCTTGATTGGGTGCCTTCGCCCGTGCGAAATGGGACGTGCATCTCGATCGCGGTGCGGTCTCGTGCGGTCAGCGTGCGCCTCTTTGGGGTTTTCAATATCGAGTGGTCTCGTGTGTGATGTATAATACAATAATTTTTCTTATTTAGTTTCCTACATGTATTCAGATTCTACATAATTCACGAGATTCGTAAAAATTTATAAAATGCTAATGTTGGCGTATACAAATTATTCGATATGGAGAAGAAGACAGAAACGTGAAATATTTCATACATACGCGTATTTCTCTGATCCATGAAATTAGACATTTACCTTTCTGTTATATTTGTCTTTCGAACTAACACGTTTCAGTGATATAAACGCATATTGTGCGGACCGTCACGCAACTATATTGCAAACTTTGTATCTCTCTGAAAATAATAAAAATCACGTCTTGGGGTCTTGAATTTTTATTCTACTTTACATTCCTCTCTAATACCAAATTAAAGATTACAATAAAAAATATTATTTAACTTATTATTATGTACAATACATGTAAAAATATAATAACTTATTGTTGTTACAATAAAAAATATCATAAATTTATTATGTGTATGTAAATTTATTGTATATGTTAACACAAATTTGTTCATGTTACCTATCTTTATATTTAGAAATGTAATTATAATTTTTTTTGTGCTAAGAATGTCTAATCCATTTATGTCCTAATAAATGTTAAAATATAAGAATCTTTTTTCAGTATGTATATTATAATGCTAAATAATTTATACTTATATATGTTCAATTTTATTTATTATTAATTACTTAATATTAAAACTATTGTTTTGATAAAATTTTAATTTTAATGAAAGAACATCGATTTCTTTCATCCTATCGAGAATCTAACGTGTACGTTAATTTCGTTGATGCCAGTCTGATGAGAATCGAGATAGGATCTTTTCTTCCATTTATATCTTTATCCACTGCGAAATCCAGAATTTTCTGTAGATTGAAACACGGATTGAAACGAAAGTTGCAAATCCAATGAGATGGCCCTCAACCATGTAAAATCAATACACGCTGGAAAGTCAAACTGTTAACGTAAGCATGAAAAGAGTACGAGGAATCGGAATAGTTATTCTTTTCACCAGTAACCTAGATTACCACGGACTAGACGAAGTAAATTCGAATAGAACAGATTGTGGAGTTTACCAAAGTACGCTTAGAATTATAGACGATCTTGGTCAGAAGTATGGAGTTCTTTCGCTAAACTGTACTAACGCGAACTAGTTAGCGTTTGCAAATTAAAAGGAGCAGCAAATTCTTGAATTACTTTAATAATAGTTCCCTCTCAATATTCATTTATTTAGTATTCATAAGTCATAACTTGACCTACAAATCTTCCCTGTAATCGGAATTATTTGACTCGTTGTAAATGATTAAACTTCAATTAGGATCAATTGTCAATTAAAATAAAATTATTAATTTTTAATTTGATTAATCGTCGCGCGGCAGCTTAATAATAAATAATTTTCAAGCAATTACTTCAGCCGGACGATTTGCTTCTTTCGATAACATAGACAATTGAGAAGTAAATTAAGCTTCTATTCTGCTACATTTTTTTCTTCATCTCTCAACGCTGGAAGACCCTCCCGTTTATCGTAGATATCCAACGAATTGGAATTGAACCTAACAATCTTATTGGGCGCCATCGACCGTACGAGATAAAATGTGTGCGGATTTCGGTGATGCGTATATAATATATCTCAAGTGGAATTTAAACCCGCGTATAAGTAAATCGAGCCTAAACGATCCGCAAGATTTCAGAAAGAAACGAAACTCGTTTTTGCATTAAGAACTTTCGAGCTAACTCACCTTCGGGATTTAGCCCGTGTTTACTGCTATCAGTTACGCTGTCATTGAAAGAATTGAGATTGATACTTTTATTCTGTATCTACTTTGCATTCTCGATTTCACCAAGTGAGATATGTGCACGTGTATTATACAATTCTCGAGAATCATCATGAAAACTATTTTAAGGATTAAAATATTTTTCCGTAGGCTCATATGATTCTCCATATAACAGATTCACATAAATATTCATTCCTTGCTACGTGGCGTCTTTCTACGAAAGTCTTGTCGTTCTAAATTTTCCTCCTGCTTTAATCCTGTTTTTGTTTTTCACTGAATTTCTACATTAATAAATCACGAACCGTGCAACCATTAATTTTATATGCATCATACGAATTGTGATTGTAAACATAATGATATATTTAAAAAGTTTTAACTACAATAAACATTGTAATATTGTCATCAAAATAACACGATTTAATTTATCTTGTCTCAACGATACCATAATGGAAACTGTTATTGTTAACAAGTGAGATTCTGCTAGCGTCACGACAAAATTAAATAAAGCATTGATTATCTTCGCGTAAATGAGAAACGCTTATTAGATCACAGCACTACAATGTGTATTCACTGAAGTAACGTCAAGTTCAAGCTTATAAGTAGCATGACTGACTAAAAGTTTGATGCTATTCTTCAAGAATTTCGAACAATCCATCTTAGTTCCGCACGACAAATTTTTCGAGTCTGCGAGCATGGTATGTACAAAAACGAATTTAATATGGTTCCTTTTTTCTTATTTTACTCACCAGTTCTTTGACAATTCGCTGCCACTCGGTATTTATTGGGACATTTTTGTGTAGATTGAAATTGAATCTGATGATGATATTGAGCTCTATCGACCGTACAAAATAAAATGTATCCAGGGAATGTTGAAAGGAGTGGGTGGAAGATTCGCGTGTACGAAATATGGATTTCAGTTCTTAAATAATTTATAAAACCACATCAAAAATAATCATCGTCTCTCTGTGCAAAATTATCGTGAATGTCACACAGACATTATTTTATTTAAGCACAATTAAATGTATAATGAAATATATTTATTGAAATAAGTTAACATACTTTTTTTGACATATCAAATTTAACATTACTTTAAAAGTTTTTAAACTTTGAAAATAATAAATAATTGAAGCTACTATATTACACAATATTCAATGAAATATTGAGTACGTTGCATCCGCAATGTTGAATATTTCACAGCTACTCGTAAAAAAACAATTTGCAACGTTCTACCGTCGACGTGCGAAATTGACAATTTCGTTTTTATTAACTTAGCGCCGAACGATCTCACCGCTTATTTCCATTCTCTCGGGTAAACACGATTTGAAGTTTCGGCCGTTTTCGATGTCCTCCATGCTCGTTAGAGAATGTGTTTTCCACACGTTTTGAACAATTGGTATAGTCACCAGTTGTGTACATATGTACTTCAGTGGGAGTTTTCGCTAAAGTTTGTAACCATAAAATTGAAAAATTGCAGTTATGCCATTTCTAAATTAAAGATATTATTATTATTATTATCATTATTATTATTTAGCTCGATTACTAATATAATAATCTCACATAATATTTAATATTTCTTAGAACAATCTCGACTATGCATTTTCTTTTGTAGCCATATTGCTGGTTATTTGAATTTAATTTGTTCGACATTAATTTTTACACTTAAATATCTATACAATTTAATATCAATACAAATAATATTTCCAAATATACACAAAACCAAAATTCACATATTTCTAAACATAGCTTGACGCTAAAAGCATATATTTAACGTTCTATTGCGCGGTTTATGCATGTTGTCTGTATAAATTGACTTCGCGGCTGATATTTCCGAGACCGTCATAATGCAAGCGCTATCCCTATTTACAATTATTGCAGGCAAAAGCATAACACCTAATAACGGTGCGTCATGCTCAGTCGTGAACATGCATATACGCGTGTTGGGTTACGGCTGCATATGCGCGTAATGGAAAACCGCGCGGAGGTGCAGGAATTTGCATACGTATCTCAACTGTAAATTAAGAGTGATATATATCGGAAACTTTTACGTAAATTTTTATATGATTGCACAGACCCGAAAATACTTTTATGTATTCAATATTCGTGCGTGGGAAGTATCACTATTAACCACGCAAGTTAATTTTTATTAGCGAACTCATTCATGAGCCATGGAGCTTGATTAACGCCAATGTTGGCTCTCGTGTGAGAAAGAGTAATTGGAAATGTGGGAAATCCAAGCAACTCTCTGTGCGAAGTTTACATTTCCAAGTGTAAATTGTAATGAAACAAACTCAGATACTTCAATTGCAAAGCAATCATACA
Organism: Trachymyrmex cornetzi; assembly: GCF_001594075.2. NCBI lineage: Eukaryota > Metazoa > Arthropoda > Insecta > Hymenoptera > Formicidae > Trachymyrmex > Trachymyrmex cornetzi. The sequence goes on along the minus strand of NW_017299892.1, from coordinate 1,039,964 downwards.
CTACGCGAGACATGTCGCTAATTTCTTACAATATCTACTATACGTGTTATTGTATTTGAGGAATTTATGCGTTACTTACTTTCTGCATATAGACGGTGTAAAGTTATGTACGTAAACATTCGTGCGAAAATAAAGTTCATGGATTCACATGACCGTAACAGAAGTTCTTACGTCAAGAGATACTCAGAACTGAAGAAGGAAGAAAAACAAGAGAGAGTAGAACAACTACGAAAAAGAAAAAGAATTTAAGAACAGAGGAAGAAGAAAAGAAAGAAGAAAAGACAACGACAAGAATGAAACATCGTATAAAAGAAATTAAGGTTCATCATTTGTACGGCCATTTGCAAGTCGTAAAAGGCATTACGCTTTTATGTATAATCTTTTTTAACAAGCAGATTTTAATGCAAATTATTATTAAGTTTTAAAGAAGATGAACAAGAGAGAGGAAGACAGAGAGAGAAAATTCAAAATAATTAGAATCGATGTTATCTAAAAAGTGAAGGGTAAATTAAAGAAAATTGCGGCCTTAAAAGAAAAAGAAAATGGGGAGCAACTTCCTTAAGTATTCCTGAGATTTCGTAAAATGTTAACTACGCCAGTCGTATATATATTTAATGCCAAGATAAATATTCTTCCCGGTGTGTAAATTGTTTTATCAGCAAGCCAAGTGCAACGTTCGCTTAGAGGCATATAGAAGGTCTCACTATGGATAAGAAAAATGAAAAATTGCCTAACAGTCCCCGGGATCATTGTATTACCGATTTAATTTAAGAGAGTTCGTGAGAGAGGGGACTCAAAAGTGCAAGTAAAATTATTTCTCGAGTGGTATGAATAATACTTTGCGGGGTTGAGTTGAAAAAAACTTTCTGAGAAAAAAGGTAAAGTTGTTATCCCCGGTGAGAACACGTGGCAATTAACCTTTAAAGTTATAATTAATAGAAATAATAAATAAATCATTAAACAATATATTTTACACACAGATAAATATTCTATAAGTATGGACTTTATACTTCAATGTCTCTCAAATAATTAATATAATAGAAGCGAAGGATAAGAGTTAATTATAGTAATGTAAAAAACTTTTAAGTAAATATAATTAAAAGCTATTTGGCAAATTGTAAATAATCTAATTTACAGCTTATCCGCAATAAATTCCATATTTAACCACAAATATCTTATTAAACGCATGCTTGTATTGTGTGTGCAGTGAGTGACCACAAATATCTTATTAAACACACTGCGGGTGTACGGGTATGAGTGTATTATATGTAGTGACGTATGCATGTGTGTTTTAATCTCAAATTATGAGCTCTTCCTTTTAACCGGGTCTTTTTCGTTTTCGCTTGGTACCTTTATCCTTTATATACTGCAGGCATATTATTAACTGAGTTGGCGCACCAAAGAACTTCCTTTTTAGATGATATTGCAAATCTACTTGAAACTTTCTACCTGTAAAACCGATAATTTTTTATTAAATCTTTTTACCAAACCAAAGATATATATATTATATATTACATCCTCTCTCAATACGGCTTTTATATTTCAAACAGTTTATTTCTAGATTACTAGATTTTTGTATTTCTACTGCAAGATCGTAAATGGGTTAGGAACGTTTTATCTGCAAGGGAAGATATTACTCGAAGTTAAGAGAGAGACGTGATAAAGCGCTTTATGTGCTTCGTAACAAAATTCTGATAAAATAGTTCGGCGAGATGTCTGCACAAACAGAAGTTGGCCCCACAAGAGTTCTTATAAAATAATTTCTAGTTGAATTTCTGTATTCTGTTAAACGTAAGCTTGTATACGCAAATAACGTATGTATTATCGCAGATCGCGATATGATTAATGAGAGAAAAATGGAAAAAAATGTGGAATTAAAAATGCTGTATAAGCTTACAACGTACGATCGTTTATCATTTTACATATTCTCTCACTCTCGAGAAGACATGACTATACTATGTAATGTAATTATATTAAAGATAATTTGATTATTCGCTAATGATAAATGCAACGAATATCAATTCAATGCAATTTTCTCGAGAGATCGAGAGATAGAGAGAGGGAAAGGGACACGTACAAATAGATCGGATCGAAGTTGGCCAATTTTTGGCCTTCGTCTGTCATGGCCGCGCGTCTCGGCGCTATCGGGACTCGCGTCTGCGAAGAGAACGAATACGAGAACTGCTGGCAGCTCAGCGGAAGCGGTGAAGCGGAAGAAGCAATAGGAAGCTCGGGGCCGCGCGCATTGACCTACTCACGACATTGGGCGCACGTGGACTATGCCATCACTGCCGGCATTAGCAAGCTCCTCAAGCAGTCCAGGCGAAAGCAGTCGGCGAGAATCAGGAAATGCATGTGTCTACCGTCCAATTACGCTCTCGTGGAGTTCCCCGTGGTCTGGTCCGAGCTCAGGTCAGTAATCAGGCGCCATCGTAATTAAGGCATTCCTTTCTCCAACCGCGGTGCGGATTATTAACTTTCTCTCTCGGGATAATGCGTGCTTTTCAGATAAAAGCGCAAATTTAAGCGGTGTTTACTAGCTTTTAGGAAATTAACCAATTTTCGCAATTGGTACACGATTGTCCTAAATGAGAAACAATTTTAGAGTATTTTTGCTGTATTCTCTCGCCAAAATATATTTAAGAATTAAATTTAATAATCTTGTTTTATAAATTAGCTACATGTTATTTTAATTTCTTATGACATAAGAACATTAGGCTGAAATTAGCTTTTAATGTACTACAAATCTATAATTTGTCAATTAATTTATCCACAATAATATACTACATAACTTCAATTCAATCGAGTACTGTAATTTCTGTATCTATTGCGTTCATTCACTCGCACGTTCAAAATTGTGTATAATAATAAATGGTTAATTATAAAATACGTGCAACGTTCTCAGAATTGTGACGAGTCTATCGGCTTCAGGGCTAACCAGCAGCTGTGTGACGGCGTCATAAGATGTCTGGAGGATCAAGTCTTCCCAGTCCATCGCGCTATATTATCTGCGGTGAGCCCCTATTTCAAGGCCCTTTTCACCAACAGCCTGAAAGGCGGCAAAACCGAGACCACGGAACTTGTTATTTCCGTCCCCGGTGAAATCTTCGGCCTGATTCTTGACTACGCTTACACGGGCACCTGCAACGTAAACGCCGATAATGTTGAACAATTATTGCCGCTAGCCGATCAGTTTGAGGTGCTCGGAATCATCCAACTCTGTTGTCAGTTTTTGTTGCAGGAGCTACGACCAGAAAATTGTTTAGGTAAAACAAGAATGTATATAAAATGTAATAATACAAGAACAATTAACAATACAAGGACAATTGAAAAAATAACCACGAAACAACAGTATAGCATAATTTTAGTTTGACTTCAGTTAGCGAAAGATAACAGTTTGAAAGTTAAATTACTCATTCGTATCGAACTTTGATGTTGATTTTCGATTTTCCACACGAACAATTCGTGACATTTATGTTAGAAACAACTTTGACTATTGTTACAGGTATTTTCAAATTTGCACGACACTACTTCTGCCACGATCTTGAGAAACAGGGACGAAAGTACATACGTCACCACTTCAAGCGAATATTGCAGGAGAGCGCGGAGTTCAAGGATCTTCTTTGCGACGAGCTGGAAGCAATATTGCGCGATGACGAGCTTAATGTTAAAAACGAAGAAATCGTGTTTGATGCCGTCAAGACGTGGGTCGAAACCAGAGTCGAGGAGAGACGGGTTTATTTACCGAGGTTGCTGGAATGTATACGTTATGGTCTCATGAGTCATAAGTATTTCATTAATAACATCATCAACTGGAAGCTCGTTGAGAAGGATGAAGTAAGTTCATACCTTCATCACAGCTGCTCTCTCTCTCTCTCTCTCTCTCCCCTCGTGCCTTGTTTTGCTTCATTTTGAATCAAATATAATAGAGCTAGGCGTAGTGCAAATATATAGTTCCTTCGTAATTACTTTCTCACAAGATATAGCACTATATATAAAATAAATTAATTCATTATTCACATTCTATATGTAACAGGTACTTCTATTTTACTCGAAAAGGGAATATTGGAGTATTAAAATATACACATCATAAATTCTTATACATAATATATATTTTTATAAAAATAATATCTGTTAATATATTTAATAAAATATATATTTTAATTATATAAACAATAATTTTTATTATATTTTTTAATTTTTATCACATTTCCCTCTTAGTTTTCATTTTTGTGTATGATACATTTTAATCACGTTAAATCTACTTAAACTTTCTAAGGCGTGCCAACAAATACTATTTCCTGTAAACGCATATCTAACTGAACAAGAATTGAAACAAAATGGAGAAATTGATTTAAAAAATCCTATTGCGAGACCTCGTGTTCCGTACGAAATTCTCTTTGCGATCGGCGGATGGAGTGCTGGTTCTCCCACCAGCTTTGTAGAAACTTACGACACAAGGTGCGCCAAGCTCTTACAAAGTAATATCGCATAAACGAAATTTCCATAGAAATCGAAATTTGTGAGGTTCAAAAAATAACAACACTGTATACTGGATTTCAATTTAGGCTTCAAATAAAAATAAATAAACATTTTCTTTAAAGAATGTATTTTCTAATTTATTTGAAGTCGGTTTTTCATACAAAAAAATATTTGTCTTACTTTTTAAATATTTTAAATTGTTCTGACATCAATATAGTTGCTTAATTTCTGTACTATTTATTTATAGTCTATACTAAACATTTTGATACATTTGGATATTTTATAAAGTAATAAAAAAAATTTACAAATAAATAAATTAATAAATTAGTACTATTTATTTTTAGTCTATGTTAAACATTTTCATACATTTTGATATTTTATAAATTAGTAAAAATAAATAGTTAAAAAGAAGATTAGTTATGTTGGGACAATATATAAAACCATAAAAAAGATAACACGTACTAACGCAATTTTAACAACACAGAAGGAATATTAACCTTCGCACAAGCATCACTTTAGAATATCGTATATGCTAAGTAGATACGCCTTGAGAGTCTTGTAACTTACCTTAATACGTCCTTTAGAGCTGACAGATGGTTTCTATCAGTGAACACGGATGTAACGCCAAGGGCTTATCACGGACTATGTGTCTTGAACAATCTTATCTACATGATTGGCGGATTTGATGGTAACGAGCACTTTAACACGGTACGATGTTTCGATCCAACAACAAAAACGTGGCGGGAACGAGCTTGCATGTATCATGCTAGGTGTTACGTCAGCGTTTGCACACACGGTAGGTTTTTTACAGGATAAGAATTTAATTGTAAGAAGAAGGAAAATTTTTCCAAATATAATTCTCCGATTCTTATCTCTTATTAATATCAAATAGCATCTTGACGTTAGATAAATAAAATTCGAAGCTCACCAATCTTCACTATCACCACTGTTTCGTAATGTTAAAAAAATTAAAGTATAATTATATTATATTTTGCTGTCGCCGGAACAATGATAGGTTTCCTTTGAAATAGTGTGAAGCATTGTTCAAATAAATAAATAAGATAATAATATGCATAAATGCATACAAAAAGTAAAACGTTCTTTCCTTTCACACCATTATTAATGTTAAAACGAATCCTTCTATTTTTCGTTCAAAGACCATTTGTCTCACCTCTCCTTTATATTATTTCCATTGTCTACTTATTCCGCATTGTTCTGATATCGCTTAAGGTGGCAAGATTTATGCTCTCGGCGGATACAATGGTCGCACAAGAATGAGTTCTGGCGAACGGTACGATCCACAGAGGAATCAATGGGAGATGATACCATCCATGCATCGGCAACGATCGGACGCGAGCGCGGCTGCCCTGCATGATAAGATCTATATTGTTGGCGGCTTCAACGGCCAGGAAGTTCTCGACTCGGCGGAGGTCTTCGATGTAGAGACTAGTCAGTGGACCAATATTGATTCGATGATCAGCCCACGATCCGGCGTCTCCTTAGTCGCTTTCCGCGATAGTCTTTATGCCCTTGGTGGATTCAGCGGCGTTGCGAGGCTAAATTCCGGTTAGTTTTGATTATTATACAATCTCGACGCAATGCATTCTGATAGCCTTTGCAAAGTTATGGTCTCGCGTATTAAAATTAAAAAAAATATTTAAGCGTAGAGTTAACACACTAACAATTTCTGGGATTAGCCTGCAGAGACAAATTTTAAACAGAGTATGCTATCAATTTTCGATGGCAGAAAAGCAATAAATTTTACACAGAGGCTTTAATATCTGACAATGTCGGCAAACTGCCGCCAGAACATGCTTTGTCAGCAAATTGGTGACAGAAACCAAGCAGAATTTACAGTTCCTGCTCTGATTCTGCTACCAGCCTGCCATCAGATTGTCCACACGATCAAATCTCACTCAGTGTCTGCCACTAATCTGTTGACACATCAGCGGACTGTTGACAAAGCCTGAGCTTAATATGAACACAGATTATTACAGATAGTATAGGAAATCTGATCAAATTTGCTATCTAGATTCCAGTTAACTCTTGCTATTACTATTTATTCAACAATTCAAATCGCGATCAAAAAGTACTTCCATTATTTTAAGATATGATTAAAGAAAAAAATATTTTATTCAAGAAAACAATCAAACCGCGATTTGAAAAAGGCTTCAACATTTTAAAATATTATTAAAGAGAGGAATCCATTAAAATAAAACAATCAAATTTTAATATCTTTGTATAAATAAATTCTAAATGGAAAACTTCTAATTATTGTTCTATACGTAAGGACAATATATACACGTGTAATGTTATATACGTATAATAATAATTAATTAGTTAAGGAAAGTTTCACAGATGTTCTGTACATTTGTCGGATTTAGTTTGATACCGAAATGTTCGCGCAGACAATGGCGATCTCGTTCAGTTATAACAATGTCAGTTGCGTGATATCATCTCGAATTGCACGCCCGTACATGACGTAGTCTCTGGTAATATCTGTGAATGTATAACTATACGTGTTAAATATTTTCTATACAAACGTTCGACATGACAGGTTAGACGTGAAGAGTGGCATCATTCGGAAAAAAACATTTATTTTTCAGGGGAACGTTACACTCCAAATCACTCAGATCAATGGCACGAAATCTCGGAGATGTTTAGCCCACGCAGCAATTTCGCCACGGTGATTCTCGACGATATGATTTTCGTCATCGGCGGTTACAATGGTATCTCCTAAAAGAAACTATTTTAGTTCTTTACTCTCTTGATTTATTATATTCTCAGACACATAATTTCGAAAGAGAAATGTACGTATCTTCTTGTAATGTTTTTTTCGCCGTAATAGAAGATAGTCTGGCAAAAATGAGAACGTTAATTTATCTACTTTTGAGGCTTTTACGAGTATTTTCTTCAAAGATACCAGAAGATTGCGGGTTATTGTCGTGTTCATTGCTAATACCAACGTTTCGTGACTTGCTGTTCACTTCATCAGGGCAAAGAGCGCACTGATACTCAATCAAGATTTACGAAATGTTGGCATTAGCAATGAATAAGGACCCAGTGATAATCCGCAAACCTTCTGGTATCTTTGTTTATCTATTTAGAAATGTTTAGAATATTTATTTATAATCTATTTATAAATATTATCTATTTAGAATATGTGTGTGTATACAATGACAACGTGTAAAATACGAGGGGGTAATTTAATGTATCGTGGGACAAAGTCTCCGAAATCATAAAATTCCGATGTACAATTCGATAATTGCATATGTAATACGAGAAATAATTGTGTAATATTAGATGAAATCGTTTATTTTACCAAATGACTTCATATATAGTGAAGAAAATTATTTGGCATCAGATGAAATCGTACGAAATCAAATGAAATTATGTAATCTATAGGATACTGTTTCAGCTAGTGGTTATCCCCTCGGTAAAATATAATATTGTAAGAGCCAATAATTACATGTTGCTATAAAGAGCGATTTTCACTTTCTTATAAAATATAAGCGGCTTATGGTTATAAAGGAACGACATTATCGTAATAGGATCCAGTACAATCGCGCACGTCGAGTGCTACGATGCGGATTACAATGAATGGTACGATGCATCCCCTATGAATCTTAGTCGCAGTGCACTCAGTGCCTGTGTGATAGCGGGTTTAGCGAACGCGCGAGAATACTCCTATCTGGGCAAAGCACGAGATCTCGGCCAAGGTCAGTGTAATATCCGACTCAGCTGCCTTTGTCGCAAACCCTCAAAAGAGATGATTAAACCTTCAACTATGTGCTTTACGCCTCCATGCATATTTACGATACGCGTAAATAAACGTGTGTGTGCACGGTAGGCTCGCATCTCATAATCGATCCTCCCATCACGAAATTCTCTGCATTCTGGTTGTAAGAAACATTACAGCTATCCGTAAAATTCACACAATTACAGTAAAAGCGTTATTGGCGAAGAGCCAGCGCTCGAATTCATCGTGAATTACCAAAAGTATTCTACGCGCGTTGAAACAGATCTGTGAATCAAATTCACTCGCTGTAATAATCTTCGGGAGTATGCGGAATATGCGGAGAATCATTTATTCCGAAATTTGCTTGTCGAAGGCATGTTTACCGCGAACATTTCACTTTTTTTAATCGCAACAAGAATCTCGATTAAATATACCGATGTACCGACTTTTTCAGGCCAGGCGACATCGAAGAATCAGGAAAAGTCCGATCAACCTGGCGAAGGTTCCGCCGGGATTAGTTCTAATGTCATAATCTCAGCACAGGACGATGAGCAGACGGATGTAAGCGAGTCGATGCACGTTGTTGGTCCTATCGACGGTATGGCCGACGGTATCGGAAATTTCTACGAAGAGGAAAACGGCAACGATGAGAAGGAGATGCAGAGCGAGCTGTTGTACGTTGTAAACGAGCTCGACTAAACGTCGTTAAAAATTGAAGCGTCAGTTGGCACGATGCTGTCGTCATACTATGACAATACAAGTTTATGAATGTCGTTAAAAATAATATTCTGTACAGCGCGCACACATTTGATCGAGTAGATATCTTTCCTGACTAACGATACAAGATTTGTAACAAATTGATCGCTGTTATTATTCAAATAAATAGTAACATGTGAAACGAGATATTTTTAAAAAGATACACGAAATTGTATCCATGTTTTCAATTATTGTTGATTACTAAAAATTGTTTACTCGACAAAAAGGCAGAATATTATATTTTAATAAATTTACAATTTACAATTTTTAAAAAGATCTAGGCTATGTGCCAACTGACACTTCAATTGTTCAAAATTGCACAAAAAAAGTAAAAAGGAAACGTATATAGAAAGAAAATATATTCTAGGAAGAAACGAATTCTTATTCGCGAAAAAAGGTGGGTTTCAATGTTACATCGTTTGAGAATTAGTCTAAATGAGCTTCTTAAATTGTACAATGAAATTCAATTCGCCGAGGAAAAGACAAGTAAACTGAGTTAGCAAAAGGGGAGGGGGGGGGGACGAAAAAATGAGGGGTTTGAAGTTGAATAGCGTTAAGCATTTAGCAAGTTTTTGTAAGTCGTTTTCGCGTTTCTAGGAAATTAGCCGTAACACGGACACTTTAATCGACGCAAATTAACATATGACTTCACGTGGGAAACGACGATTTCGCGCGTCTCCGAATTTTAATCATTATTTTGTAAATGATATTTTTTTTCACGTTGTTTTTTTTTTATAAATCTACTTTCGATTCATAGGTACGCGTAACAACGAGAGTTATACGCTTGATCAAACGCAACGCGATATATCCACACAGAGAGACACTTTCGGTCTTTGTAAATTGGTGGAATTTTATTTGATGCGATGTCCTCTGCGAACGAGTATTTACACTCTCTCGGACTGCGAGAAATGCCACAGAGCGTGATATTTCACTACTCGCGGAGCAATGTTGTTATTTTTTATGAATACGTCTTTATTCGCATTATATCTTAATGTCGCAATTTTTGTTCGAGATTCGTATGTATCTGTTATTTTAAGTGAATTAAATCGATCTCTTTAAGTGAAATAATGTTCCTTTATTGTATTTCGTTGATTTCGTAATCGCACATTTTGCATATATTAGATATTCCTAATTGAATATCTTGGCGGAATATCCTGTGAATTAAGTTACACTCAATTGAGGATATTGATTACTCTTATCGGGTAAGGTAAATACACATTCGTTAATGAATAATAATAATATGTAATGTATGGTTTGAGATTTTTTATTAATCTATCTCTCATTTTATATATACGTAGATTTATTCATTTTTTGTATACTCATGTGTTATGTATAGTGTATACATTGTTACTTCTTCATTGGTGTTTCTCTTTTAAAGACAATTATGTGTCTTCCTGTTGACGCTTTCTTATTCTCCTTTTTTCTTTCGCTCTCTCTCTCTCTCTCTCATTCTCTCTTTCTCTCTTTCCCTCTTACACTTTTTCTTTCTCGCAAGTGATTCGATTGAGGATTACATGGTGACGCTTGTTTTCAAACCCAGCTGTACGACATGCCTAATAATCGTGACACGACCAGGCAATGTAGCGAGTTTTCTTTTTTAAGTATCGATGAACGCTTCGATGCACGCTTCAAAGAGAATCGTTGTCCGACTGGCAATTTCTGCTTTTGGCACTCTCTACCTTGGCACTTAACTTTTAAAAATCTCTTTGAAATTCGATATTTTTTAATTTATAGTTCTTCGATTTCTTTCATTTCTTTTATTTTATTAGAGAAGAAGATAAATATGAGAATATAGAAATTGAGAAATATATTTAACTTTTTAATTGCCAAAAAAATATAAATATTTAAATTATGCAATTTATATAATTCGTTTTCATATAAAAATGAAGTTCAAAATGTAAATTTTATATGCATAATTAATGAAATTAGATATCGTATAATAATGTTAAAAAAATTTATAAATGTCTTATCTACTTTGTATTAATTTACATTTCTCTATCAATTTATCTTTAATATTTCTTTGTATCTAAATTTTAATTTCTCGTCACCTCCGAAGAGTACTTGGCTAGTTCGATAAGAGCAGAAATTGCTCAATATTTAAGATTTCATTCTGAATTGTTTATTCATTGTCTCCAGAGGCCGTTATAATTTATTAAAGAAATCTCGCTACGCACTCAAGCCGTCCAGCTAGGATGGCGCCATAGGGTGAAGGAAAGGAATGACACGAAATATACGAATCGTAAATTACGCAAAGACATACCCACCAAAAACGCAACAACGATTTTATGTTCTTGAAATAGTTTTAGTTAGAGTCTGGAGAAAATCTTTCTAAAATATATCGAGAGATGGAACGCGGAAATTGTATGATCGATCGCGATCCCGATCATCATTGATCCGATTATGTTCCCATCGTTCCCCGATAAATCTCTAGAAAATTGTTGCCTTAGGTAGTAAGATAAAAACTTAAGTTTACATTAACGAGAGTACAAAATTGTAATTATCGCGGTTAGAGCGTGCTGAATCGGTTACAATGTAAAACGACGATATAACTGAGCAAATAATAGAATAACAATGAAAATTCTTTTTGATCTACGTTCCTCGTGATAGAGCAAATCGAAAAGCTTTTCAGGATCTCCGAAGCTCCGTTTCCCCATTTTCCGTAGTTCGTAATCTCCTTTTCGCGCACGATTTGTAACGCGTTATTGATAACAGACAAAGAGAGGAGATGACCTGTCTTTCTCGCAATCGATACATGACGCACGTAAACGTCATTGGTGAGATTTATTCGTAGTTGAGGGAACAACATATATACGGCGATTTACCTGATAAACGTGTCGCTGCGGAGTAAAAATTTGATTAAAGAGACAGTCACAACATGAATTCTTTACTCATATGCACATTCGTCACGTTCATTGATGGCACACGAACGTCATAAATCTTTAATTGAGATCGTCAAATGTAGACAAACATAACTCTCAATTCTAAATTGTGATTAATATTGCACGGTTATTTAACGTCAATTTGAGATTTCCTATGTCAAATGAATTTTATGTGATAAATTATAAGGAAACATTTTGATACACGTATAAAGTGCTTTGAGACCGATTTCTCAGAAATATCTGTCGAAGACAATATTTGGAGGATTCTGAAAATTATCATATTCTAGATACTCAGAATAAATAATCGAAATTCAGAAGATAAATTGTTATTAATGATGGACTTGATAAAATAATATACCAATTACGACATATCATAAAGAAATTTGCATGCATCAGCAAGTATAATTTTACATCACACTAAAATGGAATTGTTATCAAGGTATATTGAAGTACTAATATTATAGAGTTTCAAAAACCTTTTTCCTAATATAAAAAGTTATCCTGCACTTGTAAGAAAAATAATACAGAAAATAATCAATTATATTTATATAAACTATGATTTTATAAATTACTATCACATTTTAATCTGTGACTTAAAATATTTTTACGGAAATAAAAAGAAAATAGATATAATTTTCAAAATCTGTGGAAAAAGTCAATATCTGTCAAAATCTGTCAAAATTTTCTGTCTCGATATTAAAAGGATAAGATTATTGAACGTTCAGGAAAATAATTTATTTAGTTTTTATATTAAACAGAGAGAATTGGATGTGACATGCGATTTTTGCACATATGTCATAAACTTTCTTTTAGTCTGATGCAAAGTTGCACTTGTTCGTATAACTTTTCACCATCTTACGATTACCAGATTAGAACGATTGCAACAACATATACGATTGTAGTATACATGTTAACGGTAATCGTTTCATGACAATACACGTAAACATAGATACATACGTTTCTTACGTATGTAAATGGCTTACACTGGATGATACGAGTGATACGGATTTACATGCGATACGATATTACTCGCATATTGAGAGCCGATGTATGATCCATATGATTTGTTTTTAACACATATGTTACGATAGAATTGTTGTAAAAATTATTATTTTCTACTATGCGCGTGTCTGCACTTGGGACAGTTTGTTATTTGTGTGCTCAGAGATTTGTAACGCGAGAAAATTGTGGAGTGGAAAATTATAAAGGGCTATCCGTCACATACATGCATTTATTTGCACGTGTACTGTAAAATAAAAACGCAAAACACACTCATTTACAACCGTAAACGAAATAGCTAGAATGAAATATGCGATAATGTTGATCGAAAGCTCGCGGTAAGTCTCTAATCTCTTACTTTTAAAAATAATTGTTTTTGGAATATAATAACTTTTATGACTTTCCACTCCATAATTGTTAATGCGCGATAAAATGGGTGCCTCGTATTTCAGTTTTCAATTTATAACGACTGCAATGTGTTATGGATACATATAGTTTATATATACATTCGCGAATATCGTTTACAGAATATCGGCTTATTAATATTATTTTATACATCGCTTCACAAATAGGGACATATAATGGACATATCGTGTTCGTTAAAAATGTTAAATGCACATTTGTATAATGCACAATATAAACATCTAACATATATTTATTTGATTTCTCAAAATTCCTATTCTTCCACAAAAAATGTTTCCATGACTGCTGAAATACGAGACGCCATTTTCGCGCTAAAGTGCTATATGATCATACGTCGCAGTTTGATACACAGAGCATCAGAAACTTATCCTTGAATTTTAATGATAAAATCTTTGATAAAATTTAAATTCTATTTCTCAAGGATAGCATCATTTGTTACATTTGAATATTTAATATTAAACATCTGGATATAATTAGATAAATTAAAATTTTGATATAATAAATGGATAAAATCTGTTTATCTTCTCTGTATTATTACGTGACAGATTTAAGATCTAAAAACAATTCTTTTGTAATTATCGTTAACAAAATACTTGATTACTCTACACACACATTACCAAAAGTATTTATTTCGAATGAATTTATTATTAAAATTAAGGTCAACTGTTCCGGAACGCCCTGTAGATTTTAAGGTGACAAAAGTCGAACCCGCATTTATACCATGACTCGATCTTGTGATAACATTCGCGGACGTTTCGCGTTTGTTACCCTTCGATTACGATTAATATAATTTTCTTTTAATCTTTTTTTTTTGCTTTTCATTGATAGATTGTTCTGAGCAATTGAGATCTAGCATTGGAGGGATTTCATATACCTGAAACGTTAGTCACTCTTGTCGTGTCACCGCGTCCGTTTCGCACCCTGGATGCTCTCCTCTGCCGCGTTTCAGGGCGCGAGTCCTCATTTCACTGCACTGAAATCACACTGGGGGACCCGTTCGTACGAGACGTTGATGAAATCCGTTACCGCATCTCTCTCGAATCCTCTCGTTGACTTTGATAACGCTGATTAACGTCCTATCGACGTTCCATCATTCTCAATCTTTTTACTCTACTCTTTTTTTTTGCCTAATCATTTTCTCTTTTAGATACTTTTCTCTCTTTCTCGCTCTATAGCTCCCTTTTTTCTCTCAGCATCGTACTCGGCTCTCATCCATCCGCTCTTCGCACTCATCGCATTCAGCATTCACACTTATCTGAGGATAACAATTGACATACGTTTCGTAACTTTCCTATACGACTAGACAATGTGTCGTTGCATTGTCTTATACTTTTATTATTTTATTTGTATTATCTATTAATATTATTATTTTTGTTCTCCTTAATGCGTGGCTGTACATTATAGAATTGATCCGGCGACATCAGAGCCTTTGCTCGTTGAAGTCTCGTTTCATTTCTTTTTAAAAAAAGTACATTCTCGAATTTAATTGCTGGTATGGTTACGTCGATGAATAATTTTCGTCCCCTTTTCTTCTACGATCGCGATCCGTTTTTTCGCGACGATGTTGATGAAGCTGAATGTATCCGGCGACTGTGTCGTATCCCTTCATAATTGCTTCATTTACGCTAGGCCTAACGCGCTGATCAGGTTTCGTTTGAATTTTTCCTTTTTCGAATATGTAAAACTTTGAAGTACGTTCGATCATTCATGCACATCGCATTACTTACAGCAGTGGTGTGCATGACATGCAGGAATCTTCCAAGCATATATACTTAACTTTTCGCACTATTTTGCATCTTTTCTGTGTTTTCTTATCTTCCTCCAGCTTTTTGGTCAACATCACTACTACTACTACTATTACCACCACCGTCATCACCACCATCACTAGAATAGGTCCGTTTCACGGCAAACTACAGGTCCATTCAATTCGAATGCCCACAGGGCGAATTTTCGATGAAGCGTTGCGGGAATGAAACCGAAATATTCGACCGTCAATTATAAATACGCGCGACTTTTTCGCATCCGTGATATATGATCGGTATCAAGTGACACGAGAACCTAACGAATGTTTCAATACTAAAATCGACGACGGCGTGCACCGTGTTTTCGTGTAAAAAAGATTGGATTGCCTCGCTTCGAAATCCCGTTCGTTTCTTTGGAAAAAGACTGCTAAGCGAAGAGAAAAAGCGAGGCAACGCTGGACAGGACGTCTATAATATACTTTAATCACGGAATGGTCGAAGATGTCGCGGAGAATGCGACGCTTTCCGAGTCCGCGTTCGAGTTCCTGTTTCTTTTTTTTTTTTTTTATTAAGCTACAGTTAATTTATTTCTTCGTGTGCGCTAGACTGTTCTTTCCTTATCTGAAATATTTCAGTCCCGCGACCAGCAGGAATTTCTCGATGAAAAGCTCGGAATCGAGGACGGCGATATGCGCGGCTCGGCCTATCAGGGCGTTCGCCGTCGGCGGTAGAGCGTGATGCACGTCGTATCTGACGAGACTGACGCCGGGCGCCGACATCACAGGATACAGAATGTTGTGCACCATCTCACGATATGCGGCACCTGGAAGAATCAAGCCGAAGTTCGAATTAATGTAGCTCAATCATTGATTGATTGAACGATTTCATTCAATTAATTTGTCATCTTAATAAAAAACAAATCATGCAAATAAAATAATCCGCGCTTAAATTTGATACCTTGATCCGTCGGATCTCGTACGGCAGCCTTGCAGAGCTCGATTCGGGCAGAGTGCAAGGGTACATATCGATCCTGGGCGCTGCCGCACAGCAAGACGTGTTTGAACTTCTGCAGATTGCTCTTCTGGCTCAAACGGAACATGAAGGAGCGTCTCACGTCCGGTGAGTCTTTCATGGCCAGTTGTAGCAAAGATCCGGACTTCTTCCACTTCTGCATGAACCACATACCTACGCAAATTGATGACAAAACGAAAATTACACTCGAGACCGAGGCTCTTCCAACATCAAACGGCGCATCGTAGGTATTAGGCTTACCTGCGTTCACCAAACCGCTTGTGTTGTAAAGAGTACCCAAGTGTGGTCCGCTTAAGCTGAGGAAGGTGTGTAGACGAGGAAGTAGTGGACGCAGCTGCGGTCTCGTCAGGGCACTCCGGATAATTATGGTCCCAAGAGAATGCCCGATAAAACTCACCTTTCTCGGATTCAAGCCCGACGATTCAATATGATAGAGAATTTCGGACACTAATCGGTCAGTCATCGTTTCGAAGTCGGAAAAGGTGTCTCCCTTTCGTACAATACAAGCAACACATAACAATTCATTAGATAATTCTGCACTCTTAGAAGGTTTTAGAATTTGTAAATAATAGTTATTTACTTATTCATTAAAAATTTAGGCATCGTTGAGTTGAAATTAAAATACGTTTGTAACATAGAAAAAATTGGCGCAATTAATTAATCTTACTGGAATCAGTACTCTGAATGCTAATTAATAAATTAATTGCAAACGTTTCAACTCTAGATTTAAATCCACCATAGTGCGAAAGTCAAGTACAAACTACAGTCATTAGTAGTTCTTAATTTAATTCCGCAGTGAGAAAGACTCAAATTCAGAAAATCGAAACGTTTGTAGTTAACTTCGTTGATAAGTACATTTCAATTATTTGTAAATTATATTTTATCGCCTTATAAATATATTAGATGTTAAACTTAATTCCTGCCGTTTTTTGTCTCCAAAATTGATTTGTTTCGAAGAGAAGATGAATGAATACCTTAATCAAAGTAATTTCCTCCATTTTCTACTTTATTACTAATTAATAATACTTTATTAATAATACTTTGATTAAGGTATTTTCCTTCGAAACAAATCAATTTTGGAGACAAAAAACGGCAGAAATTAAGTTTAACACCTAATACATATAATTTACGCACTCACAATCGAAGAAGCTGATATAGACATTTTACTTATATTTAATTTTATATTCTTGAAACTATAAAACTATTTTAATTTTTTTTTACTGAGAATTATTGGCTGCGTTCAGCAGATTTAACAGTTGAGTAAGTGCTCGCTGCTATTGATTCTACTAGATTTAATTGAATGATCTAAAAGAATACATCAATAACAGCGAGCATCCACTCAACTGGGTCTGCTGAACACAACCAACGTTTCAATTTTCCGAGACTATTATCCAGATGTAATTTACCTGATTTCTTTCAGACATCAGGAAATCCAAGTGCGCCCCAGGCAGACCCAGTTCCAAGTACGTCTTGACGAGACGGAGATCGGCGGCATTACCGTCAAGACCGTGGACGCATATGATAAGGTGCACTCCTTCCGGCGAGAAGAGCCGATATTCATCGCTGATGTGGAAGTACGGCAGGGTCGAGGCCAGGGTTGGATAATCACTAAGAGGCACATTGGATCTTAATGGTTGAACCGACGGCGAGGAATTCAGAAGGTCACCGTATCCGAGGGAATAGGCACGTTTATGTAAATGCAACTGTGCTTCCTCGTGTTCTCTAGAGGAGGATAAGGTAGACAGAGAAGAGAACTTAACTATGAAAGACAGACGGAACAACGCAAAAGCGAAATGCAAACGGCATTTAGCACTTTTAAGAAAGCAGAAGCGAAATCTCAAGAAGCATCGTCGCATTTGTAGTCGAGAAATAACGCAACAAGAAAAGAAAGAAAAAACAGAGTGAAAGCCAATATTCACACAGCGTAATTCAAAGTTGCTGATTGATTAGTTGCCAAATTTTTAGAATGCTGTATATTCTATTTTTAAGTACATTGTTCAGATTCTCTAGTTTGATTAATAAAAAACAACAATTGAGCTAAACGATTTAAGCTTCACACATTATTTGATTCACAACTTCAAATCTTGCTCCATGAATATTGAGCTTAAGGAAGCAGTTCTGATTGGGTGGGCTGTTCGCGTTATTATACATGAAAATTTGACACACCTGTAGATCTTGCCCGAGAAGCTCATCTGCCTTTTAAACTCCTCTTTGCATTTCTTGAAGTTGATGAAATCATCCTGCGTAGACTGCAACAACTCCTTGCCCTCCTGATAACAGTCCAAACAAATGTCCCTGGCGCCATAGACACCCTCCCTGTCTCGATCCCGGTTTCGTTGCGGACTGCAGGGTGCTGTTTTGTTCTGTTTCGGGCTCCTGGTCTGCTTTACCGTTTCATACACGTGGTAGAGTGGATTATCGATCGGTGCCGGCGGATCACGAAACTCTTCAGGAGGCGGCGGCTCGTCCTGGAACATCTTTGGTGGCGGTAGTCGCACCTCTTCGTACGAGTGCTCCTCCACGCTCTCCTTCGTGACGAGAGGACGATCCTTGCGTGGCACGATCTTCGATAGTTTCTGCCGCAGCTGCTCGCTCGAGAGCTTGGCTTGATTGCGACGCTGCTCCGAGCTGGAGGTGTCGCCGCTACTGACCCAACCGGAACATTCGGACGTTAGGTTGCTCGAGCTTGAGCTCGGCGTAGGGCTGCTAGGTCTGGTGGACGGCGGACTGAGAAGATGTGGTATGATCGGCAAGTTGTTGCTTAGGTTGTCCTTGCTATCGCGTATCGGCATGCAGGGCAAAGAGACTGCGCTGCGTGGCACGACTACTTTGTTCTGAGCTACTGGTACGCTGGCGCATCGCAATCTTTTAACGTTCGGCGGAGGTATCCCGAAGCTTGACGTGTCCGATGGCGTCGTGCCATTGATCGTTGGTACCTCCATGGGCGATTTTATGGGTTCCATCTAAATAGCAAGGATACAGAGAAAATTAAAATATAAATTAAATTAAACGAGTAAATAAAATTTAATACACATTTTTGTATTATCTTTTAATGTTAAATTGTCATGTTACCTTCAGGATAATTTTATTGTTGTTCTCCACTTCGAGAACGCTCGCAGTCGTTGAAGAAGAATGACGGTATTTAGGTAAAGGGGCGACAGCAGGATCTTGATATGCCGGAGGTGGCGGTGCAGGTTTTCTGTTTTTGTGATTGCACTTTCTCTCACTTTTATGATTGCTCTCTTCTACCGGATGATCCGTATCAAGGACGGGCGCTGAGTGCGGTCTTCTATTGTGCTTGTCTTTCCTTCTCTCGCGAGACTCTTTCTTTGATTCCGGTTTCAGGGCTATTACTTCGTAAATTGGTTCTTGAACCTCCGTGTTCTTCTTCTCGGTCTGACCGCGTCGTTGTTTCTCCTCGTTGTAATTCTGGGCTACGCCATTGCGAGGCGACTTGACCGATCGTTCTGCTCTTCTTCGAGTCGGTCGATCTCGCCGGAAGTCACAGCACTCACTGCGCTCCACGTCGTCGAGCAATCGTTCCGTACTTTTCGGCCTCTTCGGCTTGTCCTCGTTGCGATTTCTTCCGCTAGTGTTGCCATTTGTGCGATAGAAAAATGAATCTGTAGTAGCGTAATAATTGGATTTCTTGCTCGCAGAATCCGCCAGATGCAAGTGGCTACCGGTCACCGCGCTGCCATTCATGCACTCTGGTATCTCTGGGCGGCTTCTTTGCGTCATCGATGTCTTGCCGAGTGTATGATATCTGCGACTTTCAACGCCATTCGATTGACTGTACTTGCCTGTCTGATGTCCAGACTTTCTGGAGTTTCCTCGATAAGTAACTCTATCCAATGTCGCTGTATGCAGAGGCTGTGGATCCTGTAGAAAGTCACCGTTTAAGCTTGCCTTGGTGGATAGAAAGCTACTTTGGTCGTTTGTGGTCGTTGGCAGCGTTTGGCGAGTTCCCAGGCGATGACTTCGTGGCTCCAGCCGTATTCTTCTGGTATCGAGAGAATGATAATCTATATAAAATAAATAAGAAACATATCAATTCGTTTTCAGAATTTTTTAAATATTAATTTATCGACATTATTCTATCAATATTATTTTATTTTAAAACTTTGGATATATATTCTATCGTACCTTCTATCGTATTTGCTGGCTTGCTGTCCGCCAAACAATCGGACAATTGACTAAGGTCCAAGGCGGCCGCGTACGTTGGCACAGCAAGATTCTGATCGCAGGATTTAGATGAAGGTCGATAACCGGGCAGTTGTCCACCGGGCGGCAACTCAGGAAACATCACCGCCAGCAGTGAGCTAATGGAAGAGGATTGATAATCGGACTGCTGCTGTTGCTGTCGATTTGGTACCAGCATTTGCGTGGACTTGGCTCGAGGCAGGGGTATCACTGGCGTGGAACCGAGAGATGGGTTCGGCGCGGAACATGCCTGCTGACCCGAAGGCGGGAAGAGGGTGCTAATGGACGGCACTGTCGACCTGGATTTCCCCCTGGAAGGAACCGTCGCGGGTGGCGTGACGTTTCGACCGCCGCCACGCAGCCCCCGCGAGAACAATTGGGTCGACACGGATCTGGGCAAAGTTTTTGGCGATGTTCTAGGCTGCAGAGGTGCTGCTAGCTCGGGACCTAGCTGATCGAGTGACTTGCTGTGCCTCGCTGGAAGCGTGGAAGGCGTCAGTATGAGGCGAGCCTGGATCGATCCAATGTCTTGAGCTGCGCCTTCGCTCCTGGGCGACCAGATACCCATAGAGCGCGACTCAAGGATTGCAGCTATACCGCAACTGCAGTCGTCCATGCTAGGAACTAAGAAGAATATTTCGTATAAAGCTTCCAAAAAAATATGCACTAGTATTCTAGAATTATTATTTATAATTTAAAATTATTTATATTACTTATTTAAATTATTTGTATATATATATATGTATATCATTTAATTTAAAAAAAAAACAAAATTGCACTATATTTTTATTTTTATTTATAGCTTGCTATAAATAAAAATATTCAGACATATTTTAAGTTAATAAATACCATTGCGCATATATATTGTCTCACCGCTGTTTCTGTGTCTCTGCTGCATATCAGCGTACTGATCTTCGAAAATCAAAGGCAACGAGTGAAGATCGCCGTCTACTTCCGGACAATGGACAGGTAACGGTGGCAACGATGCGAGATAACGCGATCTTCGAGCAGCCTCGCTTACCGCTTGATAAGACTGATAATTCGCGTCGTAACAGCCCGCTGCCGATGTTCTCGGGTTCTCTAATACAAAGAAACCCTCTGCGAATCGTTTCACCTACAAATTGATAATTAATTGCAAATAAATAAAACATCATGGGATACAAATTTATTCAGTTTAATATTAATATTTGAAAAATTTAGTATTGATAGTATTGTATAATTTTAATCTGAATAATTTATAAGCTTCGCTTACTCTTAATTGATGATGAATTCGTGCTAAATGCTGATGAACCGCTTCTCGGCCGGAGAACGCTTCGAGGAAATGCTGCCAAAGAACGATATTTTGTGCGCAGAGTTGGGCTATGTCAGCCTCCTCAGTGTCCATCAACTGCAAAAAACGAATTTAAAAAGCATTTGTTAAAAATTAAAAGCACAACATAATGCAAAAACGCAAACCTTCGTGATCTCTTTGTGCGTATTTTGTGCGAGTTCGAGCGCCCTTTGTTGCCAAGAGGGTAGAAGCCGTGCCAAGTCGGACAAATCGTTTAGTAAAGATTCCCTCGCGGCTAAGAGCAGTCTCGTGACTTCTTGTTGGACCAGTCTCGCGTGCTGTATCCTCGTCGTTGATCCGACGCATCTCGTAGTGGTCTCCTGAAACGATTCACTTATTACTAGAACTTTTATTGAGATTTATTGAATAATAAATGAATTATAAATGATGCATTGGATAATGAGCGTAATGTTCATTCAATATCTATTTAGCGGCATCGTTATATAAAATCGCTTTAAACAAACTCACGATATTTCCGAGGGTTGTAGCATTACTCTCGCCGTTCGTCGCGGATTGCTTAAATTGCAGCCAGGGTTTTCCGCTTCGTGGCGCACTGCAATCATAATTCGATACATTCTTTCTAAAACTTTTACAGTATACTCTTTGAAACTTTTAGAATTGTCATTCTGAAGAGTGAAATCTCTTTTTCAAGATTAATTTAATTTTTACTCTTTAGAGTGAGATTATACTCGAAAAAATTTAGAGAATTACAATGCTTTTTCAGGCAGAGACTGTTAATTTTTATGATGAATGTAATTAGCAGCGTTTACTAAAGATTTATTTAACTCGCCAGAGTAGCGAAAAACAGACCGCGCGCGTAAGCTATATTTTATCTGTTTATTTTTCAGACAAAATACATTACGATCATGTGTATCGCAATGTTCTCTAATATTAGCCTAATAATATTAAGCCTTTGAAATTGTGTGGGAGTCAATATAATCACTGCCTCGTAAATTCAAATTCAAGACAAAGTTAGTTAGTTGAGGAATTCAGAAGTCGAGGAAGAAATAATAAATTGTGCTGCTATACTCGCGCGGAAAGTTCAGCCAGTTCTGAGCTTCTTTCTAAAGTGTCAAGAACTCACCAACTCTGCACTACGTGCAGTATGCTCTTCCTGCGTTCATCGAAGATGAAAACACGCGGTCATAAAACAGAAAAAGAGGCTCTCGTGAGAGACAACGTCGATTATATGCCGGGCAGTATTTTGAGAATTACGAAACGTAAGCGATACTGACTTGATGTAGGGCTGATGAAGTGCCACGAGGCAGGCATGGATCGTAATGGACACCGCAGCAAGATGAAAGTAATCAAAGAGCACTGGCAGATGATAGTGAAGGCCCTTCGTGGGTGTAAAGTTCAACTGCAACGCCCTGAAAAAGAACGTCCTATCGATCACGAACGACTCTATAATAGCGACTTTCAGTCGAAACTATCATCGATCAGTTCGGCCCAATTCCAAACAGTTTGCGAACAAATATCCAACAGATGTCTGATAGATCTGTCTAAAACACGTTTGACAAATTACGTTATCTTTAAGAGGTCTTTTACGATGAGTGTCAGAAATTGCCCGGGAAAATTTTCAACATCGTTACTAAGTTCGCGTCAGTTTTATCTATCTTCCCGAAGAAAACTTAGAAACGCTATTAATGTTATTATATAATGTACCATAAAAATGAATGAGTGAGAGTCTTTTTTTATTTTATTTTACAAAAATTCTTTCCGTGTTTTTTGATGCTATCAGATAATTACCCAACATTAATACTAGAAAATAACTGAAGTAAATGTTCTAATTGTGTTGACTCATTTTGCTTTTTTTTAAATTTCCAATTTATCCATCTTATTGTCATTAATTTATTCTTTTGCAAGTTCTTATGCCGCGTTCGAGAAAGGTCGCAAACAAGAGATAAGAATTGCGCGGCCGGCTGATTGCTCAGATTGCTCGCAATCCAACCCTTGCGTGTCCCTGCTGTCACTGCGGGAAAGGAATACATCGGCGTTCGTGTTAGATGGCAAGACGCTTACCTCGAGGACACGCAAGCCATGTTGCCCGGTTGCGTCGGCTCGCTGAACCATAGCTCGACGCCTAGATTAAAGTGGGTGCGCGACAGGGCCTCCTCAATCTTGTGACTATGCACGAGCACATGCGCTCGGAATAGTACAGAAGTGCCGAGTGTCACCTCCTCGTTCCTGTAGAGGATCTGAAAGCGCTTACTCGTGCCCGGCGCCTCCAGCGAGTCTGCAACACAACGGTGCGTGCCTCTCCATCGAATTCGACGTCGCTCGCCTCGGGGATAGATCGATCGATTGGGGTGAATGGATTCAGCAAGTACATTCGCGTGATATAACTGAGAACTTCGGATAGTCCGAGATACGATCGCGAGACGCACGTAAAAAATGGATATATATCGAAACATAAAGAAAGAAAGATAAAGAGAAATGTTTTAAGATACATATGACTAGAAGGTTTTCATGATTCGACAATATTATTGAGGTATGCCTATCTATTATATATACTTTAAATAATTATTACTATTGATGAGGGGAGGGAGGAAAGGGGGAAAATCTTTTAAGACACTAAATGTAGTGACTGTACATGTAAATTTAATATAGCATGCAAAATAAAATATCTGTATTACAGAAATAATTTTGATTTCTGATTATCGAAATGCTTACGATTTCGTGGTTGATTGACTTCCACTTTGACTGGTAACTTTGGCGATACTCTAAGAGCAGTTCGGATCTGGTAATATCTGTAAAAAAAAGTGTACAGAGAATTCCCCTGTTAGACGATCAAACCAGTCTTGGCGGCCAATCGCAATCGCAATATTTTACGAAGATACGATGCGACGTTATACATCGAAAGATATGGAGCGATAATCTCACCCGCGCTGGAAGAGATCGACATTGTAAAACTTGCAGAGCTCGAGGGAGAACTCGAGGGTGGCCTGTAAATCGCTCATCTCGATCCTCGCGATGGAAGGAACCACCCCCGTCCCGTGCTACCCTGGCACAGCCCCTAATCGCACGAAGACTGGCTTCGCCCAATACGATGACTTGCAAGCACAAAATTTTCAGGACCTTGCCGAACCTCTCGGTTCGCTCCAGCCATCTTGAGGAAGAATCTCAGCGCCAAAAATCTTCTGAAAATAATATACGAATTCTCGGTTCATACTAGATTAACGTGTATTTACTATTACAAAAAATGAAAGTTTTTTAGAAGATGAGTATTAAATATATAACAGATATAAATATTAAAGACATAAGAATTATGACATAAAAGAATTTGCTAAAGTTTATCTGAAAATTTAGGTAGATACAGATCTGAAAATAATTTTGTTGGACCATCAAAATAATAATTATTAATAATTATAGTAATCCATTTATGAGCGTCGTACATAATTATTTTAGTTCACACCTGTATCCAACTAAATTTTTATGTACTTTCAACGAGTTATTATATTATATTAATGTAACAATCGCAAAATGAAATCTATTTTGATAGTTTTCAATATAATAATTTATAATAATTGCTTTAATATTGACAAAAATGTAACGTCGTAAAATATTTAATAGTTTGTCATTGTTAAAGACATTTAAGGACAAGTCGAAAAGCACGTTTCATATTTCAAGACGTACGTCGGGGAGACCCACAGCCCATAACCATCTCGTTAAAGTTTCATCGTTACTCGTATGATATTCGTCGTTCCACGGTGATAAAAACATGAACAGGAACATGCCTATGTTTGCGTATGTCATAAATAAATCGGCGACATCTAATTTGGATGTAGCCAAATTTAGTCGGGAATAAACTTAGTCGCTTGGCCAATTAATTTCTAAGCGGATTATCACGATTTAGCTATATAGAATCTCGGATTGTAATAAGCGTTGGTTGAAAGAACAACGACCGGACGTCATGTAGACATGATCCGACAATGCGATGGCGCAGAGAGGGACAGAGCTTCAATAAACTCCTCTTTTTGCGTGTACAAATCGATATACCGAAGGCCGATGTAGTCTATCCGCTTTGATGTATACGTAATGTTTATAGCGTGAAAAGTATTTCCCAGCATTTCATTACCAAGGACGTTCAAACGCGTGCACGCGAATGCAATTATCCGACTCCAGTTTGCTACTTCATTCCTGAAGAAGAGAAAGAAGAAGAGAAAGATCAATGGCTACATAGTTAAATTTTCCTAAGACACACTTAATAAAGAAGCAATAATGTATCAAAAATTTAATAAAAGACTCTTAATTGCGAAGAGATTTTTAATGAAAATTAAAGGATCTTCAGCTATTAAGAAGTTATATAAAAAACACGCATAGAGATTTTTAGATAATTTCAAATTAATATTTTTAATAGAAAAAAAGCATTTCAAGTTTACCGAAATATTTTAAAATGTTTCCAAAAATAGTGGTCTTTTATCACGTTTTTATTAAAATATAAAATTCCCAAAAATCTCCATGAATATCCACGATTTTTCGAATATATGTTTCATAAAATGTTTTATACTATTTCCGTATATATTCATTACATAGTTTGATTTTAGGATTATAGTTACTGCGTCGTAAACTCTTGAAACGTTTATTTCCATTTATTGTCTTCTGTTATTTTATTTTTTCAGTCCATATAAAAATATGCTGCAATCTATTGCTGTAGGTAACATATTGCCGATATAAAACTACATAAATAAAAAAGACGGCAACGATTGGATTATTTGTGTATAATAACTACGTGCCAATGTATTAATCTCTCCCTCTCCAACCAGTCTCTAAGTTAATTAATTATTATGAGAAATACCAATAATGATATTGAAATATTATTTGCGTGAGATTTCGATAAACGAAGATATCGCAGGATAATCCCCGATAAGCTAATCGACCCCCGATAGACTTATGTAATCTGAGCGTTCCATTATGAATCTCATATATCCTTATGACTTTATCGATACGGATTATACGTGAACGATTGTTTCAACGCAACAATCTCCGACACGGGAAGCCATTCTGAACTGTGCTCAGGGGAAAACTTTCTTAATTTACGCTCATCGATATTCCCAAGGCCGATGTATTTTCTCGACGTGCACGACGGTGTTCACAATGCCGGAAAGCGCTTCTTGGCGAACGCACTCCATTGCCAAGGTCTGCTCAAAGGCCGCGTGCACTCGACCACCACTTTCCATCGTTTTTAAAATAAGAAGATAGGCGACATCCTCTCAGCATGTCGACGCACTGGCAGCTCTTTTTTTCCACAAATTCTTTTTTATGCAATAAGGAGGCAAGTACGGTGACATAGATTGATGTTTCTCGCGTGGATAAAATATTTTTAAAATTGAGAGAGCTTTGCGTCACAAATTTAAAAAAATTATTTAAAAAATTCTACAATGAAAGTTGATAGATATAAGAACGGCTTTGCGATCTTGACATATGATCATCATTCGCGTCATTGCCACGGCCGCTCGAAGGCACAGCTCAGAAGCCAGCTTTTCCGGTACATTTATCCAGCCGGTGCGAAGATCAACGACTCTGATTTTCAGGCTAGAGTGGAACGTGAGAGGCGTCACTACGATGGTACTTGTCGTCGTTCATCCAAGAAGAGAATTTGTACCTCCGAATTATCGTATAAATTGTACTATAATTCACTCTTGCGTTTAATTTCTAGAAACGATTTCTGGATTTCTTTTTTCCGCGCGTTAAAAGAAACAAATTATAATGAAAAAAATGTGAGCTGTCTCTTCGCCACATCTAAAACTGCATAATCCTCTCGAGACAGGAAAAAATCCGGTTGGTGATCCATCATCTGCTATGCTAAAACGTGGAAAGTTCGCTCTTCCTTTTCCCATAAACCACAAAAGTCCGCGAGGTTGTTTCCAAGCTCCATCGTTGAAGTAAAGTCCGTGCAATAATTTAAAGGGTCGGATTTTCCCTAAGTCGCAACTCGCGGTAGAGGAAGAAGAGAGAAATGAACGCGGGCTGCTGCTCATAGACAGCTGTGCTCTGCCACTTTTAACTTGGTCCACGTAATCCGGTTACGTGTGCATGTGTGTAACCGATGAAAAATAGCCGGGCGACATTGCGTGCATTCCTGAAATACTTTCCTAACTTCAGTGATGTCTAGTTTTCGGCAACACCAAATGATAAAACATTGAAAATAACAATGCACTTTATGGGATGCGTCTTTGCGCATATTCTTTAAAAATTTTATATATAAATAGATATTTATTAATTATTTAAATATATCCTTCCTCAATTTATTACATTAAATTATTATTTTTTAATAGTTTATTCATAACGCATTACACAAAAAGCAAAATATTATTATGCCTTTTTATATTCTTCCTGTATTTTCGTCAAAACATATTTATTATGTAATACGATTTTTGTAAACTTTTAAATCATATTATAGAAAAAGAAAGTTTTTACATATGTTCTTATGAAAAAAATATCCATATTCCATCCACTTCATCCTTTGATGCTTTTTGTTACTATACTTCGGTCTGCAAACGCGAGCTTCAAATACGAGTCCATTGCTTTGATATGTTTTATAAGTCATACATGTTTTATTCGATTTATATACACAATCCTTTACGCAACT
Source organism: Trachymyrmex cornetzi (assembly GCF_001594075.2). Lineage (NCBI taxonomy): Eukaryota > Metazoa > Arthropoda > Insecta > Hymenoptera > Formicidae > Trachymyrmex > Trachymyrmex cornetzi. Next base: position 1,011,787 of record NW_017299892.1, on the reverse strand, counting down.
GTCACAGACATTTATCCGTCAACTCGTAATAATACTAATACAAAATCGCAGAGTGTAAAACTTTTTACAAAAAAAGTGATCTGGAAGAATTTAATTATTTACTACGTATTTATCTTCTCTTTATTCCAACTTTCATAAAGATAAGTAAAAAGTATAAATTTTTACAAAATGTTACGAAACATACACACGTGTGTTTGCTACACGGAAAGGGCGTTTTGCTTATGTACCTAAAAATTTAGCTAAATACAGGTATGGAAATAATTTTATTGGACTATCAAATTAATTATCTATAAGAAGCTCAAACTAGTTATCAAAATATCAAAATTTTTTTACATTGCTCATCATGCTGGATATTCCCCCCCCCCTATATATAATTTAATTTAATAATCCAATAAAATTATTTTTAGAACTGTGTCTAGCAAATTTTTGATACTTTAGCAAAATCGTCCTTTCTATGTATTTGAAATATCATTCCAACAATTGCATTATTAATATTACCGTTAAGACAAAAAGAAATATATTTTGGAATATTAAAAAAAATGTATTTTGAAGTACTTTATATGTCATATTAGATCATTTTTTATACATATGTCACACACATACATAAAAATAATTTAACACAACACAAATATAGGTAAAGGGTGTGTCCGTATCCGAGTACATTAGCAAATGAATTTTTAATTAAAGATTCGCGTTACTGTATTTTTCTGCGAAAAAACATCATCGCTGCTAGTTTTTTGCAATAGTTTGCGATGGGACAGTCATGCCCTCGTGTACATCAAACGCGATTCAATCGTACGAGGGTTATAATCGTGCTCGAGCGCTCTCTCGCTTCGTGTGTGTGCTCACGCGATATTTCTAGCCCCGAGGCCGACGCACTGTGGCCCAGATTAACGCCTCTGAGCGATACCGGCCTACATCGACAAACGTGCGTATTTACAGTACGATGATACGACGGCAGGAGCGTGTTTTTTCCTCCTATGTGCGCGGAATCGCGAACGAGATAAAAAAGCATGCACGATGCGCAAATCGTGTAACTGAAACGCTGCACGTGAGGCAGCAGGGCTGGAACATTGCGACGACTTCTCTTTTACTTCCGGCTTATCGCGCTTTTCGTTACTTCCGCGACGGAGGCCAAACGACATAACAATCCATTATTTTATTTGATTTCCATTATTATATTACTTGCTACAGAACATCTCTCTTTGGCATTGGCATTCAGCATTTTTATGGCTGAGGCAGTGATTTATTGCGCTCGCGTATATCAAATCACGAGAGAAATGAAGAAGTCTTCCTGAAACTTTATATCAAGGAAGGGAATTCCAACTTTGTCGAAGAATGTATTATTAAAGTAAATGGACTTAACATTGCATGATCTTGTAAAAGTAAAATCCTTTTCGGAATGATCTCGCGGAGGTAGAAAGTCGAAGACTGTAAATTTGATATTTCGCAACTAAAAGCTTAAACTTCTGAAAATTCAATTCCTCATACGTTTATGGCTACTCTCGGATTTATGGAGCGTAACTTATAATTTAATAATAGTCACGCCTGAATTCATCGCAAAGTTTTACCTTTTATACTTTTTAAATGATAGGACGAAAAACGGCCGTGAGACCGCGACTAAAAATAGATGTAGCCCCGGGTCCGCGACATACCTCTGCAATAGAATAAAAAACTTCCTGGTCGGGTGTTAACAGAGATTATTGTGTAACATTTTACCGGAGTAATCTCCTTTCTATAAAATTGATTTTCTTCTCGATAGACTTTGTAGGTTAAATTAAATATACGGAACTATAAATACGTATCGGCGAGGATTATTTCTTATATACCAAAGGTTCGTTCTATAACCGCGTAAGAAACAGAAAATTATAAAACATTCTTCGTTCGAGATAATAAAAGCTGAAAGATTTATAAAAGATATTTCGCAAGTTTTAATTTAAGTCATGTAAGCCGGAAAACTTTATCCTCGCAGCGTGTTGTAGAACGGTAATTTAGAAAATTACTCTCTCGTGACACGCACAGAAATCTATCTTTCTAGAGAGACGTCTATATTCTCTTTCATTTCTATTTATTTTTAGAGCGCCACATAGATGTCCTGAAATCTACTTCGTCAACAACCTTTCAGTAGATGGATATCAAAGCTGCTTTTTCTGCAGTGTGTTATCATCGAGTCGCCATCGTGCGACCCAGCAAAAAATTAATAGCGACGCATAATTGAGCAGTTTATTTTGAAGCCGACATAAATGAAATTTCGAGATACGAAATGTGTCATAATTGCATTTATTTGTATACATTTCAAAGTACAATATTTCAATGTATGTAATTTTATACGAAAAATATATTATTAATTAAGATATTAACTTTATTTATCATAATACATAGTAGAAAAAGCTTTGCTGCAACTTTTTTATTAATTTTGTTTATCTTACTGGAAGATATTTAATTAAATTACAGACACATAAAATACACCCTAAGAAAAAATATACTATATTTTAATAAATATTTATTTAAATATAGTGCCAACTTAACATTTACTTACAATAAATAAATATTTCCTCCATAAAAATGATTATTAAATCAAATTAATAGTTTTACATTAAATAAATATTTAGTTGGTACTATTCAAATAAACAATAATTTATTAAAATTTAGAATTCTTTTTCAGTGCAAGATATTCCAATGTCTAAGATTTTATTTTTCATTAACGTTACATTTAAATTCCGCGTGATCATCTTTGAAATAATCGCTCTTTGCACTCTGCGAGATAATGAAAAAAAACTAAATGATCTCGCCCCTGAACGACCAAGAGACCTTGAAGTGCCATCAGGGACTTATCAGCTTCGTCAGTTATCCCATCGATTATAAAATCGCATGCGCGGTCGCCAAATGAAAGAGACGGAAGCGTCAATCGTCCAGAATCGACCCTCTGAATAGTGGCAAAGGAAACAGGGTCTAACGAGGAAAATTGAAATTTCGTATCGATTAGCGCGTCGTTCCGCGACGAATTTCCATACCACGCCGATCCACCCCAGGTCGTCTACCTATCGGCCGACCGCCGCCCTTTTGGCCAGACATGGCACGTGCATTTTCCACTTTGCATTTTCCAGCATGCATACTGTATAAAGACGTAGCTATAAAAGTCAAGAAACGATCGAATTATTGCTAACACAATTATATAATTTCAAGGAATAAAACTCGAGAAATATTTGTGCAAGTTCAGCAAGAATCTCAATCTCGAAAATGGTTGATAAAATCTTTGACTCGTATTTCTTGATAGATTTACCAACTTCTCCTTCGCAAAAAATGTATGATCTAGCGCAATGTTACCTTTTAATTATTTATCCATTTTACTTATTCAGAGATTCCTAAAACGTTTTATCTGTCGTAATCTCGCTGTGCAGCTACACGCGATCGTGAATCGGCTTCCAGTTACGAGACGCTCGGGACTCGATCGTGAAAACGTAACCGAGAGATTCATCGAGTTTCGTGACCTCAGAGAAAATGGGAAATTAATCACTTTGTCGCTGAAAAAAACTGATCGAACGAGAACGTCGGTTTGCGTGCCTTTCCGCGTAACGCTTTCCAATCTCTCGCGTCTTTGAACCTTTCCCTCGGTCATTTCCCTCGGAGCGTTTAACCCTCGACCTTTTTCGGTTCAGCCACTCGTATTTAGTTGAACTTTGTATGCTTTGTAATATTAAATCACGTTTCCCGGTAGATTTATGCCTTCCGGAAAAAAGCGTCAGAACTAGGCTTCGAACGTCGCTTCTGCACGGAGGTTCAAAGCGAAGAGGCGAATGAGTAATCCCAGACCTTTTATCGTGAACAAGAGTTTTAATCTTACTTTACAATGAACTTACGTTGGCTTTCCATGTCACTTTCCTGCTTTTTGTTTAACCTATTTCTCGAGATTATAAAGCAATCTTCCATGAATGTGCTGTTATTTATGTAAATCAACTTTCACTCAATTATTTTCATTTCAATTATTTACTTGGGTAATAAATGAATCACTATTCACAATATATATATAGTATATCTTACCCAAGGATTATTTAAAAAACATTGTGGATTTAAATAATTATCAAGTTAACTGCTATTATTTTAATAAACTTGTTTGATTCTATAAATCTTTTCTAAAGCAGAAACCGTTATTTAAATAAATAAAATTGTGTACAATTGAAAAGCATGGCGCTCGCATATTTTTATCCGAAAGTCGATATTTATATCCCCCAGTCAAAAGTAACTTCGAAGTTCTGCAAAGATGTGAAAGCACGTCTATGCTTGTACTGATAAATTTTTTATTATATCCTCGCTCTGCCCTTAAAATAACGCCACTATCGCGCTAGATTTGCTAGATACGCTCGCTATTAAGATATTAAATCGTAAGCTGTCGTTCTTTTCGACGAATCTGCGTAACCTTAATGGTACGACCGGATACCAGGTGATGAAGAAATTTTGAATAAATTGAAGTTCTTTCCCGTGGCGAATATTCAGGCGTTTCCCCTTTGACCCTCGTCCTCGAACGTTTTTGAGGGGAGGCCTGGATATTTGATGGAACTTCTTGCCTACGGCGTATAAGTGTTGCAAATTTAAAGATTGACTCGTATTGTACCGGCAGACTTAACAGACAAGAGAATATGAACGTGTAAAGATCGTCTTTGATCTCTTTCTGGAAAGTGTACTCATTATGCTTTTTTAAAATACAATTGTAATTCATTGAATTCCTGATAATTTTTGAAAAGTAAAAGACTTTATATGGAAAAATTACTTGCTATTGTCGCTAAGCTTTTATTAGCTGCTGTTAGAAAAAAGAAAAGAAAATGTAATAAATTAATTATAGACAAATATTAGAAACAAAGAAACACGTAATGTAAAGTATTATGAGTTTCAATTATTACTTCGCGATTTCTAAACAAATCTATTCAAAACTTATTTGAATGTACCATAAAAAAAATTTTTTATTTAAAGAAAGTAAGAATTCAAAAGTTTATACTGTGAAAATTATTATTTTAATAAAAATTCATATAGTGTGATGTAAACAGAACATTAACCCTTGATCAAAAGATGATTTCTTTTGAACCCTCGGTCTCAATGACACCTATTTCCACAGGAGTTGCGTGCCTGTTTGGGTAGACGTCTAGACAGTTTCTATCCGATGAAGCGGTGGCGGCGACACCGCGTAATCAAAAGTATTTCTTATCTTCGAGGCATCGTACAGGGCATCTCGCGACATCAGATCGAACCTCGAAGTAATCTCGAGGTCTACCGCCTGGCTTCCTCTTGGTACCGCTTATTACCGTAATAAATATCGTGAGGAGATCGTATTCTCCTGGGAAGGAGAGTAAACTGTAACGATTGATTCGATACTTATGGATTCAATTCATTGAGATTTTGATGTCCTTCGAACAAATATAAGATTATATTGATTGAATAATAGATATAATAATACCAGATATTTCACATTACTGTATCACCAAAGATTCTGATTTTCTTTCTAATCGTAGATTAATAAAAATATACAAAAAATAGAAATATACAAGAATAATAATCTTGTGTGAGAAACCAGATTTAATATAAAAAAGTCTACGTCGTAAAAATAAAAGTAACAGAAGAATTACAGTTAATATTACGATGATCATGCTTATTTGAGATTTTGAGTAAAATAAAAAAATAACTTTCAAATTACAAATCGTTAAATTACAATTTACATCAATAATATATAGATATATATATTACTTTTTAATCACGAAAAATTGATATAAATCGTAAAATTTTTTAATAAAATTCTTATTTAGCAGTTTCTCTAATTTGTTTAATATTCGATTACTTGACAAAAAAAATTATCTCAATTTGATGTATAGCATTGTTTAACAAAATTGATCGTCATAAAAATGATTGCGTAATATGTGATAAGATAGTAGGAGAAACATATGTGAAATCAACACTGGATAAAAAACATCTTGTTCAAATTCTATTGCAAAAACGTCGTTATTCAATGTAATGTAAATTTAAGATGCAAATTGCTAGCTGTTTCGCCCATGGAACATTGGCATCTACCGTTTTCGTAGCACGATATCGCAAAAACCTTCCAATTTGCATCTTGGATTTACATTAGTGTTCGCTGTAAACGTGACTTTAACGTCTATCATATCCAAGACATGCTATTGCAAGAAGTCCTTAGTAACAATTGCGTCATCTCTGCCTGTTTGTCGTACAAAAATTCGGATTGTGCTGAATTACGATAAATGTTAAATCCATTTACTCGGCGGCGTAGGAAAAGATTTCATCATCGCGTATTTTTCCAATGAAATGCTGCCTCGCTAAAAAATCTGGAGCACTTTAACAAATGGCAACTTAAACTAGTTAGAACAAAAGCTAAAGCTCATAAGTTAAAAATATTATAATAAATATATGACGTATACGATTATTAATCAAGTATTTCAAAAATTTACGATGTCTTTTAATTTGTGAAAGCTATGAAGCTATATCATCATAATACGTATCACTAATAAGTATAAGAAGTGGATTGCTATGTTTAATATTGTGTATGTTTTCTTATTTTTGCATATAAATAATATAAATAATTTTCTTTTTATTTTATATTATTGACATCGTCATTCAATTATTTATTCGTTTATATTAAAAAATTGAAAGGTTGAATAACGAAGTCTCTTTGAATCATCGTCTGCAAATGAATAGCACGTATAATCTTCAACAAGCGGAAAAAGTGCATCTTTTCAAGCGGCTAGTTCGAAGGATTTCTTTTTTCTCATTTCGTCCGAGCCATTCGAAGGATATTCTTTTTGCGCTTCTCTCGTTTCTCGGGACGAGAATTCTTCGTCTCTCTGGAATAAATATGCGCAAATTGTCGGCAAAAATCTCTGGTAACTGTTAAAGAAATAATACCTGGCATGCTTATCAATGTGTAAGTAATTTCTAAAGTGTCTTACGATATTATTAAATAAATTTAACTTCATTTGTAAACAATTATATGATATTTAATAACTGTAATGATATTAAATATTTAAACATGTAAAGAAAAGAAGGAAAGGATATCTAAAATTTGTCTTCACTGACGTAAAAATGGAAATTTAAAATAATTGGAAACGTTAATTTTAAAACTCCACAGGCAACTTTTGTGATATAAAGGAAATGTAACTTTAGTTATAAAATACGGAAACGTATCTTATAAGATGCATCGTCTAGTTTAGAGTCTAACTGGAGGTACATGTAACATGCGCTCATATATCTGCGCACGTGTTTTCTCTTCGAGCCGATAAACCGGTAGTTCAACAACCACGAGAGCGTGCTCGAGAAGTTTCACCCCCTAGGACGATAAAGCGGCCTTTATAGCCGGAGATACAAACACGCATGCTCACAATCCTTTCTTCTTACCGTCCTGCGAAACATCTCTGATAACAATCAGGGTGTGTTTTCTGCACACGCGTCACTGTTTTTTTCGTATATCTCTTTACGATAGGGGGTGTGACGATAAAGGGAGGTGATAAATTTTCGAGCAACCTTCCGGCAGCCAGCCGATTAATCTCGTGTACAATCCATTTTAATAATCAAGGTCATAATTTCTAAATTTGTATCCGGATTCATAAATTACGCGGCTACTTGCGACGCAAATCACGCGAAGTACACCGTGTCTCAAGCTTTTCCTTGAAAATTTCTATCCAATTTATAATTGAGTTTTCCCGATTAAAACATATCGAAGAATCAGAAATTTTTAAATTAAAATTAAAGTACTTTTTACAACTTAAATTTTTAGAGTGTCATTAAATTGAAGCTGTGATGAATTAAAGTGATATTTACTTAAATTCAGGTAGATTACGTTACTTTAATTTTGATAATGTAAAATTATGAAAATATTAAATAATAACAAACAGTAGTCGGGAAAAATTAATCTTAAAAAATTTGTGATTAAAATTTGAATTCCTAGTCCTGGTACATCTTGTAATAAATACAATGAATATAATTCAAAGAAATTGCAAGTACAAATTGGCGTATGAAATAAATAATCGAATAGATTCTTCTTTTGTTCCAACCACCAAGCGCACGTCTCGATCTCATTTTGAAGCGGAATTGTTCGTTCCGAGCTGAGCAATTCGTTCGCTAATCACCACAGTGCAACGAGTTAAGAATCTACTATAACGTGGCTCCTAACCGCATTGCCACTCATTATTTCTCAAGCTGCTTCTCGAACAGATGGTGGATCTGCTGATACATCGCGATCTATCGGTATCTAACTTAAATCGTCGATAATAAATCCCATCTAGCCTGCTAGTTCTCTACAGTCGTAATTACTCCGAAAACGAATTTCGTATCAAAATTATTGGAAAAAAGACTAATGATATAAGCTGTTTTATTTTATACCTTTTATTATAGGAAAGTTTTTTAATTCATCGATTGATCAATCGCATTATGCGCAAATGCAGCTTTTATGGAGCAAAGTTGCATTTATGCATAATGCGATTGATCAATCGATGAATTAAAAATACTCATCTTTTTCCCGTAATGATACTGATAAAGTAAAATAGAATAAAAAGAATAAGTTTTAACAATCTTATTTAAGAATCGAAGAGTTTCATCTGTTATTCATCAACAGAACCGAATCGTTTCAATAACTTAGACTTCATTAAACAAAGCGTTTTAATAGACAGTAATTGTGACATTTCTTATGCAATAAAATTATACGTCATTCATTACTTAATAGAACCAGTTCGATTACGAAACTTGATATTACGAAGCTCTGACGTAATGCAAATAAAAAGTACACGATATATATCGATATCCTTCAACTGTTGTACTGTCTGTTTTATGTATAACTATAATATAACATGCCCTATATAGTATATGTACACCGGCATCATTGCATTCTGATATTCGAGCACGTATATACGTATATACAATGTACATATTAAGTCGGTTCAATGACCATCTTGATCAAAGATTGAAAATGACACAAGCATCCGGCTTTTTCTCTTCGCGATAAGGTTTCAGGTTGAATAGAGCACTCCGACTGATTGCTATTAAGACCGGAAATAGGTCGAAACAATAAGAGACCCGTAGGAAAATTGTAATTCGTGGAAGCAAGGTTTCAAGAAAGAAAATGGCGAGGATAGCAACCGAGAGATATGTTTTTGGCAACAATACAAGAGTGCATTGGCATCAGTATACCTATTAGAATATAAAAAGGGAAGATTGCCTCGACGCGCAAAAACTTATTTTTGAAATAAGATTGAGAATGATATACAATATGCTCGCAACTGTTGATTTCAATAAACTCATGATTTATTCCAATTTAAAATTAATGTTTTAATTATAATATCGAGATATACTTTTTGAGTTTTAAATGACCGAAAGAAATTCAAGATTCTTAACTTGCAAAATGCAAATAACAAAACTTTATCGCACAAATTAGAAAAGATAGAATTTTTTATAATTCTAATTTAAGTATGAGTATTACAATATCGAATATTAAATGTAAATTACGATACAAAGATTTTTCCTATAAAGTATAAAGTAATAAAAGTTGAAATATTCATCAATGTAATTAGAGAAAGTTCTAAAATATTTTATAGACTAAGTAATAAAGCCAACCTTTAAATAAAACAGATTAATTCGATATTGAAACAACGTTCTCAATAATCCCTTAAATATCCGCAGAAACACAAATTCCATCAATGAAATATAAGAGGAGGCCATGGTACACTTCCGATCATCATTCATCACGTAAGGTTCTCATCAGTATTCAGTTTAGGTATTCTGTGGTACGTATAATTTTTTTCTCGAGAGAAAACCAGAGAAGTTTGGGGTGCGCGAAAGGGAGTGATTGTTCATGATGTGGAATTCGACCAGTTTGTGTACGCGATCCCTCAACACGAATGCTGTTCTATATCTGTTGACCTTTTCTGAAAATGGTCATGCCTCAGAAATGTCAGGGTACTACTATCTGCGCAGCTATGAACTTTGGGCTATACATCTGTTACGCTATTGAAGTCATCGCACTATGCGGTGAGTCGCTCGTAGGAGGCAGATGGGATGGAATTTTCCTAGGAATTGGTTCTATGCCCTTTATCTCGTTCGCTTCAACTCATCGAATGCGACTAGTCAGACAGTAGGTATAATCGATAATGGAATAGTGCATGGTACCAGAATATTGCGATCGGGGGCGCAAAATAAAGGCGCGTTTGTTTAATAATAGCTAATCGAGCGACCGATTTTAGATTCCATTCATTTCTGCGAGAATTGATTTACTGAATGGCGAGTTTATTAAGTTGTTTATAGCTTCGGTTATACTGTGAATAGTAAAATAAATTGATGGGTCACTATTACTTTCAATCTTTCAATAATAATTAAAAAATATTCTTACCGATATATGTAATATTTTATAATATATCGTTATATACGCTGTTGACATTTCCAGTTCATTTTATTTTCAATCGAAAGCTTCTAAATAAGATACAGTTACTATCCCGTGCAGGACACAAAGAGAAAGTAAATTAAGCTTCGTGACTCGATTGTAACTTACGCACGTTGAATGTTATACTGTTGTACACGCAATTGCTGACATTACGGAGATTTTACGGGGGCCGAACTTTCGAGCCCGATGAAGTTAACGCTACATTAAAGCGGTGTGCACGATGCATATCGTGTTGCGTAACTAAACAAACACCCACACAATAACAATATTTAAAAACCTAAGTAGATTGTATTCCACCCAACCAGGTTACCATCTATCAACGTAAATCCGCTTGCTCATTAACCTTTAATGATTGATTTGCAATTCCATTGCAATTGTAACAGATTTGCAGTATTTTTTCCCTCACGATCACGAGAAACGTGAACATGCCTTTTGCAAAAAGATAAATAATACCTAACATGTAATTATAATAAATAAGATTTTATATCATGTGAACATTTTAATAATATCTCCGATTTCAGGTATCAAAAAATTTCATATATTCTTCTCTTATTTCTCTCATAAAAAAAGTAACTATTCAAGGATTCGAAATATATAATATTTAACTTAAATTTTAATAACTTTTTGAAATTATGCAAAAAGATAAAAGAACGATCCAATTGCGAAACGATGGAAATAGAAAGTTTATATTAGAACTATAACTATAACATACGGGTTTATATGCACCGTCATGATTCTACCAACGTTTAGAGAAATTTCCACTTATAAGACACAAGTATGCTATTTACTTTGCAGATACTCAGAATAGCGCGACTATAATCCCCTCAAGTGTGATAGCGGCACGCACGCGAAAAAGGGATTGACGAGCGACGGTCGCAAAGTATCGAGAGGGAACATTGATCGATCACTTCTTACGAGCTTTACCGCGACGGTGGTTACCGAGACGATGGTGTCGGCAGCAGCCGTAACCTTGCTAAATTATTGAACGACCATGCTAGACGCCGTCCATGCCGCAGTCATGGGCAATTCCGCGGGATATACATTTCCGGTTCGCATAAAATCGACATGCCAGAAATCGTATCGACGGATGGAGAGACGTCGATGGCAGATTTGAAGTATAGGTACATGCGTATAATAAAAGGAAGGGTGAAAGCAAAGCACAGAATAAAAGAAAAAAAAAAGACAGCAATATTCGCATTCTCTTCCAATTCCCCCAAAATTCCTGTTCTCTCAGAACAGATTCAATACAGCGAAAAATATGCTTACATTTTTTTTCGTCAGATATTAATAATTTAAATGTATAATTATTTTTGTCTGTTCAAAAATTAAAGATAAAAACATCGGAGTGAAATTCTTCCCACTTCTAAAGATAACGACACAAACGATCAAATATAAAATCGTTGAGAATTAAGGCGCGTCAGAGAGAAATTCATTGAAATGCTCGGCGGTTGATCGAGGAGTCTGCATTTAAATAAATTGACATTTTCCGATTCACGTGTGCATAGACGAGACAAGATAGTACCCTACTTCCGTATAATAGCGGCAGAGGCTGAACGTGAAAGAGAAAGAGGGGAGAGAATCAATTTAAAAGCCGTGACTCACTGGGACACGATGATGTAGTTAGCGTGCGGCCTCTCCGCCTCTCTGTCGTCTCTCTAAAAATGATAAAAAGAAGGTGACAGAGAAAGGGAGTAATCCGATAATATCTCTCTTTAGATAATATCTCTCTTTAGCGACGCTCGGGAGCAATGAATATGCGGTAATAAAAGGAAGAGGAAAATTGTAGGAGAGAGAGAGAGAGAGAGAGAGAGAGAG
>NW_017299892.1:947238-999532 GCF_001594075.2 Trachymyrmex cornetzi | reverse complement strand
GAGAGAGAGATTCCCTCTTGGACAGCCGATAAGCCTCGAGTATTATTCCTGGTATTTAAATACGGTACTCGTGACGTACGACGACGAAAGGGTTGCACGAAGAAGGACATAGAGAGAGAGCAAAGGGCGCGTGTACACATTGTGCACAGTAACCCCCTTTCCTCATTGTTTGTATGGAACTCGCGAGAGAGATGCTTCACAGACTAACGATCCTGGTAATGATTCTGGAATCAAAAGCAAGAAGGAGAGAAAAAAAAGATACGAGGGAGACGCAAAGAGACTGGATTGCGGACGGTAGAGAATCGAGGGCGGCGCGGGGTGAGGCCGCAAGGGAGAGAAATCGCGAGGGAAACGAGAGACAGCGGTATCCCTCCGTGGTGACTTCTCCCCGTCGCCCGCACCTACCGCGAAGAGTGGAGTTCCCTCGCCCCAATTACCGTGCCCGGCGTGCAACGCCTACCATCCACGCTCATAATTTGCATCCGACCTCTATTTCCTCGCGGCAAAGCGCGATGCTGCGTGCACTCTTGATCATCCTTGATCAACGACGTTCGGGAAGCGAGAGCGGTACGACAAGTTTCAAATGATCTCTCTCGTTTGAGAGATGCGAACGATTGAGCTATTACCCTATAAGCGCACAATAATCTTAGAATATTATATTAAAGGGGGGCAAATAATATTCATATAACATTCTAGGAATATTGTGCGCTTATATAGGATATACGCTCCAAGATAGAGACGAAGACGAAGCGCATAGGCAATAAGCAGCGAACCACAATTTCTACATTTGTATAGTTGATATGAGATTCGTCCTCGTAATAAACTTTGTGTATATCGATGTATATGCAGGGTGGAAGATACTCGATGTGGCTTACTCACGAAAGACGAAAAGGAGGCCAACGACGGGCTGACATTGACTCCAGGAAGACGAGTGACGACCAACGAGCATCCTTTCATTCGTCTCTCCCTCTCCTGCTTTCTATGTAAAACACCTAGGACTTCTAGTAATGTCCCACAGGACCCGGGCGATCTTTTCGTTGTCGCCGTCGCTCAGGCAACACCCACTTTCTCCCCTGGCCTCGTAACCTCGGATGTTACCACTTTCCTTCCGTCTCGCCGCCGCTCGCAGGGGCGCAGCGTTATCCTTCGTCGTCCTCGTCGTCACCGTCGATCACCACCACAACCACTTCCACCATGAACTACCGCCGCCACCGCTGTCACCGTCGTGATAGCTGTCACAGCCACAACAAGCAACTGATGGCAATAGTAGTGGACGCTTGATGTACTGTCAGACAGTTTCGCACCCCTTCAGCGTGTCACGTGAGCTTTCCGTAATTTCTCTCTCTCTCATTCTCTCTCTCTCTCTCTCTCTCCCTCAATCCCGCTTCCGCCCTAGTATCCCCCTCTCCCACCTTTCGTCGGGTGCGAGCTATCGACTCACCCCCGTTGGTAATTAATCGCAGCTCGTCGCGCCGGGTCTCGCATCATGTCACGATCGTCGGACAGGATCATCTTGCTCTCGCGCGTCCTCACATCGCGACGTCGTTTGCGTGCCGTCGCGCGCAAAAAACGGAGCTGTACGACGAACGTTGCAGAAGGAGTAACGGAGGAGCGACGCGCTCGTTCCGTCGCGGCCGTCGCAGTGGCCGGTGTGGCTGCGCGATACCCTTGCTAGTTGCTACTTCGCCAGCGGAGCCAGCCTCCCTCCACTATCCCCTACCATCCTGCCCTTTTCTCTTCACCTCTCCCTGCCCCTTGTCGTTCAGTTGCTGTCGTTGCTGACTGTCCTAGGGAGAGAGTGTACGCGTGACCGTAGCACGCGTGTACCTCGGCATGCGCCCTATCTCGAACACGCGCCGTGTGAGCCCCACGGGTCTCGCGAGCACCCTTGGCGTCATCTGGGGTTGCGCGGACACACTATATAGGGGTGGCTGTCTGCATCAGTGCAATTCTGTAACTTACCCTCTTCTGTTCTCTCTTTCTCGAAGTGATATATGAGTGTACGATGAGATATCGTGGTGTAGAATTAAAAATCTGAAAAATATTGTTAAACGTGTTACTAGGGGTATATTTCTTTCTGAATTTAATAGTTTCAAACGACTCGACTCTTTGAAACTGAGAGAATTATTTCAAATCTTTTAAAACTCTCCTTTTGCGAATAAAACATAAAGTTTTAGGTAACATAGCAGCTAAATGTAATACAGCAGTAATTAAAATAGCTAAATTTTATTTACTGTACAATGAAGGAACTTAAATGTAATTCGCAAATATTATCCTCGCAATGGATTCGATTTGATTCGTTTTCGAATGTATTGTCACATTCGATTCGCTTGACAAATGTTTGATTCGTTTCTACTTTTCTCTGATATGTGGTTTTTCGGTTTTGTATTTTTTTCCATAAAGAATTGACAATACGCTTGAAGTTAACACATTAATTATATCATTTCAGTTTTTTTTGCATAAAAAATATGGAAATTCTTTTCATTTTTACATAGAACTATGGAACTATGAAAAGTGTTATTGAAACTATGATTATTTTCGTTATGTCAATAAAATGATGTGCTAACTTTACAGATACTTTGGTATCATTTCCTGTGAAAATTTTTCTTTCAATTAACAGCTGCGTTCAGCAGAACGTTTATTTTGCGACTGTTGGCAACTTTTTTCGTGCTGATTGGATTATATTTTTAGATCTAAAAGATATAAATTAAATAAACGTTTTACCGTACGCTGCTAATAAGTATTCGTTACAATGTTGCGACGTAATCACCCTCTCAATTGGTGCTTTTTTATAAAAATGTTTTCATGCGTTATATTTCTTACATGTACCCTCTATAGATAGAGAAGAGATTTTCATAACAAAGATATTCTCAGTGGTTTGCTATTATTTTCTGAGAGGTGGCAATCAAATAAAATCTGATATATATATGTGTCCTGTATTTTTTAATCCTGATCTTTGTCAAAGAATAGTCACACAACTCTTCACTCCACGATCGTTACAAAAAACATTACTTACTCAAAGTTTTATTTATCTTCATAAGTTATATGAAATAACTTCTCTAGATGAGTTGTGTGTACATTGAAACCATTTTTGTTGTAGCATCAATTGAATGTGTTAGTCAAGGTTGTTAAAAGTTACTTTCTCGTTACTGTGTCATTACTTTTTATAATAAACAATTTGATAATGACGTTGCAATTTTTTATGACAATAACGCTAACTAACTAAATGCTAAGGCTGGAAAAGTTACTTTGAAAAGTAACGCGTTAACTCACTAAAAATAATGAGTAACGAAGTAATAAAATAATAACTTTTAAATTTCATTATTCGTTACGAGAAATTGTAACTTAATTATCATTACTGTTACTCGCTAAAAAAGATAATTACGGAAAAAAAGTAACAAAAAAGTTAACTTTGTTACTTTTTTATATAATTTATACAACCCTGATGTTAGTCAATGAAAAGAATCATCGAAAAGAAGAATTCAGAAATGTACATATTCATCGCTTCCCAAAAGAGAAAGCGTTGATATTAAAGTGGGAAAAAGTCTGTGGCAAATCATTTCTTATTATATGACTTTTAATTCAAATAACTGGCAACATGGCGACATATAGTGTCACGTTTTCATTGGCTGTTAAAAACGTATGCGCAAGATAATGGCGCAAGAACACCGAGTTCCTTTCACCATGGGCGATAAACGAAACTTTGACACTTCGATCAGCGCGATCGGTTAAGCAGAACGGTGTCATGGCGCGGCAACAATGACCGAGAGTTTGTTTCTCATCGACGAATCTAGCGCGAAGGCTAATATGTGGAGCGGATTTCGCTGCAATAGGGCTTTCGTGATACTCATCCTGCTAAATGTGATTATCTTCCAAAGCATCATATGTGAGTGTTCATCCAGCTATCGTATTTCTTTCTCGTCACCACAAGTGTATAACCTTTACTCGTCCATGCTTGCAACGGCGTGAACTGCGTGAATAGCGAGTGAATAGTGCCGTTGATGGGCACTGTGCAGGTTTGGCGCGAGATTTAAAACGGAGTCGAATATCGTGGATCAGTGATTTTTCTTATTTTATTTAATTTAAATGAATGTTGTATAGACTTTTTTTGCGTATCGTGAGTTAAAGAATTATGTAGAATTTAAAAAAAATTAAGAAAGTTATTATGTAGTTTTAATATAATTTACAAAATGTTTATATAATTGTTCGAATTATATATTAGAATTGCTATATAATTTTTAACATGTCAATATATTTTGCGAGAACATACTTCATGTGAATATTATTATCAGTATATTTTTAAATAGATAAAAAACACTTACAAATATTATTATCTAGATATAATCAAATTGTGATAAAATTTGAATGATTATTATCAAGAATTGTGATTTATAATCAGGTTTCGAACGATAAAAGAATATTGAATCGCTGCTAATTTTAATACGTTTGAAGTTACTCTGGTAGAATCGTCAATATTATAATTTTGACGAATAAAGCCTGTATTTCTAATGCAGAAGAAAGAGAAATATATATAACGATTAATTATTGCAAGCGATGCAATAAAATATCTTATCTTTCCATGTATATAAACAATGTGTACATATTTGTAAGTGTAGATTATTGCCATTTACGCTCAACACTGTTTCGAAATCCCTGGTGATGTCATAATACTTTAGCTATTTATAATACACGCTGCATCTTTGCTATGACTTGTTCTTTCAGGCTCCCTTCACTCAAATATAATTTTCTGTATATCGCGGTGCTCATTACGAGTTTTGGACTGACGAAAAAGATATCGCCAAGATATTATCGCTAATAATTCCAATTGTGTTTTACACAGATTATCAGGAGCACAAGAAGTGGCAAGAGATAAGATCCAAGCTGGAGCCGATGATAGCAGATCTACGGGACGTGCAGGGATTGACGTATAGCTTGCTGAAGAGGCTGGAGGCGCACGGTCTCTTCGTCGAAAATGTCCGCGGGCGAAACGAGGGTAACCGGCCTGTGATCTATGCAATCACGCCTACGTTTGCCAGGCCCGTGCAAAAGGCCGAACTCACCCGGTTGGCACAGACATTTCTCCACGTGTCCAACTTTCACTGGATCGTCGTGGAAGATGCCCCGCAGAAGACCGCCCTGGTCTCCCGGTTTCTGGAGACAAGTGGTCTTATCTACACCCATCTGGCCGTGGCAACACCACCGAATTATAAGCTCGGCAGGAACGATCCAAACTGGAAGAAGCCACGCGGGGTTGAGCAACGAAATGCGGCGCTAAGATGGCTTAGGGAGAATCTCAAATTGTCTAACAAAGGCGTCGTTTACTTTGCCGACGATGATAATACTTACTCTGTCAAACTCTTTCACGAGGTGAGGCGGATGCCTTCGGAGAATGATTTTTCTAAATAAAATCACGCGATCATTTTTTAAATATCTCTTTTTCTTTCAGTCAGCGATTTAATTCAGAACAGTTTACTTATTTTATATTCTCAATTTTTTACATAATAATTATGATGGGAAGTGATTCAATTATTTTTCCTAATATCAAATTGAAAGATAAAATTTAAAGCAATTAAAAAAAAATAAATCGTGATCTACTCGATTAATTTTACTTAGATATGTACTAATTATTGCTTCCAGATGGAGAAAATACAAAGAGTCGGCGTTTGGCCAGTTGGCCTAGTCGGTGGTCTAATGGTAGAGAAGCCTATTTGTGACAACGTCACTAATAAAGTAATAAGTTTTAACGCGGCTTGGAAACCGGACCGACCATTTCCACTCGACATGGCAGGCTTCGCAATTAATCTTGAACTCTTACTCAAACACACCGACGCGTGGTTCTCGTTTGATGTGCAAGGTGGTTACCAGGAGAGCGAGATACTTAGGCAAATAGTCACCAAGGATCAGTTGGAGCCGCTGGCGGACTGCTGCACTAAGGTATCGAGAAATTTACTTGGAATTTTGTCGATAACTTTCAATATACTTGTGATTCTTGTGAAAATCTAAATGTATTTTAGGTATATGTGTGGCATACGCGAACAGAACCGCCGCAATTGAATGTCGAACAAATGTTGATCAAAAAAGGCAAGCGTTCCAATGCTGGCATTGAAGTATAAAGAAAGACATTATTCTCATCATTATTCCAATGTGCAATGTGTTATGCTTTCTATGAGAATTTAATAATTTAATTTGATATTATTATAATTAATAATAAAATACGTTAATATTATATGTACATATTTGTACATACGTTGACATTTTTTAAAAAGATAAGACATTTAAAACGAAGCGTATAAACGCTGATTGTACTGAATTTTGCATATTGTGTATATACATGTAGAATAATGCAGTGCCATTCTGTACAGCTGCTTATAATTGCAGACGTAGTAGCGATGATAAAAAACAATCATTAAAAACGAATAATTCTAGTGAATTATTATTTGAATCTCCAAGAATCATGTGATATCGCAATGTGCTTTAGATAGTTTGGATTACTAATCCGCATGTCGCTGCCACGTTTGTCGTAAAAAATTAACGATCTTTTGTTATTCTCATGATGACTAATATAACGATTTTGTTATATTGCGTCATCGTTTTATAAAAAAATTTACCCATAATTATTGTAATAAGTTAATTATTGTAATAAAGTTTTTGAGAAAAACCAGAGAGGCGTAGGTTTCCAGTCCTGTCGATCCATCCATTCTTCTCATCTTGAAAACGTTTTTTTCATTTTATTCAAGAGCACGATTTCTTGTCGCGTACAGAAAAAGCATTACATAAAAAATACGCCTTACATCTACGGAACTTTAATACTTGTAATGATCTCTCTAGATGAAGAAGATGCGTCGTAATACTTTCTTGTGGGAAGCTACTTGTTAAGGATGTGTGGCTCTTGGCAACGGATACAAAATAGCTAGAGGTGTTAAAAACGATGACACGTATCGCTCGCCGATGCGAAGTCGCCGCGCGACATCCGTCACGCGAATGTCCCGCGATTTATTTATTTTTCATGTACATATATATCATTTTTTTGTATAATATATATATTTTTATATTTATATGTATTCATTGACTTACGTACTAATAAGTACTATGGTATATTTGGCAAATTCTCTGTCTTACGTAAAAAAGCTATCTGCACGAAAAGCGTGTTCGCGAATGCGAGGAAGCGTGCCAATAGTCTTGATGTATCAACAGGTGCAACGATATAATTCCCGATGGGAAAGTTTCGCTGCTAGTTCTAGATTTCCTATACACTCTGATCCTTTTCCGTCTCTCTTATGGTTCTGCACGCAGAAATACAGTAATTTCCGTTTTACAAAATTAATAATTGCATACAATTAACTTTAAATTTAATATATTTTAATGATAATTTAATTCCTTTCCAGAAAGAGAGACGAAAAGTCGTTCATTCGAATTACATTCGAAGTTAATCGAAGTTCATAAAATCTTTCATTAGAACCCGCACATTAGAGCGAATTAATCTGGATTTATCATTGCGTCTGTTTGTACAACAATCTTACAATGTTTTTCCCCTTCTGTGTTGAGTCTCCCACCTTTGATTTTTCGCGAAGACACGCATTCCGTATCGTGCATGTTCTAAACCTACCAAAACTCTCTTAATATCTATTCTCGATACGTCTTACAATTAAGGGAAAACGTTTACAAGCATTTACAAAAACTTATCACATTTTAACGTTTGCGTTTCTTTCTGCAAAAGCCATCTTAGACATTAGGACAAGAGCGGTACGTTTCTTTTTACTCGCTATATTTGGATATATTAAATATGGCAGCTTTCTGATGTCACACTCTCTCGGAGATCACTGACTGAAAATTCGACCGCAAGTTCCGTGTATCTGCAAAACTTGACATTTGTCACGGTAAATATCATTTGCTTTTGATTACACTATACATATTCAGAGAGACTTTTAACATTAAGGTAACATGTCAAAATTTTGTCATAAATTTATTATAATTCGTTCGTCGATTGTTCTTGCACGCATCCTAATACTGTTCTATACCGCGAATAGAGTGCCTTTCAACTTTTTTTTTTATCATTATATGAACAACCGCAATTAATCACCGTAATCATAGTGACTTTTGCAATGTCAATACAAATACACAGTGTCGCAAGAGTTGCCCTATCTTCATTTTACTTATCTCTCAATTTTAAAGAATGAAAATTTTTATCGTTATAGAAAAAGAGGAAGAACCTTAAAAATAATAAAAAAGGAAAAATAAAAAAGATGAGCTGCTCTTACGTCTATTAACAAGGTAACTATAATATTGTAAAATATCATCATGACTAAAAAATAAGAGTAACTGAGAGCTTTTCTCACTCGAGGTAATAAAAAGTAAGAAGGTATAAATATACAAGGCTGGTTATGGATTATATAAATGTACGAAGAACGAACGAACTCGCTACAAGAATATGCGAGATTTAAGTAGTAATTCACTCATAACTATAGTGGTCACACGCATGATCGTAAAACTCAACAGAGAACACTGTTCAATACTCGCGTATTGAACAATGCGCGATCGGCGACAAAACAATGAAATAGATGCAATTCGATATTTTCTTTCAATTACCTGAACGATAATTATATCCATTAATTTGGCAACGTGAAAGAATCAGTCTTTAGATTTAAAAATAAATGAGAAAAGGATTGAACGTTACGATCACGGAGTCAAGAATTTACGAGAATAAAAGCGTGTCGAATATATATCGCGTATGAGTTATCTATCATTTATGTCTCTCAATTGATAGTCATTTCTAATCGAAAAACATGAAGAAGGATGATGAGGTATGGAGCTTGAGGGAAGGAAGATAATAGATTGTTCAAGGTGTATGTACAGTTTGAAGGTAGTCGCAAAATCGCGTACCTCGTTTAAAAGAGAGTTTTTCTCTGTTGGCGGAATATAAAAGCAACACTCATAGTCTTAAATATTCTGAAAATAGAGAGCTGCCCTTTTAAATAAGAATTAAAAAGAAAATCTTTTTAGAAGTTATACTGGATGTGATTCAGTGTTGTAATTAAATTGAAACACAATTAAAATTTCGTCGCGCTAAACTAATTGCTAAATAAACGCGCTCAAAAGAAACAAAACAATTGATAGATAAAAAAACACTTTGCATTTGAAGAAATGTACGTCAAAGACTGAAATTAACAATAAATTTTGTTCTCTATTTCCATCTTGTTCAAGAATATTTCAATTCTTTTGCTAACTATAGGAATTTAGATATGTCTTATTGAACTCCCTGAAAGATTTTGAAAGAACCTTATAATACTCTTTCTAATTAAATATTAATTCAATATTGAAAAGAATCTTTTTTTTTTTCAATAACGAATTAGAGCTGCCTGGATATTACAGTGTGAAGAATACGAGCGTTGCATTTTTACGCGATTATACCTTTTAAATGCAGTATTCTTTCCGAACAAACACGAAATTTTTTTGTCTTCACGCGCAACAGAGTACGACTTTCCGCGCGGTCTTCTTAAAGCCGCGCGCGACAAAGGACACGATACTACCCAGCGTACTAGACTGTGATAATCTAAAGGGTGCCTCGAAGCGTTCATCTAAATTGATCAGTCGACCTCTACCAATTGCACAACGAATTTTTGTACATTCTTCTTGCCAGCTTCTTCTTCTCGCGCAAACGATCTACTTACTCCTCGTTTCCTTGCATTTATACGTTATAATTATATCCGTAACTTTCTCCTAAGAGCAATTACCGAGTAAGCTTCGCTTATTTCGTACTTCTCGTTTTCATAAGCTATCGATTATCTGCGCTTCTTCGCATGCTTCGGCGAGTACAATGACGGGGCAAAAGAGTTCAAGACTGCTTTTATGTTCCAAGGGACAAACCTTTCAAACGTGACATATTCGTCGATAAAAACTACCTTGGATCAATCTTTTTGATGTTACTTTCGAGCAATCTCGCGATAGTCAAACAACTAATGAAATATTCCGATCAAATCGCTTTCACTTCAAACGTCTTAAAATCTTAATGTTTTAGCTGAAAGTACCGCGGAGAATATGTCAAGTTCTTAAAGTTTGCTGCTTTCTTTAAGCGGTTAGCTTACGTTACACGCGAAATCAGACGTGCAGTGAAAACTTTGCGGCAAAGTAATAGGCGAAGGATACGTTCACCAGTGGCGGGAAGCGCTTTCAGGGGATTCTACGAGGAAGTGTAGGCGGCAAAAAGTGTATCGCAGTACACGAGGTAAGAGGTTTCGAAAGGGTAGAAGGCGGGTCGGCGTGCGACTGTGAAACCGCGCACGTTTATTTTCAGAGCAAAACGAAAAGCAGAGACTCGCGGTAGAGATTTGGCGCTGAATGGCGACAGAGGAATCGCGTGAGGCTTCATCCGGAAAAAATCCAGCGAGACGGATCACTAAATCCCTCGTCTTCTCGCAAAACGAGCTTGCGAACGTGTACGTACGATTCCCTCTGCGCGTCCTTCTTTTCGTTTCTTGGTTTTCATTTTCTTGGTTTTTTTTTTTTTTCGAGAACACTTTTTAGCCGGAAACCGCGCTGCGTTTTTCCGGAACGATTTACAATCTAGTACGCCGGAAGAATATCTAGACGGCCGAATCCTTGCCGACGAAGCCGGTCTTGGAGACAGACCTCTTGCCGTCAAAAGTGATGGAGGTCTCCCGGCGCAGTCCGGAATCGATGATCGGCGTGATCTTCTTTTCCTCCTTCAGCGGTTCCTTCTCGTCTCTGCAAAAGTGTCAATACAACATTTGACGGAGGACCGTGATTTCCGATGTCGGATTAACTTCTAATACCGGGCAGAAAAAAAAATTGGAAAAAAAGAGAGCATGTCCATATGTGGCGCGTGGTGCGACATCGAATACACACGTCAGGCATGCTGTCACTCGCAAAGTAAAAGAACTGTCGTAGTGAAAGAAGCTTCGAAGAACCGAATGCGTCTCTCTCTACGCGGGTCTATATGCCATATGCCATTTTCGATTCCGATAAATCCCGAGGAAGCCGCGTTTATTACGATTCTGGGGGAATTTCCTAACTAGTCCGTAAGCATTCAGAAAGTTGAACAGCGTTCAACTTTCTCAGCGTGCATATGCACAAAGTTTCGTAGAAGAATAAAAAGAATTTGCGTCCTATTTCTTACATTATAAATATTCTTATTATACTTCGAACAAAATTTTTTCGATTTTAAAATTATCTGACAAGGGGGAGCATCTCGATATGTACAACAAATTAATGAAAATTTTTTATATCAGTAAAAGTTGACATCATAAGATTTAAATTTAAAAAAAGGCAAAACCTTTTACAATCTATAGGTCGTAGGTTCCAAAAAATTTTTGGTATTATAGTACGTGGTAAAAGTTCTGAAACGAATAATATTTCAAAAAATATTGATTTATCTAAAAAATGTTTAAAACAAAAGTAATAGGGTTTAAAAAAAGTTACCAAGTGATTTTAAAAGAGAGATCCCAAAGTCAAATTAACATCTGTTTTTTTAAAACCTATTAATTTTGTTTCAAACATTTTTTTGATAAATCAATATTTTTAAAAATATTAATCATTCCAGAACTTTTACCACGCACTATAATACCAAATTCCTGGGAATCTATCATCTATACGGTCTTGTTTTTTTTTCTTAATTTACATTTTATATATGCTGTCACCTTTTACCGATATCAAAGATTTTCACTAATTTGTTGTACAAACCGAGATGGTCCCTTGTGAATTTAATAAATATGTATTTTTTTAAATATAACTTGTACTTTGTACATAATGCCCGCGTTTTTAAGAAATAAAACTTAAATGAAGTTGAATGAAATCTGTGGACATCGTTAAAAAAAATGCAAACCATTGAGCGGAAGTAATTTTCTTCATTTTTAGAAATAAAAAGTTTTTGGAGCATTTAATTGAGCCATTTTGAAATAATTATAAAATAATATAGAAATATTTAGAAATCGTACAAAATTCCTTTTTTTTTTGCGTAATAATATAAATTATGTCCATTTTCGTTAAAATCCAAAGAATCAATGTCTTACGTTTCTGTCTTTCTTCTGTGCGTCACGATAACTAACATGTGTTAATAATTTTCTCGTTACTTTATCATTT
Source organism: Trachymyrmex cornetzi (assembly GCF_001594075.2). Taxonomy (NCBI): domain Eukaryota; kingdom Metazoa; phylum Arthropoda; class Insecta; order Hymenoptera; family Formicidae; genus Trachymyrmex; species Trachymyrmex cornetzi. Next base: position 987,436 of record NW_017299892.1, on the reverse strand, counting down.
TACACCACTTCCACTCAAGGTAAACACCAAGTCGCTTATAATAAGCGTTTACTCGCAGTGCTATTTGTGCTTCGCAAAGCACAAAACTGGCAGGTCGAGAACAAGACTCGCATACTTGTTGCAACATTGTGCGGTGACGGAACGGACTAGAGAGAGAATTAAGGGCAAAGTGAGCGTTATTCCAAAGTGTATCGTGCATGCGGCATGGCCAAAGCTCAGGCGAGTACCCGCGAGCTCTATGCGCGTTACGAAATAGCACTAAAGCGTGTCCACTCGAAGGCAGTACTCAATGTGTGTGTACTAAAATTATTTAATAAATATATGTCGGGTTTATAAATAATATAAATAACAATTCATTCTCGAAACTAACTTCTTTATAAACGCAAATCATAAACAGGGAATTAAAGTATCTTCTTCTTTCAGATTTTTTTTTTCGTATAAAATATTACAAAATTCTTTCCATCTTTGTGACTTATTCACTGAATAAATCTAGAACAATAAAATAATTAGCAGAAATTAAAAAAATTTTTACGTTTATTAAAATTTCACCTCGAATTTCACCTTTTTCGTATTTTGCTAATGAAAAAGTAAAAAATGAAATGTGCGATCCATTATATGCTACACTCGTTAAAGTTATCCATAATCCGTCCGACGGTTGAAAGAGGGAGAGATATAATATGTACATTGCCTATGCGTAGCCACGAGTGGACACGGATGTCGGCGCAACGCAAAAGTGTAAAAGATAAATGTGTTGCAGGACGAGGGAGAGTGGTTGGCGGCACAACGAATGCGTCCAACGTGAATCGAACGTGTTTTCTCCCATGCTCATCAAATTCTGTTTGATGCGTATCGACGACTTCCCTTACAAGGACGGATCATCCCCGAACGTCGAGTCGGATGAGTTCAGCGATAGGTACCGTCGTCGCTTGGGGAAGTCAGGTAAGAAAAGTACGCAGAAAAAAAAAAAGAAAAAAAGAGGAGAGATCTCCGAGAGTTTTGAAAGAAAAGGAAAAAAAAAGTAGAGAAAAGTCATGCAAAGTGGAAAGCTGTGTCGGAGCCCCTTCGTGAGGGGCCATGCTTCTTACTGATTTCGCTTATACATCGTTTTCTCTCTTACATGGCAGTGTGTTTGACCAATCTAATGGTATTTTTTCCACTACTTGAGTCTTGGATGGCCGTGACCCCGGCGACATTGGCCATTTTTTGGTCGCAATACGGCAATGGAAACCGCCAACCGTAAAGACTACCGGTAAAGAAAAAAAAGAGAGAAATACGAGAGGAGTCAAAAGTGTTGTCTCTGTGTTTGCCGGCGGGCTACTCTCTAACATTTAATATCGCGACTCTACCACCGTCATCGCATCCACTATCGTCCTTTCTATCGCGCGAGACGCGATTATGCGAGGCTGAATTGCAGGCGTTCGCAGAATCGTGTAGATAACGTGAGAGAAATCTCTCTCTATGACTCGCGTTTAGATCTAATCAAATTATCGGCGAGAGGAAGAAGTAATACGAACTCGACGGTCAAGAAAGAGTGAAGACGGAAGAAACAAAAAAGACCGTACCGACGTGTGAACGAGAGTTCAATGACGGGTGCAAAGTTCGATAATATGATTAAGTAGCGCTAGACTTGCCAAAGCACAATGTAGAATACATATGTAATAATATAAACGAGATGCGGTAAAAACTGTAGAAGTATATCCAAAAAAGAGTATCCCATAATACATATATATTCAGAATACTGTTACGTGAATTACGAATATTCGGAAAAAGACTCACCTGCCGAGCTTCGTTTCTTCCTCGTCGACTGGTTTCCGTCGAGATCGTTCGCGCATATAGTTAATAATCCCTATAAAGCAAAAGAGAAACGTTACTGTGGCAAATTGTTAACAATCAAAATAAAAATGTTGCAATATTTTAATATTCATAGATTTACAAAATAATTATAATTTAATTTTTTATATCATCGTACGCGTTTGGAATATTTTTATGCGTTACTAAAAAGCTTTTATACGTGCTTTTAATATACAGCAATTAAATCCTAAATTTGTTCGTAGGTTTCAAAATTACGTACTTTTATAATTAAATTCCGAAATATAAATCAAATGTTATAGCCGCAATAATAAGTAATAACCAGAACTTTGTTATCGAATGGCGTAATCGGCAGATATAACTAATGCGTGATGAACGTAATTAATAATAATGCGAACGCAAATTGAATTTCGATATTTCCCCTTTATACTACAATAACGCGAGGGTATTTATCAATGATCTGTTCAAGCTGTACTTGATGATTTAACGCCTGGCTCACCTGTCTTGCGCACGCAACAGCAGATGGCATCGATGACGATAAAGATGACGAATATCGTCGCGAGGACAATGCCGATTATGGCTCCACTCGATATTAACGGGCCTTGATGCTGCAGCACGCTGGAATCTACACCTTGAAAGACGATAAAAGCACATCATTCTTAAACATATCCATCGTGATACTATATGTATACATATGTATATCGCAGACCGTTAGTGCAAAAGCGATACTGAACGATGTTTGGTGATGGTTAACAATCGTTGCATTTGAACGCGTACTTGGTGATATACATCGTGGAAGTGCTTGCGGAAGGATGCGATAAGACATGCTTGAGAAAACGTACTGGTATGTTTTTTTTTTCTGATCTAACAGAACCGTTATTGTAGAGAAAATTATTAAATATTTGATATAAAAAAATATATCAGTCGATTTTACGACGCAACGGTTACAATTTTGTGGCAAATTATACAGCTAGTAGTCTCCTGTTTAAGTTTGAAATACACGATTCTAGATATAATTGCAATAATTAATTAAAAATAATTGTTATGTGTTAATAAACTATTAGGTATTAAACAGTTACTTATTCAATATTAAACAGTGTTACTAACAGTATTATCGGTTATATTATTAATGCCAATATATTATTGGATAAACATATATTATATAATACAACGTTATATATATATATATATATATATATATATATAAAATACGAGATAAAATTCTGTCGATACGTCGATGCGGTAATTAAGATAATTACTTCTCGAGTATCGGTCGCGGTGTCGCATCACCAAACACGTTCCACGTACAATGATATTTTAGTTTCCTGAAAAGAAACAAGATCTCGGCGGGGTTGTGTGGGGGAAATGCGGCAAAAATCCGTCTTTATCAAAGGAGGAAACCAAAAACCAGAAGGCAACAACGACAAGACATACAAGTAGTGATTGTCAGTTAAGGAGACACAGAGTGTGCAAATGAGTGTGTGTATGTGTGCGTGTCATGTATTTTTTGTGTACGTGTGTGTGTGTTATACATCGGTTAATGGATCGCGATAATTAGCGCACTGCAGAGCGTAGAAGCGATAGAAGAGTCTCATTTCGCAACACCATACAACACGAGCTGTGCTAAAAAGCTCAAGGGAGGAGAAAGGAAAGAGGGGAGGAAAAAGCTCATTCACTAGCCTCCCACAATCGATGTTAGTTTCTACGCGCCACTAGTCTAAAAGTGCTACCTCCACACAAAAAGCCCCACCACTGTAAGTGCCTCGCATTTAGTTCTGTCTCACACATTCACTCATTCTCTGTCATTTCTCTCTCTCTCTCTCTCCTCTTCCCACATTCTCTCACTACCATCCAATCCTTAACAGAGCTCTCAACTACGTTAGTTAGCGGCCAACATCTTGCACTTGCTTGTACTTTAAGGGGATATTTACCGTTTTCGGTGACGCGCGTCGCTTCCCGTGGTTTATTTTTATCATAATTATAAAGTAAAGAGGCGATGTGTATAATGATAAGCGAAAAAATAAATAAGACCGCCGAAAAAGAAACCATCTCAAATTGCAAACGCGCGGCCAGAAGAACCTCTCAGCTGAGAGAGATATTCCCGGAAACGATCATCCCATCTCCATCCTCTTTTCGCTCGTCATTCCGTTCGGAAAATTCTTAAGCTCGGAAAATTGACAACTTCGGCACAGGATATACAATTTGAAGGTGGCTTCTCCGCTGGCTCGGATTTGTCCATCCGTATTGTTCTTTTTTTTCTCCTTAGACACTCACATATATTTTTTTTTTTTACGTCGTTCCGTTGTATTTACAATATTGAATGTTTCGCACAGGAAAGAACGAGTTATACGAGTTTATCCTCCTCATAAATACGAACATATTAGGCACTAGGCTAGTACATATCCTTAGACGTATGTAAATGTTTTATCTATCTATCTATGTATACTCTTTATATATACGTTTGTACATATACGTGTATGTATATATATATATGTATGTATCATGTTGCGTGTATGTGTGTCTGCGTGTATCTGTAGTGTGTAAATATATACCCTTCGGAAGATACGAGCGGAGTCCACGGTACCATAATAAAAGATAAAAAAAGAAAGAAAAAGACCGGAGAAGAATACAAGGGGATTGCTACGCGCTATCATCGAATGTCTCGTAAAAGTAACCGGAGCGACAACGGATACCGAACGACCACGTTGAAGTTCGATTTCGCATTCCGATCTATTTTCGGTCCGTGTCGTAACGTGCCTAGCTCCGAGTCGGAGCTATTATTTCTTAAACCTGGACAATCCGTGTACCTTCTGCAACCCGAAGTAAATTCAGCGGCACGTATATATCCTTTTCTTCTACCTTCACCCGAAAAAAACTGTGCCGACATATAAAGAAAAAAAATTAAAAGGTACATTACAGTTTTTACTAATATACTCTCATTTCCGTAAGCGGCTTAAGTATTTTCTTTCTCCGACGCAAAACTAATTCTGTTTATAGAGATTCTGTTTAATGTGCCGGAAAAAACTCTCTCAAATCCGAACCTTATTATGATTAAATAAAATAACAGAATAGAAAAGACTAAAAGGGCCGCAAAAAATACTAATGCATTGGCGGAAGGCTTTTCCGAATGCAGAGAGACGGCCGTTTATTATTTTATTAACCGAGTTACACACTAAAACGCGATTTTGTACACAAACCTTTAGGCACTCGACATCTTTTTATCAATATTTCAACATTAAATGTATCATTAAACCCTCCTATTATCAAGAGAATAATAAAATCGTTGATTACTAAATTTAATTTTATGCAAACAAATATCTTCATGTTTCTCGTCGAGTAATATTGACGTACGTATTTCGAGAGATAAAATGACATAGCGGCAAAAATTTTATTAAATAATTTCAACACAATATTATATATGGAAAGATTATTTTGTAGAGTGATTTTAGTATGCTTTTCCACAGTGGAAGGATTAAAATAACACCGTTTCACCGCGCAGATTCGAGGACCTGGTACTGCGAAATCGCGCGAAAACCATGCAACGTCCATCGGAAATAGATCACGGAGAGTATCGTGCTTATGTTTTTACATTTCTCGCCCTCTCATCGTTCCAGTCCTCCGGTTCATCCTCTCGACGGAGTTCTCTTTAACGCAGCGGCTATTTATAAACGACGTGGCGACGCCCGGAGGTTCCACGAACGGATTCGCATTCGCGAGCAGACCTATTTGACTTTTCTACGTTTTCCTTGTTTCTATCTCCCCAACGAAGTCGCGTGGTTACTAGAGAATGGACCCGGCACATCAGCCAGCGCAAACAACCCGGCTCTCTCCTCCTCTCTCGAGCGATTCATTTGTACGCGCGCGGAGAGATTATCTCTGTAACGAGAAACACTCCAGCTGCTGCTTACTGCTGTTGGGAAACTTCTTGCTTAAACACAGACACGTTCAGATTGTACGTATATTTGACGTGTATTATTTCGGCGTTTCTCGGGAAATGTTTCAGGAAATGCGGTACCTAATATACGCAACCTTCAAGTATTAAAAGTAACAAAGGCAAAAGAAAAGACGCGTTTTAGGAATTTTAGCTAAATAAAAAATCAAGAAATATAAATTTTAGAAACTTCTCGGATTAAAATATTATTTTTAAAAACTGATTGATTTTATAAACGGAAAATCGTTATTTGTATATCTATAATTTATAGAATTATTCCATTGTACGACAGCGTTTTCTTCCCGCAAGATGAATTCTGTATAATCGTACACAATCGTATCGTATAAAGTGAATGAATTGGAATAATCCCGCATTCCCCGCTAATTGATTCCGTCCGCAATCGCGTCCTCGAGATGATGATGCCGGTGCTCGAAGCGTCCGGGTGAAAGCAAACGCTCGCGCAGACAATGAGTCGTTGCCGAATCGAGCATTTATACGCTCGCAATTTATCCGGACGGCGCAGTTCGCGCGCGGGGGGGATCGATCCTCGAGTACAAAACACAAAGCCGCCTTGATTTCCCGGCAGAGAGACAATTCTGGCCGCGGCGCAAGAATCGAGGATCGATTGATCCTGGCAGATTGCAGGAGGGTCGGTCGCGTGCGTCTCTCTGGTTTGAGGCTCTCCGCAAACACGCCCGTCTATGTTCTAGGCGGAAAGGGGGGGAAGGGGGAAGGAACGAATAGTGCACGTTCGCGTAATTAGTCCGTGCGAATCGCGACACGTCGAACAATCGCGAATAAAGAGCCGTTTGTTCGTGACTGTAGCTCGTATTCCTGCGTGGGGCACTTTAACGACGTTAAATTACTATCCGTTCTGAATTACTGTATCCTTTCGGTACGAAGAAACTACACAATGGTCCGTATTCTTGTCACGAATTTGTTGCTGAATTTCACTGTCTAATTTTGACGCTGTGAAGAAATCGGTAACGTTGCGAATGAATTAAGATTGGAAGGCGATGTTAATACGAAATTAAAATAGAACAGCGAATTTAATGCGAAATGCATAAAGTGCAAAATTAATTCAAGTTAAATATGGGTAAATGGTTAAATACAGGCGAGAGACTTTACGGTTCTTTCTTGATATTGATGAAAATGAACTGGACTTTGACAGAATCATGTTACTCTGTTCGAGTAAGAGGAACAACGGAAGACCGTATCTTTAGCGAAACGATGGACTGAATCGATACCGTGGTCTGTTCGTTGCAATTTCACGAATCCTTTTATCGAGACAAAGTGCGAATTTCGAGGGATTTCGTTTGGCCAGTTCCAGTTACAATCGTTCTGGAGCTTTCCAGGAAGCCGCCCGGTGATTTCCGCCAGAAAGGAGGAAAACTCATTGGAGGCAGATTCGAGACGGATGGAAAACCATTTCGACGATCGTCCCCTTCGAATCGTTTTCTTCTACCATCGCGTCTGCTTCTCGACATTGTCTTTATCATCGGTTTAAAGCCTTCCGCCTCTCTCCGCGCTTGTCTTTTATCGGTTTAAAGCATCTTCTGAAAGAGACTTTGTTCGCGCATCCACGCTTTCTTCCACTAATTCCGCTTTGTGACGTTTACGAAATTACGTTGGAGTTTATAGTTACGGGAGGTAAAACAGGAGGTAAAACGACAACGTCTTATTATATACACTTGCGTGTACAAGACGTTGTCGTTTTCCCGTCGATTGAATCCGGTCGAGTTTTTACGGTTGTAAACGGAAGTAAGGAGCTTATTTTCCGTCAGGGTTTATCTATCACGATATTTAATCACACCTGTGGCTAAAAGTCTCAATGTTGGCTTTATAATATTATCAACGCGGCGATAAGTATCGATATCTTGAAACCGGATTAATCAATATCATTCCATCGCTCGAAAAATAGAAGAGCGGGAAAAAGAAATCGGATAAGAATTAAGAAATTCAACTACACGTATGATGAAACTTACTTCTGATCTTAGATCCGATATTTTCTTTTCATTTTTTTTCTCTCGAGACCCAGGATGTTATTGGTTATTCCAGTTCCGAGGGAATACATTTGCGGGAAAAGTTACTGTTTTTGTAACCGGTATTCGTATAAGATTTGCAGACGTGTTTGTTTTCCATAAATTCGCGATAGTATGCCCTGTGTGCCTCAGTCTCGATAAAACTTTGTTGCGAATGTCGAAGAATATCTCGGGCCACTATAATATTACCAATTCGTAATATTATTCAATGTAATCGATAATTAAGATCTCGTTATTCTTACGCTATGTTCGGTTATGTATATCTATGTCACATTCTTACCATATCAAATTTTAATAACAGATTTTTTATGGACATATATAAAATCGATTTTTTATTAAAAAATTTTTACACAAAACCTTTCAGATTTTTCATCAATATTAAATGTCTCGGCCATTTATTTTGAAATACAATCTCTGCCGAAATTGAATTTTAAATAAACAGAAAAATAAAGTAGCTCTTGAGAATCAGTTTATTTTAATTTAGAACTGTTAGAGAGCCTCAATTCATAAAATTTCATTTTTCAATCATAAATTCATAAAACCATGCTATCATTGAAATTCTCATAATGAAAAATCGAAATTGTTAAAAAAAAGTCTGTCATCAAAATCCAATATGCTGTCATCGTATTAAATGCCGTGAACGAGTTCTCCACGTTCTCCGCGTTCTCCACCTAAACGGGGGCGGCGTGTATGGAATGGGAGCATCGCCGATGAGGCTCGGCGTGACGCATCGCTAAGTTAAAAAAAAAAATAAGAAGGGGAGTAATGATAACAAAGCGCATGCCATGCGTTGTGGACTAATATCTAAGAACCCAGGCATTGCGAACAGACATAAAAGAGACGTAAAAAGATTTAGGTCGAAGACCTCGTCACATCGAGATCGATCGTCGGTGTTTTCGCGTGAGCCTCGCGGGGGAGGCGATCAATGTGTATGTGTACATGCGTGTGTATATATGTGTGTGTGTGCGTGTGTGTGTACAGGCACTTGAGGTAAAAGACCGCCCGTTCCGGATACGACCAGGCCTTCGAGATCGAACCGCGCTCCTTTTGTAGTCTCTTATTCAGGAATCGAAACCGTGTAATTTCGCCAAGTTCAATTTTCGACGTGAAAGAACAGTAAGGGAAAATGTACCTTACACTAATCGTCCCGCTGTTCTGGTCGGAATAACTACGTCGCGAAACGGGAGACTGAATAAATGGGAAAATTCATTCAATGAACTCTCTCGACGTTGAAGTTATAATTGTGGCTTTTAATTTCTGTAACTTCTAGTTAGAGAGTTTATAATTTTAACCGCTTTTTCATTTTTTTTATCATTAAAAAATTGTTTTGCAAATCTAATATTCTAATTTATTATGGAATATTGCTGGTTTTAACAATTTACTTGAGTATTTCAATTGCTCTGCTCGATGTTCAAGAACGGTTTACGTATCTTTTCGCATCAAAATCCAAAACTAGTCAAAATTAGACCGATCTCGATTCCTTATCTCATCGCCCGAGATTAGTGATTAATCACGACAGTGGTTACTAGTGATAATTACGGCGGTGATGGCGGCTACTGCCGGTAGCGGCGGTTATGAATACGTAAGAGCTACGGCGATAATAAATTTATAATTATATTGTAAATATGTGTAATAAGAATCATATAAATCGTAATGATCGCAACACACAGATCATGCGCACACTAAACATGTATTTCAAAAACTAGTCAAGCGAAACTAATGACTGAATAAATTTCCCAAAAAAAAAATAAAGATTACAAAAAGTAGATAAACAAATTGAAGGCAAGAGAGGAGAGAAAAATCAGACGCAATTTTCAAAAATTAACCCAACTAAAATATTAATTGGCAGTCGTGTGAGAGTCATCGTATTTCGGATTTTGTTTCGCGATTAGTCGTAGAACCCAACCGTAGAATTACGAATCACGATAAATGCTAAGATTTCCACTCCAAATAAACAATTCTTTATAAAGAATTATAACAATTTTGTATCTTATTATTGCATAAAAATACACAGGAATATATTGCATGTAAAACACAGCAATTTAGATGATAACAATTTACTACTATTATCCTGTGAAAAAATGCGAAAAAAATTGTCTCCAAGATATACCAATTTCATTACTCGCGCGTTACGATTTCTTTATTCATTTTTCCTCATGATCAGATCTATGTTTGCATTGGATATAGTCGGGTTCTAGGATTAAAGTTCCTGGATCTTGTGTGCGTGACGCGACTTCGCGAGGAGTTCCGCTGGCTCGTGTGAAATTCTTTGCCTCGTAAAAGAACATCGCACGAACGCGAATTGTGGATATAAGTGTCGACTTTTACGAAGGAGGAAAATGTCCCAATTCTCAAGGCCTCAATAAAAACGGATTTTTTTTCGTAAAGGCAAATTCCGTCGTTTTTATGTTGTATAACTTTATCAATTTTTTGTTCCGATTGCTATGATGAATCTGCGAATATCCAAATACTTTCATCGACCGCATTTGTTTAATGGCTCTATTATTCTTCTCCCTCCCTTTTGTTCGTCAATCAATCTTCGTAATTAAGAATGTTCGTAATTAAGATCTTATAAAAATCAGATCGCAAAAGACGTGAAAAAAGTTTCATCTAAAAATATTTTGGACGTATACTGATCGGCAAACTCAGTAAACAGCTCCGATGCACCAAACTGTACGTATTCTACGGAACACGATTGTTACATTCGTATTCGTGCGTGATTTACGAGTCGCCACGATTCTAATCGCGACTATTCGTTCCCTTAATATCGATTATATAATATCCTTCCTCTTGGTCGATAAACTTTGCGCGTGAATATAGTAGACAATTCAGGGCAGTAGTACTCTTACGGTCACTATCTTATAGTCTCGCACTCGTATAGTCGTAGCTCTATCCGATATAACTCGTTAATTTATTCTCGAACCAACCTATATGTAGGGAAGCACATTCTTCTTTTATCTATCGATATAACACATACCATACAAAAGTTCGTAAACTGCAAAAGTTGACGAAGCGTAGTCGTGACTTATCTTAAATCTTTTTAAAAGTGCATAAATCTGACTTTAATTAAGAAACGAAAATTATAACACGCGAAATAATTGTTACAGCACATTCGTTTTGGTTACGTCAATTCTCTTGCACGCCTTGTTCTCGAGGCGGTGCGAGGGAATATATATTATCGTTGCGCACTGCGATACCCGTCTCTCTTACAGAAATTACCAAAGTACAGCCTTAACTTATACATGAGAAAGAAAAATGAAAATAAACATATCAGTACGTTTATACTAACACGCAGTGAGCATTCAACAAATAATACGTATAAATACAGTTCGCATAACGACTTTTCACGTTGTTCCTTCTTAAAAGAAACTCACTTGAACGCCATAATCTTTACTCTCGGAATGTACCGGCGAACGTATCAATTTATTCTTCGTTGTCGATCGTTTACTGCTAAATGGATATATAAATGAACAGATACTATCGTGTACAATTGTCCCGCGATTAACTTTCGCCGCGTCGTGTCTCGCACGAAACCATTTTAACGGAAAACGCTTTCGTATCCGAGATGCCTAGGTAATTCGATCAGATTCGAACGAAACACGAGTCGCAGGAAATCACGAAAGAGGATGTGTGTTATATTAGTGGAGCGTATGTGTCACTTTCGTCCATCGTGGTGTCTCGCTTGTACTGTCGGCCTCGCGAATTCGCCTCGCTTCCTATCGCGTGCGTTCACGACGGAGGGAGGATTAGAGCGCGAGGAGCAAATATCCCTGACGGCGACTCTAAATGGCTAGAGATAGGAGCATTACTGCTGCGGTAATGGCGACGCCGGTCTTGCAAGTATCACCAGCATTACTGTAGTCCACAGTGATGCCCGTAGATTCTGAATGGATAAAAAGGCTCTGTGTAATAAAAAAGATCTTCCCCGCTTCAAGTATGTCGTCGTCGAGTAAAATATTTCTTTATGTCTTTACAAGCCCGCCGACGGTCACCGGGTAGCTTTAGCTAGCTGGTGTCTTGCGCAGGGTCAAGGGATCTGAGGACTTGTTCAAATCCTGTAATCTCGATTAACGCCAGAAGGGCCGGGGGCTTGGTACTTTTATCAAAATAACTTTCCATTCCGCGTAAAATAGAAGGCAAGTTATACAATATGTATAAAAAATCGCAATCGCGATACCAAAATTTATATTGCAAATACATGTATATATATATTAACGTAATATTTATATCAACATAGTTTATTCCTATAAAAACGTACGTTACATCTAAAAACGAAAGTGTAAAGTATTAAACACATTTTACTTAAAACGAATGGTGTTATAGCCATTTAGGCCTTTCTGACGATTACAAGATCGTTTCCGCCGTCGACAGAACCAATTAGAAAAGTTATTGAGAAAAAATCAATAAAAAAAAAAAGATAGTTTAACTGAGTGGAAACCTCCTAGACGAGGAAACGAAAGACCTCAAATAACCCTTTTCCCTCCCCCTTGAATGAACAAAAATAGGGGCGACAAACTGACAAACGATTTGAAGAGATCGCGAAGAAAAAAATATTCAGTGCAGTAGCTTCGTGCACATATATATTTCAAAGGGAATTAAATATATCTCGAGTGGAAATCATTACGAAAAATGTAGATACGTCATGACAATAATTATATTGGATCGTAGGAACACCGAAAATTAATTGCGAAGGGCCACTAACTTACCTCTAGCCGTTCTAATCTTGACGTATCCAGATTTGCCGTAGCCCATCACGTTGTGAGCCTGCAGCTCGACTATGTAGAAAGTATCGTATTTCAAGTCCTTGAGGAACTGCCTCGTCCTGCTTTGGGATTTGACATCTATCGATTGACAGGTTTCCTGCAACACTTCCCACTCGCCAGCGACACGTACTATCTGGCAGTACTTGATCAGGTACTTGTCTATGGGTTCGCCATTGTCGGGCGGCGTCACCCAGCTGAGCTCATATTGATGACTGTACGGAGACAGCTCGTATTCATTGCCTGGCGTGGCCAGAATTCTCGGATCTTTCGGTACCGTTCTACCGGGTGTGATTTCTCGATGGAAGTTACCAAAGTTACCCAGACCGACCTCATTTCTCCCGGCGAATCGGAAGTCGTAGGGCGTCTGCGGTTTCAAACCCTCGATGACGTACAGAGAACCTAGAGGGCATTGTTTACGTGACGTTTAACTACATGTTAATTTACGTAAAGAAAAATACAAGCTAAGAAAATAATTAAAATTATAGCATAACTTGACTTTAGTGTATAACTTTATAATGTACGTTTTATATAAAATAATTTTTTATCGATTCTATTCCGTAAATATAAATGACTTGTAAATAAATATCATTACAAATTATAATTAGATTTCTTTATTTTTTCAGACTTTATATCCTCTATAAACAAAATTTAAATTTTGTGTTGTCTAATTAATTCATTATGTACATATTTACGAGCAAAATATCACAGTAAATGATCTCAAATATATTTGGGTTGATTAATTCGTTAATTTAAATAAGATTACTTTTTTGTGTAAATTCGTTAAATATAGACATTCTTGCGAAAATATTAAGATCTTAACTTTTTTGCCGAGTTCATTAAAATTACAAGAATACATATAAGACTTACCGATAGACCACGTCTTATTCTTCGCGTTTTGCCAGGTATGCAACTCCTCTTTGTACTGTACAGTAATAGTGGTGATAGGCAAATCTGGATGTACGGGAACTGCCAGATCGAATCTTATCGTAGTGGCGGTAACTTCAGCCATCTTGACGCTCAAGAGCTCGCCGGGTTTCGCCGCTTCCCTCAGCTCCATCAAACGCTCCCGCGTGCCGTGAGTATTCATAGCGATGCATTTATAATGCGTGTAATATCTCCGGTCGATCGGTCTTATTTGGAGATTGGAAATCGGCCCATTACCAAACTGCTGGATAAAAGCATCGTTTTCGATCTTTTGCTCATGCAAAGTCCAGCGTATTGTCGCGTTCGGTATGCTCTCAGCTTTACAAGTGAGATTAATTGGTTTCGATTCCCAGGACCAGGTGACGTTCCGCATGGTGGGGGAGAAGGAGGGCGGAAATTCTACAGTCAAATGACCATTCATGTAGGCGACGCCGCCAGTATTTTCCGCCACACATTCGTACAGGCCATCGTTATCAGTGAGAACGTCAGTGATTGATAGAATGCCAATAGTCACGTCGCTAGACATGTCTGGTTCGTTCCTCACGATGATCCGGTCATCTTCCGACTGAGCGCCATCCGCGTATGGCTTGTCGAGGGTGAATTTTCTGAAGCTCACCTTGGGTGGTGGCCGACCGAAGGCCTTACATTGGATTTCCACGCTTTTGCCCTCCACCACGGTCTTGTTCAAGAACTCCATAATTTTCGGTTTGATGATTACGTTTATTTGGGTGGTGGCAGTAGCGATACCTGCGGCGTTTGTTGCCATGCATTGATACTCACCCGAATCTTCGCGCTTCACATTTGTGATAGTAAGTATACCCGAGACCGGATCGACACCGAAGCGATCGGTAATGGACAGATTCTGTTGGGTTAAAGACTTAACCCACGTGATTGCTGGTTTTGGTTTACCAGTACCATTACATCTAATGTCTGCGTTTTCGCCTTCGATAACGTCTATTGGTTTCGTAAACTCAGTGATCGCAGGTCGTATGTGTACCTAATAAGAATTAACAGTTATTGATAAAAAAAATTTTTAAGAAAAAATACACAGATTTAAATCTTTAAGCAAATATATATGATTTCTAAAAATTATTAGCAATTAAAAAATATATTAACGAATTTATGGCGCGTTAATAGAAATTAAATTAAAAGTTATAATATTGTTATAATAAAACCGTTACAGTATGACAAATAATGAACATAACAAACAAATGTAATATAATAATTATTCAATTCATAGAAAATGTTTATAAGTTTCTGAAATAATTTACGATAATTTTTAAATCAATGCAATTTAATGAAGATATTAATTGTAGTACCTCAACGCGAATAGGTCGCTCTTGCAATTCTCCTGTGGTCTGTACCGATGCCCGACATATATATACACCATCGTCGGCCTCTTGGACATTCTTGATCTTCAAGGAATAAGTGTTTATGATATAGTGATCGTTCGTTTGGATCACATTTCCATTGAAAAGCCAATCAACCGAAGGCGATGGCCTAGCGCGTACTTGACAATGAATATCGAAGTCTTCGCCAAGAATAGGATACTGATTTGGCGGTGCATTCTCCCACGTGATCGCAACTATTAATCACAAATCGGAAATTTGTTTGGAAAAATATTGCGACATATACATATATCAATCTCTCGAAAGAAAAAACGTGTGTATTGTTTAACTAATTTCAAATCTATTTATAATTAATAAAAACTGATAATTTTACTGTATACCTTACAATTAGATATATGTATAATTTATCTGTTTGCCAAAAATATTAACTAGAACAAAATATCCATTATTTGATATTCTATATCTGCCTTATTAAAAAGTTATACACGATTTCCATGACATTTTAATCAAAAAAATTCTTTGATCATTTCATCGTGATATTAATTAAGTACTGTTCGATGTACCTCGTTGAGGGATATTTTATTCTATATTGGGATAAGTTCATTTAAAATTAAAATGCGATAAGGCTTTTTAATTCTATACTCACCAATAGTACCGATTGTCACAGATTTGCTTAAATGCATATTACGTGCATAAATCCCTTTGCATGTGTACCTCCCACCCTGTTGCTCCTCAAGGGAATTAAAGTATAGGGACAGTCTTCCATCTTGGTGCCATTCGGTGTATCTGGTTGGCTTAGGGTTAGGGTTAATAACCCCTTTTTGGCTGTGGAGAATAACATCACAATTTGCAAAATGATTCGCAATATCGGTTAAAGCACACCAAATTGATGGTAATGATCAATGACATCGCATGACGATATTGCGTTTATACACGTTCTTCGTGAATGACGCGAGAATGACGTGTAAACGACAACGAGATGCATTCACATGACCTCATATTATTCAACGTTGCATAGTATGGCATAGAGCGTATCGACGTATGATGCGAGTATAGGTATATATGATATGATGTATTCAAGCAATTTCCATATAGTATATCGGGCGATGAGATGCCGGATGTAATATCGCATGGCGTCGACTATAAAGGTTACGAATATGGATTCTGCGGATTAAGAAGATAGCTAGAAGTGATAGGATCAAAAGCGTAGCTGCTGTGAGATCGCGTTTCCGACTTCGGAAAATGGAAAATTATCAAAACAAATTTTTATATTTCGAATAAATATGGGAAATTAGGGAAATATTATAAACATCCAAAAATTACTTTATGTTATCGTGAAGCAGCTATATTATGACAATCACATAAACATAAATACAACAATGATGATTGGCATAAAAAATCTTTAAAAAATAATACGATATTATCACGACAGCAATGGCAGTCTGTCAATTATAAAGAGCGAAAAGTCCCGATAAAAATTTTTATATGTATATAGGTTTTTTTTAAATAAATGGCACGTGAATATTTCTGGTTCGATTTGTCTCTACATATCGATTCTCGTAACAGCCTGTATTAATGTAATATGGAGAACATATAATTGAGTGGCGCAAATTGCTCGAATCGGGGTGATTTTGTCCGGGAATGTCACACACGGTACTCTTGACGACGAATGTACTTAATTATGCAAATCGTACTCGGGGATCGAGTAATCGTGCAAACACGCGACACGACGAATCAGTTACTAGGGTTAACGTTCGTTAGATTATTTGATCGCTGGATTAAATACTTCGCAGTATGAGCGACACGCGGTACATATATTAGCTGTTAACGATATCGACAGACTTGCATGAATAAAGACATAAATATTGCAGATGAGGATAAAATAATGTTTGCGAGTGTGCACAGAATTGCGCCATTATGGAGTTGCTTAATTACTGCTGAGGCACACAATCACGTATACATGCGCAATGCCCTAGAAATATTGTGTTTCATTTTTAATCCTGTGAGCTCGAGCAGTTTAATTATAAAGCTAGTTAACATCCAAAACTAGAGAGCTTGAGCAAATAAATTTTCAGGAACGTATATAAACATAAAAAAATTTAAACAAATGATTTTACACATTTTATTTTGAAACTATAAGTTAAAAAATTAGGTAGATAATTTAACTTTTATGTACTCAATATGCTAAAAATTTATGTATCTTCAAAATCGATTTTTTCTTTCTCTTGCAATAAATGAAATCGAATTTGAATTTTATTAACAGAGAAATTAAAAAAAAAAAAAACAATGTGGTTCTAGGTTACTCGATATGCGTCAACGTGTAAACGAAAAATTCGTTACACGCATTTTTTTTCCGGCCAACGAATTTCCTCGTTTCGATGTATGCGGGCGCTCAATAAGTCAGATTTAGTACGACCGACCGTTCGAAACTTTTCCGGCTTAACGAGCAATAGCCGGTTCGCGAACTGCAATCGGTTCGCGTTGCAGCAATTAAGAGCTCCATGGCGCGGACTGCGGAAAACGTGGTTACATCGTGGGAAAATGATTGTATCGAACTCGGGGGCGAAGTGACGGGTGAATGTACCCGCAAATGAGAAAGGTGGAAACAGGGAGAGGAGCAGCGAACGAACGAGCACTACTATGGTTGCATGTTTAGGTCTTCAACAATAGGTTTTATACTCGCCTTTCGAGCGGTAAGACAGCGTATCTGTGTATGCATTACAAGTGACAGAAATTTGTGAATTAGTATTACAACGAACTTCCCTGTTTATGTTTAATGTGTATTTTACTGTTAAATTAAATATTTTTTGTACTTTTCCGATTGTAATTTGTGCTCTCTATGGAGATTTATAATTTATGTCATAAATAATTATTAAAATTTACGATTAATGATTAAAATTGACGAATAGAGACAAATGACGTGTATAATTAATATTAAATTGTAACATTTTACTCTTAATCGAAAGAAAACGCCCCGTTTCAAAATTATTTTAATAATTCATTAGGTTCATTACATTTTACTTCTCAATTCAAATAAATTTCGCAAGTATTTTAACGAAGCACGACATGAAATGCATTATTCTCTGTAATTGATTAATACATCAATTCATGTATAAATATCAACGATACGAAAGGAAAAGTGTCTAGATTCATAAATTATGATTCTTATAATTGCTTGTAACAATTCTTCAAAAAATGATCATATCACTAGCGGCGTTGCAGCTGATACCTCCGATTAATTAAACTGTCATCTTGTCAATACCTAATTGTAATATAGATAGAGAAGCGCCGGTGACTTGATCACTTTTGAGTCATCTTGAAAATATTATTTCTATAAGCAAAAAAGAAGAAGGGATTGTCGGTATGGTAATCGACTTACTTGAGAGACTCAATCACGCGATCCGATGGATCGAACCATTGCATCTCAGAGATAAGTGACGGATCCTCTACCTTCGGTTTACACGTGAGGATGATGCTGGAGCCAATCGGCTTTGTCTGCGTCTCGCCGTTTGGTAAAATTTCCAAGTACGGATTAGCTGCGTTCGCATAAGCTGCAAAACAAGAAAAAATCACGAATGTTATTATGCTGACAAGAAAGATGAGTGTGTGCGTATATACATGTTTTGCATGCGAAACGATCGCAGTCGCTAGGGACCGATGGAAAATACTGGTTTCAATAATGATATAGTTAACGGCGTATTATAATGATCATCCTAATAATTATACCTGTAATTTATTTTTTGCATTAATGCAAAAAAATACAAGAGCGGACACTTATCTTAAATATGCGACTTTTAGTTACAAAAACATTGCTTTAAATCTTTAAAGCTTCTATAATTTAGAATTGAATACATATTCTAATTTATCGTCATAATTGTATGTGAAAAATTATGTCAAAGTAGATAATAAACCGTCGAGTTTATCATATTTTTCAGTCGATTACGTGTTGATTATAAGTTTAGTTAAATTTGAATTCCTTTCTCTTCTAGAATATCAAAACACTTAATATTTTTTTTTTATGTATATATACCATATCAATTAAAAAGTATATAATAATGAAAAAAATAATTATTTACTAATATTTCCAAGCTTCCAGACATTGTTTCAAAGGAAGAGAATAAAATTCAGACAGAGCTAAAAACCGGCCTTACGACTCTTTCTTTTTTGTCGAATTAAATTCATTACAACATACTGAGCAAATAAAGATTAATCTGTACATTGTTTCTTAAGATCATACAATTTGAAACAACTCCCCAGAAAGGGATAATCCCGCGTGGTTACAATCTCTCTTACCCACACGAGTGGGCCGAGGCGACACCGCCTCCGGCAGCGGGGGTGGCGGCGGCGCCGTCATCACATAAATGCACAACACGGAGAGGCAGATCGGCGACGTCTCGACGCTCATGGTTCGCGTAGCGCAACAGAAAGCGCCTTTAGGGACCGAGATGCGTACGCGAACTATGACAACGGTATGCGAGCGTCGGCGGAATGCAGGCGTGCGCGACGGGTGCCTTCGGCGTCAACACGACGCGACTCGGCGTAGTGGCAGGCATAACAGGAAGCGGGAATTGAGCTAATTAATTGCGGCGAGCGAAAGTGCGGAATTGCCCTAACTGGGAAACGTTCCGTGACCTCCTCCTCGTCCTCTTCTCGTCCCGCGTCATCCGGACGTAAACTGCATCAACGGCGTAATGCAGAATAGATGCTTGCCTGTTCTCTCTCTCTCTCTCTCTCTTGGCGCCAGCTCTGCAAGCTCATTAGCTCGTTAACTTCGCGCACGTAAAGCTCAGGCTACCTGACGAGTGGAAATGACGGCGCAACGAGGGAATCATTATCGAATTTACGGGCGAGCCGGTAGCCGCAACTAGAACTACTCGTTAAGTCCGTGAGAATTTCTCGAGTCGCATGGAGAAGCGCCGATTCGTGATTACATGCGATTAACTACGAAGCTTAAAACGCAACGAACGCCCACAACTGACGGTCGATTTCCGTTTCACGCGGATTAAGTGGGCCGATAATGGATTTGTGTTCGCATTGTATCGGCAGCCAATTGCTTCCGGTACAGGTGCATGTTACTAGCGATTGTCAAATTGACAGCACGAGCGTTTCACAGAAGAAAAATCAAACAGTCAGTAAAAAAAAAAAATAAAAAAATATATATATATTGTATGTATGCATGTATGTATTCCGATGCAAGCACAATGCGATGAGCGAGCCGTGTAATCGAAATAGGGGGCCAGTTCGCCTAAATAATTCTTTTTTTTTTTTTTTCACTGGGTGCAAGAGCGCGCCGCTGTGTAACAGTTGATCCCGTAAATACTGAAACCGCGGAGCGATGGTGGATGCTGCGAAAATAATTGAATACGGATTAAAAAAGCGGGCTCGAGATAGTGAACCAAGCTACGCTGATGCAAGCGAGCAACTCGCGTGTGACGCTGATCGCGTCTGACGTAATCGACAATGGCACGAAAATTGAAACCGCCCCGCAAATTGCCGGCGGAAAAAGTCGACCTCCTCTGTTCCCGCGCAGTGAAAAACTTCCGTGCCATTTATACCGTTGGTAGATGTCAGAAAAACAAACGAAAATACAGTATGAATTTTAAACAAAATTCAAAGACGTCCCCCCCCAAAAAAAAAGACTAGATGCGTTGCATTCTGCCTTTCATCTAGTTAGCCATCATCTGTAAAATTTATTCTCGATGATTCAGTTTCCTCAAATTATAAAATTATTTCTAAATATATGTTTGTTCAGAAAATAATCGTCTCGTGTAAAAATAAATTCTATATTAGATTTTGCCTTTGTTATTAAATCTATTCCATTTTCGATATTTCTTTTATCTTTTGAATAAATTACCATTTATTTTAATTATACCTTTACCATTAAATTTGAAATTTCGTTGAAGATATCTTCGACAAAATCCATGCGAGATGATTATTTTATCGCGGATAATGTGAATGCACCGTTGGAGAAACCGAAGAGAGACCCGTTAATTTCTGTAATAGTCCGCGCAAGGACGCGGAAAGGTTACAAACCTTCCCAACGAAGGAACTTCCTTAATTGGCCTAAGACTCATCGGGGATGAGTTCTTGCGTGCGGTCAATTAAAGGATCTCGCCAGCGCGTTACGCTTTGCTCTGCTCCCTCCCCTCTTCCTCTTAGCAAACTTAGAAGGACTTTAAGCTGCTTTTATGATATCTTTCTATACACAAGAACGACCTATCAAATTCAACTACTGGAACACGACAATCATCAAGCAAGCGTAATAAATACCTTGCGATAAACTTTTAAAAAATTTAAAAAAGCATTTATTCCACATTCCTAATTAAATCTACGACTTCTTTTTAAAAGACTTTTTCAGCTTTCAGCTGGATGTAAATTCCTATTGAAAAATTTTTTTGAATACCAAAGAATGTTTTTTTTTTATATATATATAAATTGAAAACACGGAATTCTTCACTCATATTCTGTTAAATTTTGTCGATTTTAACAAATAAATGTAATAAATAAAGATGTATGAATAAAAATCTGTGATTTTATCAGATTTTAATTAATAATTCACTATATTTTCTCCAAATTATTTATTATAATTAAACCGTAGGTATTTAATTAAACTAGTGGTTGATTGTATGCTTGTAGAAATTAACATTCACGTTCCAACTTTAATGTGCGCGATAGTATGCGAAGTGCTTCTCTTCGTTTTCTCGAAAATTCACACGTAAGAGGTCGAGCTTACAAATTGCGATAAGTTCCAACGGTACATTCAAGCTGAAGTCTGTATCTAGGAGGGAGGAGCATCGTGATAAGACACTGCAACGTTCGCTTAACGCCACCGGCATTTGCATCGCAAAGTTTGCTTAAACTTTGAACTGGGTGAATGGTGAGAAATGTGTTAAATCCTCCTAGTCGTCGCTAATTGTCTCCGACCGTGCATTACATACAATAGCCACAATCAACCAGCAGTCGTTTTGATTAATGTCTCGACTTCAGCCTGAAAATATGCTTTCGTTCTGCTATCGAGCCCTCGATCTATAATATCTCGAAACATTATGGGGATTATAATTTTGGCCAGCTGTCATTTCGGTAGCCTATGCGCACAATGACTAAACTCCCTACAAGAGGTGTAATTCTGCTCTCACAGCCGTCATTTCCGATAAGAGATTTTGTAATCAAGAGAGGGTGAGTCGCTAAAGATTACGTCCCCGGGAGCATTGTCTCTCGCTCGTAAAGACAGCTTATTTATTTGCCGTTCTTGCACTGTCATAAAACGTCGTTTCTTGCTCACGATAAGACTCGCAAATTCATCATTTCCGCTTAGGCGAATAGGCGGGTAGGCTAGGGGTAAGTTAAAGATTTTCCTACAGTCACTTGGGTCCTACAATCGCAAAATGTGTTTCACAAGGGGGCTAAATGAGCAGACGGTCCCCCTCGAACAATAGCAAGACATAAATCGCAATTATGTTTCCGGCAGACTGAATTTATTCGATTTTATCTAATACGCTGAGAGACTCTCAGTGATGAAAGTATTCGATCGAGTTACGAGATATTTGATATTTAGAGATTGCCGTCACACAGAATTAAATTTTTTTTTCACAATAATTACAATCTATATTTTATATGCACTTGTGCTATATTATTATATGACATAAATAAATAATCTTTAAATATAACTACGTATAAATAATTTGTAAATAAAACTGTTCCAAAAAAAATATACTTCTAGATATATTTAAAGATTAGGCACTTATAATTTTCTATAAAAATCCATATTAAAATCAAATTGATTGTGATTAAAACAATTCAATTACCTACCTACGCATTTGTATAATCTGTATCTAATTCAGAAAATATATATTTACAATAAAATAAATCTTGTTATAATTTAATACAAAAATATAAATACATATAGTCTCTTAATTGCTTCTTCGATAGATACCTACTCAAAAAACATGTTTGTCTGCATTTCGTGAAGAGAAACCATCACGTTCGTACGTAAAAGTGCTGATATCACGATATATTATTGTTGTAGAAAACAACACTATCATTAATTGCTCGTTAATGTCGTATTCAAAATGTATTCGTCATTACGCGAGAGAGGAAACCTGCCAGTTCATCGTCGCGCGATGCGCATTATAACGTCGTACGAAACTCATTCGGCGTGAACCGCCGAAGAGAGCAACAATACGGAGGGTTGGTTGTTCGTAGAGATCCCCATTCTCGGCCTACACCTCCGCCTCCCCTCGAGGGCATGCGCTCGGGCAGATTCTATAATCGTTTCACAAATTCGCCCGAGTCACCGCGCTCCGCTTCTTCTCACTACCCCGCGTTTACAACGGTGTACCGCATCAACCATTATCCACCCTTGAGACTCGCAAATTCATCGTTTCCGGGGCGCATACCGCGTGTTCATCCGTGGGGGAAGAATATACGAGGGACACGACAGGACTTTTCCCAAAGATCTTTGCGAAGAAATGCCGTAATTGACTGGGGGTTCATTGGGATCGGCTTTGGTCGGCGTGCGAAATTGATAAATTGGTACATTGATGACGACGTATAGTTGTGATATATTTTTCTGTCACAAACATAAACCCCTTTCTATCTTAATTTTATCAAAACTTTACAAGATAAAAAAATATTTACTCTCAAACATTATATATTTAGTAAAATCGCATTGCTCCAATCTCTCAAGTAATCTCGTTTCGTAATACAGTTTGCGTTTTCAACTTATTTTAGATGTAAACGCATTATCTATTCAAGAGTTATTATCTCGCATCACTCCCATCGCATCACACCGGGTCTAGTTTACCCTCGAAACTCAGATTCATCGTTTCCGCATCCTCCTACAAGAACTCGACGTGAGACGGAATTTGGAAGCCTTTTCTTAGGACTCCTGGGCGAAGAAATCCCGTGATTGCCCCGGGAGGTTAGCTCATCAGCTTCGGCTTTGGTCGAGCTTGTGTATGTGGGTGGTGTAGGAAGATAAAGGTCGAGCAAAGGGATCGAGAGGAAGACGAAAGGAGTCAAGAGCAAGCGAGAGGACTCACTCCTCTCCCAGGGACATCTTATTTACGTTAGTTAGGGTTTGTTGGCGCAGTCACCCCAGGGGCTATTCAATGCCTCTCCGCCGCCCATTTCAACCCCCCGCCGTTGACTCACACACATCTAGAAGGGGTCCTCCTCGGTATTCCGGATCTTGCCATCACACTCACGCCACAAAACTACCCTTCTAACCCCCGGGGCCCATCCACCCGGGAACCACGCCCGACTCAAAGGCGATCCGTGCGTATACCGTTTGCTTACGCGCGTGCCACCCGGTGTACACAGGAGGCCATTGGAATAGTGCTCCCCGGTAAACTCCGACGACATGTCACTCGAGCTGGAAGAATTCGATTCGGGAGGGTCGGGAGGAACCCACGAGAATGATGCTAACTGGGTGGATGGAAAAAGTGCTGGGAAAGGTCTTGATCAGATCTCTGTATATGGAATAAGATCGAATGAGAGGTCGAGTAGAGGAAATGGCGATGCTGTGGCGACAGGATCTTCCAAAAATGTGGCCAACTGGGAAATCTCAGCAAGATAAATTCGATATTGCTGACCTCTTTGCCGTCGGCTTTTTTTCTTCAGAATATTCTCTTTGTTTTATCTATCTGTATAAGCCTACATTATTTTATGTTAATTATATTTTTTTATTATAGAATTAGTTAAACATTATTTTCGGAAATCTAGTTTATTTTACAGCTAAATTTATTTTAAATTTATTCTAATTAACTATTATAATTTATTATAATTATTTTTTTACTGCTTGATATCATATGTATTATTTAGTCACTAAATTCGAAGAGAATTTTCTGCAAATACACTATTTCTAGCTCGTATTGCCTATAGTAATCGGTATAAATCGGTACCGATTTATAGCACAAGTCTCATAATTACAAGTGAATTAGGAGGGATTTATGAGTACCGAACAATATGGAGAATGGCACGTAGCATAATGCAGAGTAAAGTGCAGCATTTGAATTTCGATTCGTGAGGGGGAACATTGCACGTAGCTGTGAATACATCATCTCTTCCCTGTAGGCTTTGTTAAGGGCTTGTTACGAATGAAGACCGAAAGCTTTGTTAAGAGCGAAGGGAGTGAGGAACGCGCCAATTTAATTAAGGTAACGTTACAGTGTCGATGATAAGGCTTCCACATGCCAGATAGACTTTTGTATTCGGATAACGAACTTTTAAAAAAAATAGATGTACAAGTATATTATTATTATTCTTTTTGGATATTATAAAATTTCATTTTATAGAATTAAAATATTCTATTTGTAAAAAATTATTTTTATGTGGATATAAATCGTAAATAGGTTCCCCATTTTGAAGTCGTAATTTTAGATGATCGACACTGCAAAGTTTTTAAATGTCACAACGCGTGCAGATGTGTATGATTACTTGTTATCAGTATTCATAAGCTGTGCGCTACTCTAGCTATTGTAGTGTCTCATAAAAAAAAAGCGTCCATAAACTACATAGAGAGCCATAAAAATCGAGTGGGCATTTACGGTGCGCATCTTTCTTTTCATGTGAAGAAAGTTGGAGGCAAAGCGAGGAAACTGCGCAGACGTTCTTTTATCGGAACAAGGGACAACGGCAAGAAAAAACCGCGATAGAGATTGGACCAATGACCGATATCGAACGGGGAAATATTAGTGGACTAGTGTAATTCCCAAAGTTCACGAGAACGCGATTAGTTGTAGAGATTGCGCTACTGTAATCTCGTCAATAAACTCACGCGATTAAATAGCCTGGTATCGCGTGGAAGGATAATGAAGTGGTCGAAGGGTTCGTCGGTCACCAAACCGAAATTACATAATAACGGAATAGAGTTGTATTTGTGTATCCCTTCATCATCTCGTTGCGTGACAATTTACGAATTATAGCAAGTTTACAAGTTGCAGTAGTAAATTGAATCAAGATAAATATTTTAGTTATGTTCGAATGAAATATTGTATATCAATTCGTAAAAATATCACATTGTAAAATATAAAAATAAATACTGTATTATCTATAAAATCAATTAATATGTATATATTAGTATGCAATGTTACAAATAATAAACATTTTTATCTCTGATATTCCACAGGATGTACAACCTTTGTTTTCAGTACCTACCTATTTAAATATGTTCAAAATATTACGGTTTTTTTAAAAATTAGCGAGAACGTGGGATATTTTTTTTAGAAAACACGGTACAAAAAAAATAGAAAGATGAAAGAAAAACTCAAAGTTCGCGTAATTGTTTGCGCGCAATTTTCATGGTAGAAAGCAGTGCGAAAAAAAAAGAGGAAGAGAGTTACCGTCATTAGTGGCGGTAATAGCTGAATCTTCGTTAACATAAAGACCACATTAAGCGTTAATAATGACGCGTAAGAGATACTCCTTTCGTTGAATCGACCTGCGGCTTTTACCCTGTACTGTAAAGTAGCTTCGGATAGCTTCACAAAGGAAAACGCGTGAGAGGATAATCTTGATACCAGTCGGTGCCGCGTCGTGTTGTACTGCTTTACTTCGCAAAACCCGGGAATCCTTTAAATCTTGGAATCAGAGGAGAAACGCCTTCTCTTTCGACCGGTCAAAGGCTGCATACATACGTATATATATGTATATATATATATATATACATATATATATACATGCGAAGGTGTTACGGCGAAACCTTATAAATCAGACGAGGGACAGAGCCTCGGGGGCGGAAAGACGCGCCGTGAAGAGAGCGATAAAAACTTCTAGCGCAGCTTCTCCGAGCGCCAGATAGGCGTTCTAATTAAATGCTCAACGGAGGTCTCTCTCTCTCCTTCCTTCCGCGCTTTTACATTCCCTTTCACTTTTCCTTCCTTCTTGACTTGATTAACATCGGGCTTTCCAGCGCCTATCCTGTTTTGTAGCCATTTGCGCGACAAAAATTTATAAAAAAAAAAAATCTTTTATCTGCTTTGGATTTATAGGAAGGTTTTGCTTCACGACATAATGAAATTGACTTTCACCGTCTCTCGCAGAATTCTTTATTAAAGAAATTGAAGACTCATTGTCAATTATAACTCTTATTTTGTTCTCTTATTTTTTAATCTTTTTATCTTCGTCTAATTTTATAAGATCTCAATATTGTACTTTCGTTTCTATATTATTAAACATTTACGGTTGTTTGAGTAAATTTCACGTACTTTTGTTGACTTCCCGTAAAATTAACATACTTGAAAGGAAATGTTGCCAGAAGCTGTCAATAACAAGTTAGTTAATCAATGAGGGAATTATGCATGTTAGTTCAGTAGAACAATTCAATATATGTTTTAACCGAGCATTTCCATTGTAATAAAAATAATTAACGTAAAATCAATACTTAAAAATAAAAGTCCTCTCTCTCTTTATCTCAGTGTTTTCACAGTTCTTTCAACGTTCTTTTGTATTTCTCTCAGTTTGTCTGAAAAATATGCTGACTCTGCAAGAACGTCTTCGAACTACGGTGCAAATAAATGGAATGGAATCGTCGCGAAGATAGGCAAAGAGAACATTTTTGTAGACGCCTCGATGCGATTCCACCGAGACAAACAAGTCATTCGAGGGGTAACCGAGACGAAGCGGGCGGGTCCGCGTTTGAAGAATGAAACGCGACATTGGGTGTTTATGAATGTCGCGGCGGCGTAGGGGAATGGATTGAGAATCCCGATCTCTTATGGTGTGATGAAATATGTCGAAGTACAAGCGTGCCTTTGACACCTGCGAACTGGAAATTTATGGGCATGCCGAGGAAAGTTTCAGACGGAACGGAATAGTGTGCTCGGCCAAGTTGTTGTTCCGCCGTTGTAAAAATTATTACGACAGTTGGAAGTGTGTTACGTAACGTTGAATCCGAGTGATATACTGTCTTAAAAAAATGTTTTAAACCATTGAAAAATTACGCAATAAAATAATACGACGTTACAATAAAAAATTAATAATTATTTATCAACTTATGGAAATCCTCGTGGTTATTTGCATGCGTAAATGCACGATGAATTAAATTAAACTTTAATGTGATTTAGTTGAAGGTAGCATGCCATGATACTACATATAAGATAATAAGAAGATACCACATATAACGAGGTTTTCGTTATCAGATGAAATTCCGGAATGTCATTTACGAGTAGCAAGGTGTAACGACATAATAGCTGCCTTCCTCTTCATGAAAACTATTCAATACTTGTATTCCATTTAAAATACTTCCTCATTCCTTCGTAAGCGTTAATTTGTATAAAAATATTGAATATAATTCTTACATTTTCTTACAACAGTTTAAATATCTAAAATTAAAAACACAACAGCATATTAAGAGCAAACAACGTAAAATGTTATTTAATAAATGTGCATGACAGTATTTTAATCGAACAAAATGGAACTAAGAGAAGATAGAAATTAGCAAAATCAAAATAAAATGAAAGAAAATACAAATTACGTTTGGCGAAAATTAAATTGGATATTCGCTTTATGAATAATGAGTTCGGCAGGTTGTTCTATTTTCAAGAGAATACATACTGTGTAACAGTTTCCGGCTTCCGCCAGTTTCACACTCAATATTAGCGTCGTGGAGTATAGGCACGTAACCCCTATTACTTTAAGTTTCTCGGTAACATATTCCATTATTTAACCGGATACACCATATTGGCAAATGAGTTAAGTCAAATTAACGCGATTACCGCTATTCACACTATCCGTACATTCGCGGGATAAATAATTTGCGCGCACAAACCACGAATATCCTTCCGTATTTCGTATCATGTCTTGTTAATCTATAATAAATGCAAGTAACGTTTAAATTTGTTCCACGTTGCTATAAATTTAACAAATTTCATTCGTCGCAGACTGGACAATTTAAAAAAATAGTTTTTAAAAATCCAGTCCAGTTTTCTCGCTTCCGAAGCTGAAGAAAAAAATAGAAATGACTCCATAGAATATCAGTTTTACTCTATTTTTTGCTCCACTTTGTAAAGAATGAGAATTAAATAAAAAAAAGAAACAAACTATGTAATTATAGTGGCAAGTGAGATAAATGCAAGTTGATGTCCTTCGCGAACGGGAGCACCAGAAGACACGCGACATGACAAGAAGGTATCGAGTAATCTGTAGTACAGATAGACTCGTGTATGTACACGAAGACGCATCCCTAAAAGGCGGCGTCTTCAAAAGCAGTCGGGGTCGTTAGACGCGAACCTGTTCGTCTCGTTATATACGCGTTTGCACGCGTGCTACGCGATACACACGACATGCAAGCATACGCGTACTCGGGTCGACGCACATAAGCGGCTGTCTCAGTCCTCCCTAAGTAGAGCGAAACGCTCGTGACGTAACAGCTTGTAAAAGTCATCGTTTAAGCTTTAAAGACGACGTTAAACCACGACTCGTCTCTACCCGGGGACCGCAATATATCCTGATAAAGAAGACACTATGGATACTAACAAGAAACTCAAAAGGAGAACCGAGGGTTAAACAGATGAAACGCGTCAAAGCGGCATTGAATTCGCGAATTTGAATTTCAAAGAGAAAAGGAAAATATAAACGCTCTAAATATATATGAGACTACAAATATACGAGATGTTTGGTCTCAAAGATCTTATTAAATTTTTAACAAAAATTTTTAACTCCTTTGTACAAACCTAAGCTTTAACTTTTTGCTTTATTTGATATTTTCTTTTCGTTACGATATTTTAATGAGAAATATCAACGAATACCGACAGAATATTGTCCGTAATAATCGGACCATTTGGTACAGCAAAGTTATCATTCATCATCCATTAGTCCTGTGACGTAACGTTTTGAATATCGTTACTCACGCGGTCTTTATCCTGTCGATGCATAATTGATGTCGTTCAGTGAGGACGGTTGAAGACCGACTAGAAACCTCCTCTATAATGCAGATAACTTTAGCCTCGAGAGTACCAGAGAGTCCGGAGACATGTATCGCGTGATCGCTCTGTCCGCAGCCATTTCGATTTTATCATTTAAATGGAATATTATCTAAATGTAGCGTTTCTCTGACGTTACCTATATATGGAAACGTGATATGGAAAAGGAGGAAATGTTACAGAGATGGGAAAAGGAAGAGAAAGATCCTACGATTTTCTTGGAGCGTCGTATTGAAAGACCGCTACCACCTCGCGGCATATTTCTCGTTTATTTGGCATTCACCGGGTGCATAAAGTAGACTGCGCGCAGCCATGCAGTTTCTGCATAATGCCAGGGAGAGATAAGCATCCAGGACGTTGACTCTTCCGGTCCTGCCACGGTTGCCTTAGTTATAGCTTATACATCCTGATATATTCACTGCAGTTAAACACGGATGGGAAAATTGAGCGGATATAACGTGTTGTTTGTATAACGGAAGTGTTTTCTTTACCTATCTAAAATTTGAAAACTGCTTTAATCCTAAACTTGGGATAGCTCAGATAGCGAATGCGAAATTGCATTATATCGATCAACTAATGATGAAATTTACAAAGATCACAAGATTTCAAATACATCTTGATATAATTTTTTGAAACTGCAATATTTATTAGGTAGAAAATAACTACTCTGTATTTTATAATGTAAACAGAAATATATGAATATAATTTACACAAGTATTAGAGGATTTAAACGTTAAATCATTTTAGTTGTGTAAATATAAAATTTCCATTAAAGGATATTGTTTAATTTTAAAGTTAATACACGCATATCTCATTTACGACCAATTTTGTCTAATTGTTTGCATTCATATCTTGTTAGTATATTAATTTCAGCTATAGCGCGAGCTACAAACACTGTGAGTACACAACTCTGGCTCGTATTGCAAATTTATGTGCCAATGTGCCATTAATTTTCTGATATTGCGAATTTATGTAGCATTAATTTTGAACGTAATGAATTAATTGTCGGGCTTTAAAAAAAGATAATCTATGAAAATGGTATCTAATTTTTGGACTTATAACTTTGATTATGTCATGTATGGTGATTAAAAAAAAAACTTTTTGCAGCATGTGCCACTTTAAATATTAAATTGAAATATTTTTCACGTTTTCTTGTTATCTAACGTAAAAATATGTATCACATATCGTGTAGTTGCACCAATATGTGCACAATATGTATAGATAAGCCTTGGAAATAGTTTCGGTATCGTATGTACCTCGATGTAATCGAATGTCACTTAGAGATTGCGGGTAGAAAAAATGTACACGCGCGGCACGGAAAGCATTTCCAGCGTCATGACAGTGATCCTGGAAAAAGCATTTTCGTGTCGTACATGCGCATTTCGCGTTGGCTTCGGATTACTTCGAACGAAAAGTATATTGATAATATTCCACTTCATAACTGCAGTTGTACGCGCAGTACGACAGCGTTAAGTAACTAAAAAATCTATCTGAAAGTTTTACTACCGGCGTACCGCTGCGAGAATGTTCGCGTTTGCTATCGTAATACTTTATGCACGACATGCACGCAATGTCCCATGAACCGCGCGATCGCTTTGCACTAATTATACAAGGAGCAAAATGGAAATTGAGACCAAGATATAAAAGTTTGTAATTATAAGCGATTAATAAGTTAGATGGTTTTAGTGAATTGAGTTTCAGAAAAACGATATGTTTCAGTTAGTTTCTTTAGAACTTGGGCAGAATTTTAATTTGGAATGCAGTAATCCAAGATGGTTAAAGCTGAAAGTAGAAAGGCACGGAAAAGAACGTCTAATAGATTTTTCATAAGTGAAAAAGGGGTCTACATTCGTTTTGTACCTCATAAACGTCTTCTTAAATGACATCTGCAGTCTTTTACCGCATTACCTTGGCCGACTTCCAATTTCCGCTCGAACGAAAAACAATTTTCCGGAAATATGGCCTCATTTTTTTTACACCAAGTCATTTACGTGCAGATAAAATTTTCAAAGCACGTATAATGCAACGAACGCTCGTGGCGCTAACCGTTGGCACCTGAGAAGAGTAAGAAATAGACAAGAGGCGAAGGAAAATAAAAAAGATGCGTGATAGATTTTCCCCGCAGAATTTTCGTCAGTGCACTTTGCGACACCTGCTTACCCGAACGACAGCGCGGGATCAAGAGGAGGGAGAGAGACGGAGAATTTGGTTGCCGAAGGCTGCAGGGGTGGCGGTTGGTCTATGGGGATGGAGAGCCGAGAGCAGAGGATCGAGAGAGAGATATCTGCCACAGCAGGGGATATCCGGCAATTTCGGTAAAAGGGTTCGGCTATATACCGGCAGTCCGTGGAGTCGGCGGACGCGCACCTGGTGACGGCACTGTGCCTCAACTAAAAGCTATCTTCCCCTAATTCACGTTTTTGCAGCAGCAGCAGCAGCAGCAGCAGCAGCAGCTTTCCCGGGAAATACGCAACGACCGTGTCGCGCGCGCGCACGCACACTGGTTTCCATCAATTTTCCGGACGTTGTCGGTCCATCCTCTTGCTCTCTATCGTTGTCTTTCCTATCTCTCGTGTCGTCTCCATCGATACGTATGCCTACACTCGCGTGCAATCCTTTCTCGTGTGACGTATTCGCGAGAGAAAAAGTGATTGGTAGGTGGAAAGGGTTAACCGTAATAGAATGACATAGACAGCCATGAATATCGAATTTGCAGCGTCTGTTAAACTTTATTCACTGGAGTCCCTTGTTAAACTTAATTCACTGGAATCGTAGAGATAGAATTTTTAGGAAGATTTAAAAAAATGTAAATGTTACAGGCAGAAAAATATTTGAGCTGATTTATAAAGTCTATATATAGTGTATAAATAGCTTTCATGGTTAAATAAATATACTTCAATACCTTGTTGTTCGATTGCGAGTCGATAAAATTCCGAGATGCCAACTGGCGTATTCAAGCATTCAGCAAGGCGAGGAACTCCGTTTAAACGTCGGTCTCGAAAGTCGTGATATGGGCCGGCTGGAGAATTTCGACATTCGCGAAAACCGAGGAATTCTGACGCCGGACGGAAGGTAAATTAGATTGAGGACAATGCGGAGTCGAGACTTTTGGGCCGCGGGCAAATTTCATTTCAACCGTGCAATCCTTTCCAACAAGATGAAAAGCGCGCACACATACATGAAAGAGAGAGAGAGAGAGAGAGAGAGAGATATCAGTTAATTCTAATTAGAATAAGTATGCCTCGAGCAGTGCACGGTTAATTTTAAAGACGGAATATTCTGAAATTATCAATTTAATCTAGATATCAACAGAGATACCTTTTTTTTTATTCCAATTAAATCATATTATTTAACGAAGATATATTAAGATGAATTACATTTCAAATTGTAAATTTTTTATGTGCAATATATTTGATGTTCCGACAACCAAAAAATTGATAAATTTCGCTCTTAATTCCCTATAAACGATAACGTATAATAAATATATAATAATTTCACAATGCTGCGCGAAAATTAATAATAATTTAGATTGATATTCGTTCGAGGGTTTCGGAAATTGCAATTTTAGAGTAAATACACTTTCAATTGCGTTAGCAAATGTATGATTCGGCGCTGTGTAACCGCAAGTATCAAAAGAAAGAAAAATATGCATTCATTGCGGCATAGAATATATTGCGTAAACTGTACAAAGGGTCGCCATAATATCCCACCAACGTTAAATGCGCTTTTCATTAAATACGCGAGCGAGCACAAAAGCGCGTCTCGCTTTGCGCATCCGGCACGGTACACGATGGAAATGACGGAAACTGAAGATGAAGATACGCAATTAGTAGTAAAAAGGGAAAGTCACGAAACACCATTTATATATTCGATATAATAGGCTTTTGTCACGGATTAAATATACCTCGTCTCTTATAAACACTTCCTTTGCGCCAAATGTTCAATATTACGATGATTAATTTACGCGTTTTAAAAAAGTCCACCTGCACCTGCACCTCATAGTACAATAATGAGATATACTTAAAGGCGAATTTTCCCGCGACGAAATTTTGCGCGCATATTCGTTCCAGAATTTACGGACCGCCAGTATACTTATTTATCTTACGAGCACACAAAGAGTAAGAGAGAGAGAGAGAGAGAGAGAGAGAGAGAGGAAACGACAGAGCATAGTAAAACGGCGATCTCCGGATAATGCAAGCTCGCGTTACAACGCGCTGTTGATTTATGCATCCGCCAGAGTCAAGCTTGACGC
This sequence comes from Trachymyrmex cornetzi, assembly GCF_001594075.2. NCBI lineage: Eukaryota > Metazoa > Arthropoda > Insecta > Hymenoptera > Formicidae > Trachymyrmex > Trachymyrmex cornetzi. The sequence goes on along the minus strand of NW_017299892.1, from coordinate 953,445 downwards.
GGATGGCGCACATCGGAGATTGCAATTGCAGAAATGTCGATCCTTGCGCGAACGGTCGCGCGCGTTTCCCGGCGAGCAAATATCGGCGCCATGGAGTATACTGTATACTGCGACTGGCAATAAATTGGACGTCCGGTCGACGATGCAAAAAGTTGGACAAACGGCGGCCGCGTAGCCCCCGCGGGGGTTGCGTTCCGCATGAGAGGGCGGAAACGCCGCGGCGAATTAATTTCGCGTGTTCTCCGAGCCTGCGGCAACGAGACCCCGATCGTCGTCGACGCGATGTACATACGGGGTGTCCAGTCAAATGGCATACGCAATCGGACAGTTTCCTTTAAAGGACAATTTCGATACAATTCCATGAATTCCAAATAGATAGCTGTACACACACACGTATATATATATATATGTATATAGCGATGATAATAAGTTTATCGTGTACAATACCGTGTTTGCAGACAGATCGATTTGTTATGTAGAAACGTCGGCGACGACGATCTCGTCAAACAAGAATCAATTACATTTCTCCAACGAAATTCACAGCTGCAGTTGAGGCTATGAATTCGACGGCATAGTCCCTTTCGACGTGCGCGTTAAGTTCCGTGGGAGTTAAAGCGTTCCAAGTTTACGTCCATAGTGACATATTGATAGAAGCGTATATCCCAAGTTTCCGCGCTGTAACTAATTACAAGCTTAAACTTTCAGCTAACGATAATGTCAAACCAAGTACTCGGATGAAAGGAAGTGGCAAACCCGATATGTCGTATGCATATATACGTATATCAATATTAGGTACACGCGCGCAAAAGGAATCCCTTATCCGACGAATTTGTGAAAAAAAACCGGGTAGTCTGCGCCCACAGGGAATTAAAAGAGCTCAGCACACCGTATCCATCGAATTTTGCAGAAGCTGCGTCCGTGCATCGTTGCGTCTCGCTCTACATTTCCCTCTGCTCCACGATTTTTCCCGGCATGTCGCCGTTCTCCTCTTTTTTTCCCCCCCTCCTGACTGCGTCAGGAGGGTAAGTCGATGCGGTGCGGTGATCGTCGGTCGTGAATCGAAACTAAAGAGAGTAAAGCGTCGTATGTAAACGAACGGTAGTTTCCGCCCCGGTTTTTCGCGGCTGATGCCAATCAGATTTGCGAGCAGCGCAAACATTCGAGATTTGTTGCTGAAAAATTGGAATTGATTGTCGCCAGTGCAAAAATTGAATTTGAAATGAATATCCTAAACGATAATGGAAATACATCCCAAAAATAATAATAAAAATAAAGGAAATAAAATTCAATTGAAAATATATTTCTGAAATACAAAGTCAATAATACGATAAACAAAATCCACAAACAATTCTTTATTCGCACGCGATAGAGAATGCTTTCTATATTTTCCTATTTTTTAAATCTGTATCCGATCCTATTGGTCGTATACACGCGATAGTTTGCATTTTCATCGACCATTGCACATTCTCGTCATTTCTACAACTCCCACGTTCGTCCTCTTAAATTCGTGGGCGCGACGACCAGCGCATCGTTCTTCGTTTCCAATCTCGTTCCTCCCCGGTTCTCGGCTCGGTAAATTCTCCTTTAACGAGCCCGACCACGGCCAATTAAAAGCGTTTCGACCGTAAGAGAAGTGGAAAGAAGAGAAGAGGAGCTCGTTGTACGAAAGACGGGCACGCTCGTCTTCAACGCTTCTTCTCTTCAGCCGCTGAGGGTGAAATTAAATTTCCTCAAGAGAATCGTCCCAGCGAATAAAAGGGTGGCACATGGAAGAATGGAGGGGGAGGGGTTTCGGACGGGCCGCGAGTTAAATAATTCAGTCGCGGCCTTCTTGCAAGACCTCCTCCAACAACTTTCTCCGAGGCAGCCTCCGAGATCTTAGCCGCAGCTGCCATTTCGCATTTCTCCCGTTCCTCACATTTTCGTCTTCGTTCCCCTAACTCCCGATGCCACCACCTTTCACCCCTCGAGGGTGGAATCAAGGGTGGAAACACCGGAGGACGGGGACCAGGCCCGTGCAGATAAGAAATCCTCGCTTCGCACGCGACGCAAAAGGAGGGTGAACGTCGTCCGATATTTTCACGCGCGCACGTGCTGCCAATGAAAAACGAACGAAAATATCAAATTCGATTTTCTCACCCAGACTTGTCCCTTTCTCTCTCTCTCTCTCTCTTTTCGCGTTCAAGAAGTTCTCTCATTCCTCTGTCTCGTCTCAGCGAGCGCGTCATTAGTGCGACTCGCAGGGAACACGAGAACGTGACTGAAATTTATATTCTTTGTTTCTAAAGACCACCATCACAAAAATTGCTCTTTCTGAGACACGCATTTTTGCTGCCATCGCTATAAATATTTTATTGTATTATTCAGTAATGGAAACTCATAATTATAAATGTATAAAAACGTCCAGGGAAATTATCTAGAAAAATTTTCCACAGGAAATTTTCGCTGACTAACGTTACAATGTTTTGATAAATTCTTTGGAGCAAGAAGAAAGCGTTACAAAATAATTTGTAATAAATACCTAACCCAACTTTCAATTGTTTCGACATTAATAACTTCGAAGCTATATATAAACTGATAATTTACAGCTACAATTAATACATTAATACAAACCTCTCCACTTTCTCACGACTATTCTACTCGGAGTAAACGAAGTACGAAATTTCAATCACGTTTATAATTCTGTGGAATATAATCAACACACTATAACCATAACTAATATAATTACAAAGACGAAACCATACCATGATATGTTAAAACATTTGTACGTAATTTCATTAATGCACAAATTACATACACAGACTATTAAACATTTATAATAACCTGCAATGCGAGACTAGAGCTTGTGCCATCCACAGTATGCTTTGTGCACACAGAGCTTAAGTGCCATCTTGTTTAAATTAATGCGACTATATGTAAGCCCTCATTACAAGCGAGCGGGTTACAATAGAGACTGCCGGGAGAGAGAAGTGATACAGAGAAGGATAACTGCTGTACGTATTGTACGGTCGATAAGCGCTAACATTAGTGCGCGTACAATTCTACGGGAACGAGGCAAATGCTACGGTCACAATGCATCCTTTTGCGCAAACAGGCACGCATTTCGCGCGCACATACCGCACAACCGCATTACATTGTGCACGAACAAACACGGAGCCGGGTGAAATGAAAATCGTTCTTGCCGAAATTCCTGCGATCATCACCTGCGCATAACATTATATAATTGGATATCGCGCGATCATTTTCGGTCGCGTGCGCAAATTAATGCGAGATTGTTGATCATTGGACAGTAAAAAAAAATTACTGCAGAAACAATGGTGCAACGATAATAAGTGTCAAGACATGAGAGAAAACACAGATGTGTGTTGAATATTAACTGTCATAGCTGCGTAACGCACATTAAAAGAACATCACCCTTCTGTGTCATCATATTGTACTTCAATTTTCCTCTGCATGAAAAAAAATCGATTTTTTCCATCGATTCTTTGGAAAATTGACATTCATATGTAAAAAAAACATTTAAATAATTGTAAAAAGTTCATTTGTTTTTTTATATTTGTTTTGTTTATACCGTTTTATTTTTTAAAAAACTGTTTTTCTAATAAAACGGTAAAAACAAAATGAATATAAAAAATAAAAGAGCTTTTTACAATTATTTAAATGTTTTTTTTACATATAAATGTCAATGAAGCAACTTTTCAAAGAATCCACACCGAGGGAGAAAATTAATCAACCCATTCAGTATACTCGGTATGGTTCCATTAACGCGAAAATTGGGTAAGAAGGCATATAGGAAACGTCGCAAATTGAGCGCCACGACAAACTCGATTTCTGCCGGTAATCCCAAGCTTCCGCTTTTAGGGGATAAACGCGCTCGCAACGGAACGTTCTTACAACCGAATTCCCGCACTCGGTCCTGTTGTCGTCGTCACTGTATCGGGGATTAAACTGTCCCGCAGCGTACGAATAATTTCCACGCTAGTCGCCGTCGTGCAAACCGGAAGATTAATAATTCGTCGCGCAGCCGGCGGACGGAGCTTAAGTGTGACACGGTGACAAAACATGCGCCAGCACTGAGGGAGGCGCTTTGATGTTTTTGCTGCGACCTGCCTGGCGCTATCGAAGCGTTTATTAAATGCGAAAGATCCGATTTCCTTTGTTAAGCGCGATATTCTATGTGGTGGTTTTGATTTAACTATGAGCGTTATAATCTAATTATAAATGACGTATGTGATTGGACCTACTATGACGTTAAAATGTCGAGGAAGAACATTAATGCAATTTCGTACACAATAGATTTATAAAGAACAATTCAGAGCTGTTACTTACTACCCTTAAATATGTATAAATAAGTCGTTTTTATTTTGCTTTTTTTAATTTGCCATTAAAGGACATCAGTATTACTTCTTTTATTATATTGTACTTTGAATTCTTCGTTCGTACGAGTTCAAAGACTATAAATACATTACATTATTTTTTCTTACATAATTTTTCTGAGAAGTTTCACCCATCAACCAAGTGATGCTAATTTCAGCCAGGAGTAATTAAAATTGTAACTGACATCGAAATCACATTAGCATACAACTTTCATCAAACGCGTCCTCACGAGACACAAGAACATTCTTTACGCATTAAATACGGCTAACACAAAAGCTACGTCGTTAAATATTGACAAAATCACAGAAGCTGCGTAGACCCTCCGCGTCTAATCTGGCATGCCGCGCGTTCACGCGATACACACACGTGACTGAAGATCCCTCGAACATCTCCTGTTCTCGCGATACTTGGATGGGTGGCGGTCGGATTTCCAACGGAGCGGAAGGTCAATCCCAGCGCTTCGAAATTTCGGACCGCCCCAGCTACGTGCGGCACAACGAAATTAACTGTCAATCTCAATTTCCCCCCTTCTACCCACATTGGATGGGTGCGCATCCCTCCGCGAGAGAGAGAGAGAGAGAGAGGCGGTCCAACACCAGAGACAGAAACCGGGCCACCCCCCTGAGAAACGTCAATTATAAAGCACTGAGTCTGCTGCCAGAGAGCCGTCAGAACCCCGTCACGCCCGCTTCGACTCTTCTCTCCCCCGTGTAGCTGTTATATTTAATGAAAAGAAGCTAATCCGCGATCAGTCATAATACACGTACACTCAAATGACGACGACATCGTCCTTGTTCTCGCCCTCTTTCTCCCCCCGCACAGAGAACAGCAAAGCACAATCAGAAATTTCTCCGATTACATTATAGCTACAAGCTTGCCTATAAAAATGTTTCAATAATATAATTTCAAATATATTTCAAATATAAAAAATAATGTATTTAAAAATTGAATAATTATTTCTAGACTCATAATAAATTTACCAATTAGCACTAAATTATATGTCCCAATTATATTTTCTAATACCTACGTTATCCTTCTTTATCCGAAGATGCTGGGTTCACATCGTGAGAAAGAAGTTAAACCAATTTTAAATATTCGACTTTGCAAATAATTAATGTTGGACCAATGGAGTGCTCGTATTACACTGGAATTACACTTTGACGACAATTATTCAGTTTCTTTTCAGGGTCGAAACCGATAAAACGCATCACATCTCGAGACTAACCTCGCGGGCGAGTGTCGAAATACATGTCGTGTGATAGATGCGGCGAAACGCACTGCGGAGTTGACGTTGGATGTCCATTAGTGAGATTGATGTATATTAGATATAATGTACTACTCTACTCATCGTACTGTAACTGCAAGCGGAGATGGCCCTTTATTATGGGTTTTACGAAAGCCGGCTATTTTTTTCGCGATGTTTTAGCGGTAGCGACCGACGTCAAACAGAAAATTTATTATGCGACATCCTGGATTAATTAAAGTGTATATAATACATAATCACGTGACATGTATATAAATGAGTAATATACGAGTAAAAACAGAAACAAATAAAAAATAATTAAAAAAACACAAAGTATAAAATTTATCAACACACATATATACAGGGTGGGGAAAAAGTATGGAAGCAAACAATTATTTCCGAAACTATTCATTTTTCGACAAAATGTCTTAGACATAATTTTTATGGTATGAAAAGATGTATTATGTGGCATAGACGGCATGACCTTGAAATGACCCTTACGAGCTGCATACAAATAACGTAAAAAATTTCAAATGGAACTCGTCAGTTTTTGTTACAGATTCGTGTAGCTGATGTCGAAACGTTTA
>NW_017299892.1:783942-947194 GCF_001594075.2 Trachymyrmex cornetzi | reverse complement strand
GTCTAAGACATTTTGTCGAAAAATGAATAGTTTCGGAAATAATTGTTTGCTTCCATACTTTTTCCCCACCCTGTATATGATTGGATCATAAATTACAAGTTCTTCTAAAATTAAAAAAATATAACATTAAAAATTATTTAATGAAACTTCTTGACAAACTAGAACGAAATATTTTCGAGTATCGAACATAATAAAGAACTGCATTTTTTCATTTTGAGAGAAAAAGTATTTGCTTATCACGAAGATATACGACCTGCTACGATTATTTATTTAAAGAGACTCGTATATCGTTATCTTTGTGTATCGAGCAAGTAATGCAGTCCGCTATCGGGAATGGAAAGACAGAGCGTTAGCGATTCAACAACGTACGTCGTTTACGCTGAACGATAAGAAAGGAGATTTAGCTTCGACTTAATCGCGCGATTAACAATGCTTCGTACATTGACGGTTGTTATCGTAACAGAACTTTGTCGAATCATCTTGATTTAATTAGCTCCTCAATTACCAGCCAAATGTAAATCTACGCCCACGCGGTGCAATTACGCCGGTTTCTTGGTAACAATGCGCCTCCCACTCTGCTTCTCCGACGATGGCGATTATTAAGCCGCCGAATAATCACCGATAATGTATGTCCTACAGAGATGACGACGAAGCGGCCGGTAACTAGCCCCGCCAGTTGAACTTTAAGGAGAGAAGTTTGTCTCAATTATTGTTCGGTGCAACGATCTCCCGCTCTCCCGTCGCCAGTACGCCCACGAGGAACGCTCATCTCTACTCGACGACGACTATAACGATGACGGTGCACTTATCCGCTTCCTCGGGGCTAAAGAGAACGATGCAAATGGCACACCATTGTCATTAAGTAGATACATCCTTTAATGGCAACCCCTCTTCATCATCCACCGTACTGTGCGTTGATTGTCCTGGTATACATACGTCATCGTATCACAATAGACTCAATATCGTCGACTGCTGCCTGCTCGACTAGCTTTGTACGATTATTTCACTGGATGCTCGCAAAATGTGAATATTTGTTCAATCGATTACTCGCAGAAAACTCAATACTATAATTTCCTTTCTGTATCTAAATATATATTGTATATAGTTTATTATATTATACGAGATATTGTAACGTTATTATTTTATTATTAAATACCCACTATTAATTTACATTACTTTGTCAAATTACGTGTGGCATATAGGATATCTCTAAATAATTGTCTCTATATTGTTTTTGCATATATTATTAAGAATTATATTATCAAAACTTATTAAAAACTACAAAAATATATTATTTTTCTGTGTATCTGTCGGTGGAAAGTATATAGAATATTGAGGAATTATGGTAATATGGACATGCGGGTAAAAAGCATCGTGGTGTTCATCACATTGTATCTCGATTAAAAGTAATTCCACCAACACAGCGTTTCGCAATAGCAACGCGATAAATGGCTGTATCCATTACAACACCGTTCGATATTTTGCTCGAGTTACGAATAACAAAAGCAGTTTAATAAAGACTACATCGTGCATGATAGACTGGTATAAATAAACGCTAAAATATTTCGTTATCGAGAACACCATTGTTTTTACATTCGACGAATGCCCGTTTACGGTCCATTAATCGGAGGCGCGAGTTAAATTGGCCCCGCCAAATTAAATTTCAACGCGCGCGTATCCACTTTCGCCTGGAAAAAATGCATTCGTCGATCTGTACCGACTGGAATTCATGTTGTATGCCACGCACGATGTCGCGCTTCGACGCGTATTTGCGTAAAACGTCAAAAATGACTGCACGTTCATTGATTTATCTGAACAATTGAATTTCATTTTCCCTTGGAATGTAATAAAGAATTGCAAAGAAAAACAATAATATCATTTTTGTAAGAAATGATAGGAAAATATTATATAATATAGATTCTCTTGAATGGATTTCACGTTGACTACAATTATCTTTTACATCGAACTATGTTGTACGAAACTATTGTTTTGTAAACAAATGTAAACAAATTTAAATGTTGACATTTGTGCTTTTTTACAATATATATTATGTAAAAATTAGTAGATATAGCAAAAATCTGCTTGATGCGATTTTATCTTATTGTCACAAATTATTTATAAAAGTAATTTAGATATCGATGGAAGATGTCTCCGATTGATATATTGCGATTTTTTTAGTATAGTACTATATGTAAACGACAGTATTTCCGTTTGTCATTCACACCCTCTCAGAAACACCGAAAAGGAGATCTCTCGATATATTCGTATAAACAGGCAGGGCTTTAGTGCGATATAACATCGCAAATCGACACGTGTCGGCACGTGGCGTCGTATTCTTTTTTTCTAGAAAAAATAAAAATATGTCCGCACGCGGATAAGCAGATGAAATTTATTTCCGTACGGCATATGTCACCTCGGCAATTCGACACGGCTGATTTATCGCGAGTCATCGGCTATCGAGAGTAAACCGACGATCTGCGTTAGACAGGGTGGGCTGAGTTGCAGGGGTTAACGCGCAAAATATGAAAAATCGGAAAATCGGCTTTTTCGCGAGGGAGGATCGGCAAAAGGGTCTCGCTACGACGCGATAAGCGCCGAAATCTTGATGAATTGGTCAATTGGCGCACCCTCCCGAACAAGTGGATACGTCATATTTCGTTAAGAATGAACTGCAGGGGCACTTGTCTCTCCCTCATTTCCCGGACTATCATTTCAGACTAGATATAGGCGAACGGCAATGCACGACTAGTCGGTGTAGCTTTATCGCCGCGAGTCACGATTAAGGAAGATCGTGACGAATCAAGGGGACGTCCCATGATTTCATTAGGAAGTTCGGTGCCCTAAAATTGTCAGAATCGCTGAATTGCGGGGAGAAGCAAAGAAACTCGATTTTCATAAATGCATACTAAGTTTGAACTACGATAAAATCTCGATAATATTGCTAACCTTTAAGCATTTCTATTAAAATATATATCAAATTATATGTATAATTTATACTTAATTTACTCGTACATAAAAATAATTCCACGATATTGTATAAATTCAAATTGCCTTAGAATTTTGGATCTTAAAACTTACTATTATCAATTAATTGAAAGTTAACGAAAAAAGATAGTTTTCTCTGACGATTTCAAAATTGAAGAAATAAATTATTCAATAAAACCCGGAAATCTGAATATTTAACAGGCTACGTTCCGGAAACACGCTAATGTCATCCATTTCTTTCGTTCGTTAGACGTAAAACAAGGATAACGCTAATAGTATTACGAAAAGCACTAAATCCGTGAATTAGTTTAAAAAATTCAAACGGACGAATTCGGTTTGACAGAGGATGTATATTTGAAGAAGGAAGAAATCGTGCACACGTCGCCAGAGTCGAGATTGAAGTCGCAAACGGAATCGCTCGTCGTCGACAAATTTCCCCTTCGGCGCGGAGCGGAATCCCGAGCGCGTTTTCATGGAATTGCTTGGCCGGCAGCTCGCAATCGATTTCCGGCTAGAAAAGTCGAGGAGCATTATGTCGAGCCGAGTCCGGCTGGAAGCGGATGCCAACATCCCGTTGCATCCCGACGGAGCAATATTATATCGGGAAAACAGTTCCCGGAGCGTGGTTCCGTCCCTGCCACGTATTCATCGATATATCAAAATTACTCGTCGCCGCGCCGGTACGGTTCAGAGACTCCTCGCTCTCATCCCTTTTCCTAGTAGCCATAACAAGGGTGGCATCGACGGGGAACAAAACCCCTCTCGCATTAAATCCGTGCCTCTGAATTAGCAGGAAGGAAGATGGCGGTGAAATTAGCACGATGGTCAGAGGGTGAGAAAAATCCGTTACAATTGACGTCGCGAATCAATGTGACGAACGTTGAGAAGAAACTGTCTCTCGTACATATCCACGGTGACGTCATTGTTTGCCGAAGAATCATTCTCCGCTCGTAGAAAGGCGGATGTATCAAATACACGAGCATATACACAGACACATACACGTATGCACGGTGCACAAACGTGGGCCATCGATCGAGCTTCTGTTTACTCCGGCGATCAAATGTCGCTCCGGCGAATTGTTCCCGGACTGTCCCACGTGATATGAATTTTCTCACCGCCCCATGATTGCATCTCCTGTTCTCTCCTCGCTTTTCTTCCGCTTCTGACGTTTCGTTATCTATCGTTGTCTTCGGCGAATCTCTTTTTCGCATCGGTTATACCCCCGGGACAACTGGTTATATATGCTAGATAGGTCGACAAAGTGGTGGATATCAGCAATAGAAATATATTCGATGGCAAAAATTGGAAATCGAATTTTTCTTAACGAAAATCCCAAGGGTAATATATTTGAGAAAATCAAATGATCCTGGATCGACTTCCAATATAAAATTGTTCTATTGAACTTTGAAGTTTTATAATATTATTATTATAAATATTATATATTATAACAAAGTTTAACATTATTTGTATATGTATAATTTTAAACTAATAATAGTAGATATTTAAAAAGTATAGTGATGTAAAAAAATAAAATCAATTATGATTAAATTACTAAGCGCTTAAAATTGTAGAAAGTCGAGTGATATCGGACAATAGCTGACATCAATCAAAGATTGCATAAAATTTTAGACGCGTGTAATAGTTTTTGTTGAGCTACCGGCAAATCCATCTGCATATGAGAGTCAGAACATCTCCATATTGAGGATAAAGGCAGTATTGTTCGTAAATTATTATGCATTTTGTTATGTAGCTATTGTTTATGCCAGCACGGAATTAATTTCATCAACAAGTCATATGTAATGACAATTGAATGTAAATCAAATTTCGTTTTTAGTCCATTAATATAAATAGCATTTATTATTCTGTAAATTATATAGGATTGAAATCTTTCTTGTGTTAAAATTGCTCGTTTCATGTTATATATTTTTTCGAATGGTATCAGAAGACAAGGTGGTGGACGGTATCAGCCTAAATAGTCAGCATAAGATTTTACTTCTAACCGTTGTTTTGTTTTAGTTGAATATGAGAAAGATACAAGACAAATGGGAGAAGAAAACATAATATGAGTTGTCAGAAAATAAGAAATAAGTGATAGTAAGAGAAGCGAGTATTCTGTTCCGAGAAAAAAAGAATATTAGGAAATATATAGTTTTAAAATTATTTAAGCAAAAGATAACATTAAAATTATATACACAGATAATAATAAAATTTAACATAAAACACATTTAAAAAAATATTTCTGTCTGATACAATTCGCCTTCAATTTATAGAAAAAAAATTAATGACATTTAAAAATGTAAAAATTTTTAGCTTTTAGTTTAAAAAAAATACGATTAAAAAAACCGTTTTAGTACAAGAATAATATTTCATATCGTGCATATTACGCTTAATTTTTACTGTCTGAGAAAATAAAATCTCGAAAAAACTTAAAATTGTCTGATACAACCCAATCCTTTTTTATATTAATAAATTAAGTGGCGTCAACAACTTCATTTCTCACATTCGGCTTCCCTGATAAAAAATTTGTCATGCATGAAATCGTGGAAACAATAAAAATAAAACATTTTATAAATTTAAATTTTAAATAAAAAACAGATTGAATTGAATTACAATATGATAATCGGTATATCGTCGTTAACAAAAATGATGTTAACGTTCAATATTTCATCTTGTAACAGTTATTAATTTTTATCGGAGAGAATGCAAGCGATTCATATTGCGCCAATATCATTTCCAATTCTGATTGCAATATTGCACGTTGGTGGTAGTTGAATTCGTGAAAGTCTTTACACTTTGAAAAAAGGCTTCATTTATGCAAACAAAATTTATACAACAGCAATTTCATTATTAAACAAAACAAACAAAGATTTTCAAATTTGTGAACATTTTATATGTGTACAGAAAATCCTTTTGTGAAAATTCATATAATTATAAATTAGAGTTGACGTGTTCATACGAATGATACGAGTAAAACGAATCGTTTGTGAATCTTTAATCAGATATAGCTGTTTTTTAAATCTAAATTATAACAACCTTTTTCTTAAAAACATTTTTTCTTTTCTTAAAATATCTACATATTCTTAAATCAATGTTGAAAGAAAAAATGCATACAAATTTTAATAACAAATATTTTTATATTTTCAATACTGAGATTTCTCAATAATTAATCAGAATTTTTAACAATTTTATGTTCACAAACTATTTTAATACTGTTTTAAATTTATAAATTTTTCAGAAAGAACATACAGTTATAAAACTCATTTACGTAAATTGTCAAGAATTGACTGGAGCAACGTGGTTTCAGTTTCAGGGGGAAAAAATACAAAAAAATTTTTGCTTTATTGCGTTCGAAGAAAATTAATAACGGCGCCGCCGGGTTGAATTTCACGCGAGCGCACATTGCCACGAAATTTCCGTCGGGTTCCAAGGGAATTAATTTAATTTAATGAGAACGAAATTAATAACGACGTTTTGAAAATTGTACAACGTTACGTTGTGAGTACATCGTGAATAAGTGAGCAACGATAAAGATGAAGATTCTTTAAGAAAGAATTTGATAACTTTACAATTAATAAAAGCAATTATCTATCTATTATTTTCATAGCTAAAGTATTTACAATAATATAATAATATAAATTGATGCAATTTACAATGAATTTTTAACCATTAAATATCAGCAATAATTAAGTATCACATTGAAATTCTTAAAAATCTCCATAAAGAAATTTTTAGAAATTCCTTAACTTTTGATTGAGTTATCGCTATTTATAACATGATCATAATAGCGCAATATCTGCATTAAGTTTCTCTGTGTAACAAGATTGAGTAAAACACTTGATGAAGTTTCCAAACGGAAAGGGCCGACTTTGAAATTTCCTGTAACATTTCGTCCAGTTATCCTATAGAACCATTCAATCGCGCAGTTACTCGATTAACGGCACGCAGTCCGGAAAATTTCCGCGCGGTTGAGCTCCAAACTGGTAAGATGTAGTTTCATGGGGGGTGTCGGCACTTGGATAGAAGCTCGACCACGAAGTTAGTTCTCAACCGGGAAAGTTGCAGCCGGAGTTGCGTTCGTTAAGATACATATTATGAGCGTATCAGGTATCAATGTGAAATGCTCAGCACCTTACTTTCATGTATATACATATCCTATCCGACGGCGTTTGCATAAAATTTTGCGTGCCATTTTAACGAGTACCTCGTTAAAGCATCTGGAAGATGCAAAGCATCTCTAAGTTACTTAAATGAAATTGTTTTAATTTTTCAAGTAATATTCCGTCTTATACGATTATTGCCGAATAATTGTATACATATTTACTTATTTATAAACAAATAATCTATTTGAAAATTATTTCATTGATTTCTGGTTAAATAATTTCTATATAATTTTATGTTTGAATAAAGCCTTTTTCATATATATTTTTTCATACATCATTCATATTTTTTCTAAAAAAAATATGTGTAATCACTATTTGTTTATTATGTATCCTAAAATAATTACATGTTTCTCATATTTATTTCATAAAAATGATTTAATGATAGAAAATTGTTGCAAAATAATAAATACAGGCGTTTTATTTATAAAATATTTATTTATAAATATTTTATAAATAAAATTAATAATTATTCCTAAATTATTTTCGCAACGTGATAAAATAGCCGAAATATATTTTATTGTATCAAACATTTAAATTTATTTAAATGTTAGTTTTGTAAATATCCTGCCGAAGGGTGTCTAGACGCGCACATGTGCGGTTCATGCTTTATCTTCGATCCTATGAAAACGTGTCACTTCAAAGATATATTTTTTGATATGTTAAGGAGAAAACGTTTCGATCGTGTCGACGATAATTTTCAACGTTTGAATAAAGATGAGAAAAAGCTCTGCATTCTTCTCGCACGCGAGAAAACGCGCATTTCTAATAACATCAGACTGCATTAAAGCTGGTTTACGATGAATTTACATAATATACCGCATCCCGTTTTCATCACAAGCGTCGTAAAAGCGTACCAGGTAACCGCATGGTTAACTTCACGCATTTAGCTACATCGTATAAGTCATGCAATTTTATTCACTATTTTATAAAGAATATGATGAAGATTTAATTAAATAAAGAGACTTGGCTTGAGAGAAGCCTTCTGATGTTTAGAGATAGGATCATAATTAAATTTCATTAAATAACGTAATTCGTTCACTTCGCATGAACGGCGCGAAATGACTGTCGCGCAATTTCGTTTATTTGAATTATTCGATCATCCTGACACTCCACTTTCTTCGGAGAAATTCTAAAAGCGGCATCGAATAACTTCGAAATAACTCGACTCACAAACTCGTAAGAAAACGGTAATACCTCGGAGAAATGAGAGGCTGAAAATCGGGATCTGAGTTTACGCCGAGGGATTAAATCGAGACTACCCGCGGGAATTTAAGGGTAAACCAAGTTTCAATTTTACTAGAGCTATCGGAGATAGCGAGAAAGTACTATTTATAGCGATAAACTCGATTAACGATCGCCAGAGTTATCGCCGTGAACATTCTGCGAATATTGTTTTTGGCTTGTACGATTTTCATGTCGTAATCAAATGCCGGATGTAATTATAAGTTATGAATGACTGAAGGTTAAACTAAGAAAATCGCCACGCGTATAATAATATTTCATACGTAAACACTAGAAAATTTCTAAATATAATTACATATATTTTCTTAATAGAAAAGAAAATAGAATATATGACAAAAAATGTTAATACACGAAAAATAAAATAACTGATTATTATTATCATCATCGAAGGGATGTATCGCATGTTTCAAAGTCAATCAAATATAAATAAAAAAAATAATAATAAATTCATGCGCGAGCGCGAAATATTCGAAAGCTTAATAAACATAATTTGTATTGTATATTTACATGCAGCGTAAATAAAATTAATATTAAATGCGACTATTTTGTTCAACGTTCGTAATAACGTAGGGTGCAATCTTCATATTAGGCAAGCAATTACATTAAGCTAAATACGGCCCTTTGGTTCTCTGCCAACAACGTCGAATGCAATGGTCCTATTATGCAAACAGAAATCAGTACTACCATGGTCATAATGACAGCGTCATATGCTATAATTTTCGAGTACCACGGAATTGATTCTCACAGTCAAGCCGCCCCCATAAAAGTCGATTGATTATCAGAGAGTCGGTAATTTAATTAATTACATTCTTCAGTGCAATAATATAATAAATAAATTTGACAAATAATATTTTTTTTTAATGAATACTGGAATGATTTCGAATACAAGTCTTCTGCAATTTTGGAACATTTTCTCACTGGTTTGTACCATTCGAAATAATGTGGCATCGTGAAATTCGCTTATTATTTCATACACTGTACGCCTATATTAAAAAACGTTCAAACTCCGCAGTCGCTACAAATATTTGAGGACTGCGCGAAGCAATAATTAATAATAGCGGGCTGTATGGCAATCATAAATGTCCAGCCGGATGATTTCGTCCCTCGAATGCATTGCGCCACGCCGGAGTCATCAGTTTATTTTTCTCCCGTCGCGTGCTCTCTCTCGCGACGATGCAGTAATAATAACAGCCGGTCAATCATTATTACGCGCTTCCTCCCACGCCGAATACGCTCTTTCGCTGCTCTCGACGGTGAAGATCTTCGTGGTTAGAGATGCTTAACGTACAGTGTATACTCGTATATTGTATGTCAAAAATATACAATGTCTATCAGTCGAAATCTTGACGAAATAATAATTCCATGTTTTATTCATAGACGAGTAATAGGTAATTTACAGACTGGCATTCTTTGACCTTAGTATCTGTGCTCCATGAAAAAGAATTATATATCAGCATCTCTCTTTAACTCGCTACTTGAGAGAGAGAGAGAGAGAAAGAGAGAATTTAAATTATCTCATTCTTTCTTAACAGATAGTGACAATTTACATACACTGTTAGGTAAAAGGAGCAATGATAATCTCATTAAATAACATTTTGTTATTATTAACTTCCATGTATGGCAAAATGAAAATCAGTTCACTTCTGTGATTAGTTTTAAAGCAAATAACATCCATATTAACGCGTTTAAATAATACAGTAAAGAGTCAATTTTACACATTTTCTAAAGTTAAACCGTTTAATTCTATTGTTTTAGTTAAATTAACGAAATATTAAGAAGGAACAGTAGCGACTTATAGAAATGATTAAAAATAAACTCAAATTGGATATAATTTACAGTATAAATTTAACAGCGTAGAAATGCGCAGTCTATTCTTATTACGTATACGATTTTATTCGACTTTTGTTAGACTTTAAAAGTGGCTATAATAAGAAATTGACTGATTTATGCGTGGTTGTAATTCAAAAAGAAAATTTATGAGAACCGTCTAACACGCAGATTTTAAAAAGTGAAGAAAAGTTTACCGTTTTGTATAACATGATGGCGGGTCGTAAAAGTTACGTAATACGTCTAGTTAATATCTGTTTATAAGTTTGATTATGATTGATGATTCTGCATACAATGAGAAATATGTGAGGCTGAAAAAAGAATTACATTGAATTTTACTAACAATTTGCAGACTTTTTCATCTGGTCGTTTTAATCTGTTCTACATGGTTGCGTCACATAATAATGGATTATTTGCTTCGTTGCATATATCCGCAAGCGCAATGCATTGGATACAACGTTAATTTAAAATATAAAAAAAAACATTAAAATTTCCTTTTCTGGATAAAAGCCGCAACTTTTAGCGAGATATTTTTAATGGAATACCGAACGACTTTCGAATGCAGAATATTTTTCGAATTCAGTAAAAAAATATCAGAAGATATTACTGATATTTCTCTATTTATATAACAACCATCTACTCTCAGTGTTGTTCCAAAGATATAAAATATTAAAATTTAAATTGCACATGTCTATATAATATATTATCATAAATTAAATATCCTTTTCCGAGAATCTCGCAGATTGCAAATCCTCCCTTATGATTCACTTTGTACGAGATTTGATTAGGTCATCGCTGACCATTAGGCCGAATCTGCCAATCTTCAAAGCGATATAGCCCGCGGCTCTGTTTACGTATACCCCGCGTACATATTCGAGGCCGCAGAGAAGATGCGGCCTCGAATTAGTCTCGAGGAAACCACGCCCTTACATAAACAGCGTAATTGCGGGGGCGTTCGCGCGAGCGTAGCATCGATATAGCGTCGCTCGGGGAAAACGGGAGAGAAAGCGAGAGAGAGGGTCGCTTTTATCACCATTGTGACAAAACGACTTCACCCGTCGAGGGAGAACAGCGCGTCGAAAGAGGAAATTTTCTCCCCCCCCCCCCTCCCCCCCCCCCCCCCGTCGCCCTACTATACGTATGGCTCGCTTCCTCTGTTCCTCTCTCTACCCAGATCCAAATATGAGAACACGAGGACACATTCACGCGTGTACCACATACACAAGACGATCTACGATTTTCTCGAGGGGCGCGAATATGAAACCACGTACATCCCTTGTATCGTACGTGCTCAGGAATTGCGCGATGTTCGTTCCGACCGAGAATTTTAACGACCGTACAAGCGGTATAAGGTTTTTCGTATGTCTGCTCTAATTGAGCGTAATAAAGAAAAATGTTGCGCATCAGAGAAAGAGATTGACGTAATTAACATTCAAGTAAGTTTATGTCAATGCTTATGTCAGAATTAAAGATAAACTTTATTCGCAATTAAATTCAGATAAAAACCAGCGCTTTAGTTATACTGATATAAGGTTAACACACATCTCTTACTTTTTATTTTCAATTGATAAAAAAAATAACATTGTTATCATTAACGCTGTATTTTTTTATATTTATTCATTTTAAGTTATATTTAGAAGACTAAAGATTAATCTATAATATCGGAAATGACGTCATCTCTATTTTTTCAATGGCAAAGGCAATCAACCGTACACATTACCTTCGTCACTCCCCATGATCGCGCGATGTATCTGCTGTGTTACAGGAAGAAAAACAGAGAGCAGTCGGGCAGCCCTTGCTGACGCAAGTACGATCGAAGGGTTTTCTCTCTCATTGACGTAGGGTTCCCTCCTACTCGTAAATCAAAATATCATTTTCGAGCTAATTCTCCCACAAGTATGATACGCTCCTAATTTTCTCGGGAAATTTAACGAACTCACGTCAATCTTCTTCATGTTCGCTTCTCTTGTCGCCGGAGATATTTCCAGATTTAATTGTTCGAGGCAAGATATTAAAATTCGACGTAAAAATAATTAATTAATAATAATACAAATAAATGAGAGGAAAATATAATGAAATGTAAACAAATTAATCTTTTTACATTGCACACGCAATGACATGTTCACTAGAATTACATAATTCAATAAAATATCTAAATATAATAATAATTAATTAATTAAACGCGTATAATATTCTTACGAATTTATAAATGTGATATTCCAAAGTGCAACAATATCCCGAAGTGCATAAACAACTTCACCCACGAAGAACGAAGGTCGGCAACATTTGTTTATGTAAATTCCGTATACAAAGCGCAGAATCGTATAGTGGATACTCTCATTTGTGTACTCACGACAATTACGCTCGTGGAAATGGAACGAAAATAGTATCTCGCGTGGTTCATGGTCTCCCTTCGAGCAAGCCAAGCCTTCAACCAGGCCAAGTACAATACGCGTGTCAGTGAAAAATTAAATAAAACGCCAGACAGCATGTTGAACGCGTTTACTCATAAATAACAGTCATCTACCCATAGAAGGTCTAAACTCTAACATTTAAAGTTATTTAATTGCAAGCATATGGGAGAAATACATCATTTTTTCTTTATCACAACGCATATTATTTTCAAAACACTAATATCAAGCTAATTCGCAGATAAATCATTTTAATAATTGCGATAAAAAAATGAACTTTCAAAGAAGTTTAACTTTTACAGAATTTCTATTTTTTATGTATAAAAATAAAGTCTTGCGATAAAAGTAGCGATATTCTCTTGAAATAAAATGTATGTTCTAAAGGCTTGACTCCTGCACAACCCATTTAGCCTCATGGTCAAGGCAGGCTCTACTGCTTTAGATATTCTACACGCAACCTGGAGATTCCACTGACGCGTATCGTTCAATCGAGGTTTCCCTGCTCAGCGAAACATGCCACCCCCCTCTCGTTCTTTGCTTGCTGCGAA
This sequence comes from Trachymyrmex cornetzi, assembly GCF_001594075.2. Lineage (NCBI taxonomy): Eukaryota > Metazoa > Arthropoda > Insecta > Hymenoptera > Formicidae > Trachymyrmex > Trachymyrmex cornetzi. The sequence continues at coordinate 934,021 of NW_017299892.1, read as the reverse complement.
CTAAAATATCACTTTCATCTTTCCACCGACGAACCACCTTCGAGGAGACTTAAGTGCAACCCTCCGCAACGAAGTTACGCGGTTCCCTCTTCCTCACATCTAAGGGAGGCACGTCCGTTTTTCCCCCTTTTTTTTTTTTTTTTTTTTCGAGGGTAGCCGTTTCTCGCGCGGCGAAGCGTTCTAAAAATTCGCAATAAAACGCACCATGCAATAGTAGAAGGGCGATCTGTGGAAGAGATCGCGAGATCCATTCACTGTTCTAAGAGGAATTTTATGAATTTGTAGATTGCAACCGAACTCGTTCGTTCGATTGAAACATGCCTCGGTATCTTTGCAGGTTGGATAGAAATATTATTCTCACTATCCGCAAGGATTTTGTGCTTCAGGTACGTCATTTATTTTATAGTGAAAATGTCTTTTTCTACTCTTTTTTTTTACGAGAAAGAACACTTTACTGCGCGCATCGAATTTGGCATAAAACGGTGCCATTTTTTAACGACGGTCGTCAGGTGGAATCGTGCTAATGCCGTAGGGAAAGAGAGAGGAAATTCAGACGTTTCAGACGTGAGAGTCACCACGGAACTTGTGGAGTTTCCTGCGGGGAATTGAAACGAAAATATTTTACGCTGCTTTCTGCCGTCTTCATTTCTGTATAATGCTTTTGATAATACAAGAAAATTTCCGGAAACTTTGTCGCAAAATATGAAATCTACGCTACAGTTTGCTGCGTTGAGGAACTTCTGACCTTCAGCTTACGAAGTGTTAAGGTTAATGATGAAGAGAGAAAGCTTTCGCTTATTAGTAGTTACCTTTAATTGAACTATAAATAACTGCCTTAGGAAAGCAGAAAATAAATAAAATAATACGTAAATAACCGATAATTACATCGTAATAAAATATCAATTAAAAATTAGCAAAAAATCGTATTAACCTTTAGAGGGCAGAGGCATATTTTTTTAACAACTTTTCCTTGAGTAAAGTTCGTTACAATTTATTATTTCATTATATTCCTTGCATCAGAATAATACTATTTAGTGTCATAATAATGGTTTTTCCATTCTGTAAAGATCAATCAATCGTAACTACTATTTCACTTTGAAAATCAAATGAAGAAACGCCTTGCTGCATTTAAGTTCAAAATAATTCAAGATATTATCCAACCAGCATTTAAGTGCGTCCCTAATTCATATGAATAATTCACTAATATCTATTATAAATTATAGCATTAAGTGCTCTTCTCTCTCTTTTATCTCTTCTATAATATATTATAGTAATAGCATTATGTAGTACTATCTCTCGTATGCATGTGAAATATACGCATGCTTTTTTGCATGATAATGTAAAAGTACAATTCATAACACTCTCGTATGTTAAAAAACCATTACATCCCGCGAAATTCATTATCACGTTTTGATTATTATCCTTATCACGTTTTGCGAATGAGTTATTATTTCCCGTGAATTTATTACGATAAGTGTTCTAAATTTATATACGAAACAATTCTACTATTTTAAAAAGAAAATTTCTTTTTTCCGAAGTAATTTTGAATAATTAGATCATTATCACAAACTTAAGATTAAATAATTTTTCAAATAATTTACGTAAACGAAATATGAAATCTTCAAGTAACTGCAATTTCCAAACAAAATTACAACAATCAGAAAATGTAATTATATTGTAACATTTCTAAATATAACTGATAACCAAAATATTATTTTAATTACTTTTCCGAGAAAATATTTATGATTTATTATAACCGCTCAAATAAAATAGCGGCAGCAAGTAATAAATCAAGTTAGAAGATAGAAATGGACATTAATATCAACGAGAGAAGATTTTTTCGAGCCAGCGTTCCAAAAGATAGACACATAATTTTCGCGCATGTCACGGGGGTGCTTTGAAGATACCCTAACACGGATTCGCAGCATCGGATTTGCCTATGCATCAGGATTACTGAAGTCGGGGAGAGTACGAGAGGTGAGCCGCGTATGGGAGTCATTGTTTTCAGGCGGCGATAATCGTGATTCATAGCCATTCCGAACAATTCGTCCGTCGTGAACGAACTGATATTATTCGCACAAGAATCGGAGCATCTCGCGTCTGGTTGTGCTCTGCCTGATTCCTATTATCCTTTTCACGCTCCACTTCTTACCGATTGGTCGTCAACGTGTCTCCTTTGTCAAGAGCTAAAGTGTCGGTCCACAGTAATTAAGGAGACCTCCGGACAACGACCGGAGCCAAAGTCGATCGTCGGGGTTAACGAGGGGTCCGTCACGACGGCAAGCTTCAAGCCGGATTTTGCAAGCCAAGGTAAACTCGACCGGCTAATTCGGATCGAACTGGTCGGCATAAACGACGATGGTCACTGCGGTCACGTGGACGCCCGAGAGAGGGGGAGGGGAGAGGAGAGTTGGGCTGGAAAGCTTTCCTCCCTAGTTTAAAATATTGTGGTTATCTGGCTTTCCCAATTCCACGTTATATCCGGATTATATAATCCAGAATATCCCTGTGATCTAAACCACCTTTAGTTCTATGTATTTTTAGATAGATACAGAATGTAGAGTTAGAGCTAATTCTACAAATATTTAATATTAAGCTTCAAAAGCGCAAATAAACCATGTTTAATAATATATCTAAAAATAAAAATTTGATTTAGACATAAAAAATTTAATTGAGATATTAAAATCGAAAATTAAATTGCACTAATTCTGTCATGGATAATATAGGACATCTTTTTGACGTAATGTTTTATTCTAGGGTGTCTATCAAAATATTAATTTAAAAAATTGCTTAAATATATTTAGCATGGCTGTGTCTCTTGCTTAAAAATAACACACATTCTCTATCATTGAACCTTTCCTCAAAATAAAAATATACTTTCTCACGTAATTATTAATATGACAAGATCTCTGAATCATCTACGATGCGATGTACAGTCCCTTTAATTTAAAACGCAAGGCCTTGACAGGGAGGATTAGATTGAACTTTGACCAACCACCGACCTTTAATTTCCTCCTAGACTTCTTAATTGCATCCTCGGCCGCGTAACGTGCATTTAGCTCAATGGAATTGAGCCATGAAAGCCGACTTAGTCGGGGGACCTTTAATTCGAGGGGAAATCGCGTATGTCAGTCCCAACATGAAAAGAGTTGCATCTGCGCCCAATCCCGAGAAAAAAGGTCGACGTCCGCATTAGCGATTCATGAAAGTCAAACATTATTGTCCAATCGACGTCTATGTTTAATCTATCCAATCTGTTTAACCCTTTATGTAGCTCTTAAAACAGCAGTTAGTATAGTTTGTATAAAGTACAAAACAAATAAAAATTCTGAAGAATATTTTTTAAATAAATAAAGTAAAAAATGTTCTAAAAAAAATAACGTTCTAAAAAAAACTCAAAAATGTGTGACACGATAAATAAACTTTTATCTTCATATACATATAAATCCATTATATCATGCACGAATAAAAATTGAGACTTTAGGGAAGCGAAGCGGATCAATATGAAAATTCGACAGACAGTCGAGAAAAGTTTGAAGTTAGACAAATAAAGGAAAATACAATTTCGAATCTTTTGAAACGAAGTGAAGAGGATAAACTCTATATTCAGTGAAACTTTATGCATGAAAGTTGCAATTGAAACAATTTTGATATTTTATCAAAATTGAGACAAGTAGAAAACATAGAAGATCCTTCTTTTCCAGCATGACAATTTTTCCATGTGTACATACTGAGTAATCCGGATCAAAGATGACAGGGAGCGTCTCAACGTGTGGCTAAGCTTCAATTAAAAAAATTAGCTGCACCTTCGGGTTGGATGAGAGGAACATACGCAAAGATCCGTGCCAACGGCACGCCCAAAGGCGCTTTAATTTAAAACAGACTGTTGTATATCCATCCTGCGCCCGCAGCACTCGGGACAGGGACGTTAATCCAATTCGTGCCGCCTTTAATCCTTCGACGCGCCCGCGAGCGAGTGGTTCGCGTACACCCGAGTTTTCAGATTGAATTTTCAAGGCAACCGCAAATCCCGCCCCGGTTGCCTGGCCCGGGATACCATTTCTCCCCTTTCTTTTACCGTCAATTGGGAGATTCATGGAAACGGCCACTCGTTGCTCTCGAGAGGAAGCACGTAGGTAAAGTAAATAAATCTCGATGCGCGTCTTATAGTATCTCGCACGTTCGTACACTGTACAGGGATTTAGAGGTCTATGTAAATAACTCTTAGTAAAATACTAGTTTGCCGAACCCCGAGAATAGTTATTGTATCAGTTTCGATGGATAACATCGTGTAATAGGTCAGAATAATTAAAATACTATAATCTCTAAGTAATAGTAATTATAAAATAATTCTAATCATGTAATAATACTATAGTTAAACAGTAAATAAATAAGTTTAATATAATTAGAAGTTTATATGCATGATTTGCTACTATCACTATTATTATTCATCAATATCACTATTATTCATCATCAATATCAACATAGCAAACTGACTGACAAGCTTCAATTATTTTGGCTTAGTACATGTAGGCTATTCTTTTCCTCGTGCGACAGGAAAATAGGTGTGGCGTGGCGTTAATATATTGTTTGCGCGCATGAATAATTAACCAATATTTTGCACGAAGGTCTAGTAACCTACATTTTCTAATACGACTCGCGAGAAATGAATTTCTTCTCGACAACGAAGGCAAATTAGTCCGAGTTAATCCATCGCACGATTTACCTTCTTACCTTTAACTGTGTGGAGCGTTAGATATACGTGGCGAATTATAAAGAGAAATGTTGAATTTTTAATTTTCCTTTTCCAGATATTTCTCCAACTCATCTATTATGCGGTACGAAACCAAATTTAATTTTTAACCTACTTTACAGATTAAATGACACCTTTAAAGCTTCGAGCTTAATTACTTTTAAGAAATGTAAATATTTTTACGACGTGGAAACATTTGATATATTTATACATAGTTAAAAAGGACATTTGTTTTTTTTGTACGACAATGATTAAAATAGAGTTTTAACCCGGATAGTCACATTTAATTCTATACACAACTTTCTGTTACGTCGTACAAAGTACATCTATTAATTACTTTATCGCACTTTGAATAGGCATTGAAAAATAAATTCTACTTCGTAATATTCTAATTTTCAAGTCAATTATCTCGGTTTGTGTTAAATGTTGGTTAGTTCCGTATTGCGTAATACAATTGCACTCACATGCACAACGAATGCTAACGAGCATAGTACGTTGAAAACGTGTCAGCCCGAGAGAGAGAACCTGGTGTGATACATACGTTTCCGCGCTTAATTTGTAACGCGATCCTGACGTGAAGCGAAACACGACTTTCGGAGAACACATTACGCGCGACTGCAGAGCCACATTGTGAATTTCACGACGTCAGACAAGTTCAACTCTAGTTTACTCGCCTATGCAAGGTGTCTCACAATCTCAATGTCATTACGAAGTCTGTGATCCTAGAATAATTCCAATTAAAATATTATATTGCCATGGACACGTTTTTGAATAAATACATAATCACGCAAAAAGCTTTCGCTGTTTCAGAAAATATTCTCGTAAGAATTTAATCCTCCATCTGCAATCTGGGTCTTTTTGACACAGGCAAAATTTAACTCTCTAATTTCTCCAAAATAAAGGAGGACGAAGTCCTCCGATTTCTCTCTTTTAAAACTATCTTAAAATATCTATTTGGTATAATGTAACAGAGAGATATTAAAAAGTAACCCAAGAACTTTTCCATATTTTTTGAAAGTCAAACAGTTAAAAAAAACTTAAACTGGACAAGAAAGGCCCAGATTGCAAATGAAGGGAGTAAAAATATAATAAAAATATATGATTGCAGGATTAATAAAAATAGAGTCAATGTCATATAAATTAATGCTTCGTCAATTATGTTTACGTCATGTAAAAAATCGTATCGTTATGATTTTAGTATCTGTAAGATATCTTTAATTTTTCTGATATGATTCCGGATATTCAAATTCATGAGCTTCCCCATCACTGTGCAGGGAGAGAAAGCCTTTTCACTGCGAAACGCAAGCCGGAACGACGACGTGACATCGGATTCAGTGGAGACACTAGAAAAATAAGAGTGGAAACGTAATATAGATGCTTTGTGCGGCCAAGTCCACTCAGACTGGCGCTTCCTTTCCATCTCCTTACTCTCGACCTTTTCTTATAACACGGTGTCCCTCCACCTCTCTCCATCGCCCACTTTCGGCTTCATTGCCAACAATGACACTATAGAAAACCACGGGGAATAATATGGGCTGCACGCAGCAGGGTCGTAGACAAAATCGATTTCACTCCTGGCCCATGCCGCAAAACGCTTCCCCGATATCCTCTATCCCTCGCGCGTACTCCCTCTCTCAAAAGCCGCACCACCTTTGATTCAGCGAAATTCGAGACGTCTTTCCACGCCACTCTACCATTGTTTCACGTGGGAAGAGATGCGTATATGGAGAAGGGAGTTTATCGAGAAATTCGAAACGTCCTCTTCCACTTCCTCTCTCTCTCTCTCTCTCTCTCTCTCTCTCTCTCTCTCTCTCTCTCTCTCTCTCTCTCTCCCCCTTTCTCTCCTTTCTCTACCGTGCCCTTATACACATCCTCCTCCTGTCGAGTTCGATAACAAGGGATCTATAGATATCGAATTTCGGTCGAGATGTGTATGACAAAATTTTATTCCGTTAAGCAGAATTTGTAAAAAAAATTCTTTCATTCCGTATTGACCTTAAACGTGAAAAGCGTTGTCCAATTCAATACATTTCGATCGCATTTTTTGAATCTTTCAAGACATAAGAAACTCTGTCTGTAATCGAAATCCTTAGCCTGCAGTCGTACCGCATATTTAAACATAATTATAACTTGGTTTTTATATCACAATAATATTGAATGCAAATTTAAATTAAATGAATCAGCCAAATCTAAAGTCTTAAAAAAAAATTACACTTTTTTATGTATATTTTATTTAATCTATTTATATTTAATCTGTATAAAATTAATCTTTACGTTTATTTTTATGCTTATGTAATAATCTCACAAAAATAATTTCTCTCTTTTTCTATTTATTCATTTCTGCAAAGATTTCAAAGTACAGTTAAAGTTAATCGGCTTTGTGAATTTTCGGTAAAAAACTAAGAGAAACCAAATGAAATCAAGCTATTGCATTTAGTGGTAAATGCGGTGCTAAAGGCAGGCAGCGTGGCTGCGAGTGGCTGATTCGCGTGCTACGGTAAGATGCTGCACCTGGGACTTTGTGCCGTATTGCGGGCACGTCGTTCTCCGTGGAAGTGGAGGTGGTTTCGGTGGTACTTTAAGTGTCACGATGAATCGACCGTTTTCACTCTGGATCGCTACGGACGGGTGAACAAGCGAACATTGTCGGAGAGAACGCTACGAGTAAAGCTATTAAACGGGGATCGTATGTCGTGTAATACATATATCATACGTATACTCAAGTATATCTTCTCGTGCCACGCGTTACTACAATCGCGTAATGCGTATTACCGTGTGGATCAGACGGATTATCGATATTATTTATTACCAGGATTTAATGCATCAAATTTGGAATTACGTAATACTCTACCATATCTACCGATAAAAAAATTTGTTAAATTTCTTTACAAACTAATTTAAATAAAAATATTATATTAAAAATTTTAAGATAATGTATGATATAAGCACAAAAAGAGTAAGAAATAATACTTTACCATATCTACAGATAAAAAACTAAAAAAATTTTTTTCAAAAACAATTTAAAAATATTATAATATTACAAATTTTAAGATAATGTATGATATAAGTATAAAAAGAATAAGAAAAAATAGACATTCATAATATTATTGCGCGATAACAAGGACTTGAGAGATTTAGGTATCTTTGCCAAGCTGTTTATAGTATCCCTGACATTCAGTCTCAGAAATTTGAACATATGCCAACGGAAGTCCATAAAGATTTTCAGGATCAAAGTGATTTCAAATTAGAACGATTTCAGATTGACAACCATGACGAAAATTGCACGCAGATGGTTGTGACGCATAAAGTAAGAGAAAAACAGTACAGTTACGTAATATACGTTGGCTCTGAGTTACTTACTTATAGCAAATAAAAAAATCGCATTTTCTAAGAAACTGGTCGCTTACCTGCAACAAAAAGCATTAAAATTTGTTATAATTTTATCTAATCGCATTTTTAATATTTATTAAAATTAACGGAATCTTTCTCACATATAATTTTAGATTCTTAGAATTAATCTTTCTCGAGAAGTCTTAATCTGTGACACTCCTACGAGTGTATTATTATACAGATCGCGAATATATCGATCGCGAAAGAATCTTGTTTACGTTTATATATCCCATTATATCGTTAGCAGATCACGCTCGATTACAACGCTGTCGCAAACATTCTCGGCGTGGGAAGGGGTTAACGTTCTCGATAAAAAGGTCCAAGAAATTTTATGAGAAAAAACCACGTAAGACAGATTGCGTCGAAGGCAGCTCCCGTCGAAAAGAACGATGAATAACTCAAGAAGGTTTGAGATGACGTTACTGATAGAAAAAAGATGTGGGAGAAGTAAACCGCTCTTGAGACCAAGGATGGTTATTTTTAACTTTAGCTTGTTACGGATGGAGAAAATCTAGATGTAATACATTTTACGAAATATCTGTGAGAGAGAAAGAGAGAGAGAAAGAGAATCTGTTTTTCTTCTATATCAATATTTACATTACAGAGACAGAAACTAATTGAATTAAACGTATTCTAAATTTTCATAATAACTTAATCAAGCTACTGTATGTTTCCAATTCACTAATTAATTGTATAATTCAGAGAGTTGTATTCAGAGTTGAATTCACAATTCAATATTTTGAAATTCAAAATACTAACAATGCTTAAATCGAATTTCTCGTAACTGAAAACAGATTTGTATCCTTTTAGTTGTGTATATTCAATGTATAATTTATTCAATGTGTAATTTATCTCTGACGTAATTATATTACGCCACAGTGGCTTCCTCGACAACACACAAAGGGGAAACCAGGAAGATCCCTTCCTAGTACGCATGAACCATAAGAGACCTCCGCGTTGCGACACGATATCCCTTCGTCGTCCTTTACGACGTAGGGTGTTGTCCTCCCACGTCTCCGCGATGCGACGGCGAGCAGGAAGGAAGAACGGAAGGAAAGCACACAAAACGACTGGGCGACCAACCAAAGGACAGCTGGATATCACAGGCAGGACCGTCGTGTGCCTTCTTCCTGCGACACGAGGTATTGATCCTGTTTGCCACGCGGCTTTAGTATTCGGCGCGCAAACTTTCGTGAAAACGTGTCCCGCATGCCCGCGGCGCCCCATAATTGTAGATTCAAAGGATAATTCGAAAGAGAGACAGAGAGGAATGAGAGGGAGGAGGAGAGGTAGAACCGCGATGGAAGAGGGATGCAAAAGGCGCCCCCGTGGTCCCCCGGGATTCGATGCACTATACAGTGAAAGGGGATAAAACCTGAAGGGCGGCCTTCGGCCTTGTAACGAAGTGAAAATTGCCCGTAATTTTTTCTTCATCAGATATCTGATTTAGTTTCAGCATCGATAATATCTCTCCAGTCAGATAACATCGTCTACAATTACAGAAACATGGCTTCTTATTTAAAAGATTCTGCATGCAGAGAGAGACAATATATATTTTTTTATTCATCAATGAAAATACTATCCAAATTTGAAATATGAAGTAATAATAAAAGAAGAAATTATAGTAATATCGTGAATATTTATGACATATTTTATCACCCAATTATATATACAATACATCATTCAAAATAAAATAATTCAACTCGAATTAAATAAATCATTTAAAATATCTTGATAAAATTACGAGGATATTTTCGCATGTAAGAAAAAAAAAATTTAGGGATATTTATTTTCCAAAACACACGTAATAACACTAATCTCATCCAATCTAATCTCGGTATTTGTATTTGAAAGGCTCAGTGGTAAGATCGACAGACTTCCACTCTAAGAGAGAAAGACGGGGTTTCCTCCTTCATCACTGATTGCGAGGATCATTGTCGGGATCCAGGCAAGATTGCGCCCTTTCGCGCGATAGGTTTCCCTAATTCTTAATTCGTGCTCGTTTCCAAGGATACAAGGATTCGGAATGATCTCTGGTGGGAGATTTTCCACTCGTGCCGTGCTCCGAAGAGAAAGATTATCGAGCTGTAATTAACGTCGAAGCTGCGAGGGCTGCCGAGACCTTATTGGCCGATGATCCGATAATACGCGCGGTAAACCGTAAAAGTAACGGGTCCTTACGCTCACAGATCGAATTTCTCTCTCGAGTTTGCCACGGACCACCGCATTTCTTTCCCCCTAAGTTAGAGAAACGTTGAGAAGACATGAAGAAACTTTTTCGAATAAATCGATTAGGATATCAGATAACAAGGCCGTGACAGGGGAAGAAAAGTAATAAATAAAAAAAGATGTGCGCGAAAATTCCTAACGATACTATGACAAATAGTAATAAGAAGATGGCTGTTAATAATCGGAAATCATAAAAAATAAAAAATACTTTTAAACAATAAAAAGTATAAAAATGCAAATATAAATATATGTAAATAAAATATAAAGGTCATACACTGTTAAATCTAGTGTCACATTTAATCTAATGTGACTACTCCTACTAAATATATCGTTTCATACTAAAACGATAATTAAAACAGAACTATATCGCGTTAATTTTGACACTAAATAGTGTCAAATTGGCACTATATATTGTCAAATATAACCATTGTTTTAGCATAAAATAACGGTATAATTGAGTAGGAACAATGGCGACTCACATGAGGTTAAATTTGACACTATAGATTTAAAGTGTGATTCCTTGTTCAAATATATAAAAATTAATTAAATTACTTGTACAATTTGAACGATTCAATTATCTTAACAGAATACCCAGGTATACCATATATGTAGGTACATATTTAATTTGACAAACAAAGGAGCACGTTAATTTCCACGGAAGTTTGCTTCTTTCAGAATTACGTGGATATAGACTGTGCAAAATTATCTCTTGCGGTGTATCATCAACTCCTATTAATTAAATGTTAGCGTACGTATTCGAAGGCTCTCACAGTCTTCCGATTCGAAGCAAACGCAATAAAATATTCATCATCGTTTAGTATTCTAACACAATTCGCCGCTGGCTATTTCTACACGAAGAAGAATAGTGTATAACAGCATGAGCCAATAACAGCCCGATTGAAAATAATCTTGTTTATTCAATGACAATTAACGATAAAATAACATTTTATTAAGAGCATATTTATTTTGTTATATTGTCATTGAATCAACAAGATTATTTTCAGACTGCTGTGTTGGCTAATACTGTTAACATAACTTCATTTATTCGTGTAAGTAATACTTTATATCAAAACAATTTCCTACACTAATTAGTTAAAGATGGAATATTCGATATATTTTCAAACATACCAAATATCTGGTAAACTGTCGGTTTTTTCTTTCTAAAATGGCGATTCTAATTAAATCAAATCGATTACTTTGTAATTAAGAATAATTAATAAATGAATAAAACAAATCAAATCGATTGCTTTGCAATTAAAAATAATAATTAAGAATAATTAATAAAAGAATGCAACAAATTAAAAGTTTTTCTTTCATTTGTAGAAATAAAAACATCCGAAGGCCCAAATAAGGGTTCCTGATTGCGTTTGAGAAAGCGCGCAAGTCGCGTTCACACGAGCGTTCCGATTGCATAACGTAGACGAAACACACGTGCAGTCTGGTTCGTACTTTTATTTGTTTTTATGTTGTTTTTAATGCGAACGCGTATTTGAGCCGTAGACAGATAAGGTCGGGTCTGTGACAACGATATCTCGGGCTTTGTGCCAGGTTCGGTTGCATCCACAGAACCTAAAGAGACGCGGACAAAGACGATGCGCAAAAACACATGGGTCTAAAATTTACGATGGTAAGATCAAAGCGGCAAAATTTTTGATAATTAAAGGTTCCGCCAGAAAAACATGCCGACATTCTTTTTTGTCGAGTACGAATATCTAATTTCTATTTTGTAACACTATTTTGTAACACTAAAGATTACAATACGAAGCAAACAGTTGTAGATTAAGAGATGTGTTCTTTTCAGTTGAATTTATGGTCCATCTTGCTTCTTTTTCTCTCCTCGTTGGAAAAAAAAGAAGAAAAGAGAGAGACCTACAGTATAAGAAATTCAGCTAAAAGAATAGAGGCCTGGCTTTACGAAATATTCATTAATTATTCGTTAAAAATATATCGTACCTATTTTAAGCTTTTTAGTTGTCTCAAAATTAATCAATTTCTCAAATTGAATAATGGTCTATCAAAACGAGAATGTAAAAAAAAATCACGTCAACTAGTAAGGATAACAGATTTCATTCCAATTAAAATCAGACGATGACAAGCGAGCGTTATGATTGGATAGCTAGTTCGATGAAAGGTCGAAGGATTTATGATGGTCAGGTTATCGACCTTGGTCCTTTGACAGATGATACAGACCGATAGATTGGTATTTTTCACAGAGACATTTCTCTCGTGCTCTTTCCTTCGAAAAGTCTACAAACATCTTTTGTTATAATGATAGCATTAGCGAAATCAAGAGAGAGAAAGAAATCGAAGGACGCGGTAAGAATCATGTCGTAGAAAGATATCGCTCTTCTTAAGATCATAGAATAAGTTTGAACAGCTTTTCTGAGCAGCTTGCTGAAGTTTCCCTTGAGAATTTCTGATTGACTTTGCACGCTACTTGGCCGAGAAATTCGGAGGGTCCTAACGGGAAACGCTTTCTTGGTCTAACTCGCTAATTTTGGCAGGTGGTCCTTCGTGGAAGTCCGAACCGAATCGAGAAAACATTGACTCTATCTAAGGATAAACATTCTACCGAGCAAGTTCCTGTTTTATAAAGTCGTAAAGAAGAAACGAGGTGAGAGCAAAGCGAAGGCGCGAAGATGTCGTATGGACCCTTTATCGTGGCAAGTTTCTCACATAAAGTAAATTTTATCTTTTGGTATCCGGAGGTCTACTGTCTTAAAAGAGGGTGCAATCTTCTTTTGGAATACTGAAAATCGCATCACTTTTCACCCTTCCCTTTTTCTCTCTCTCTCTCTACAGAAGGAAGTTATTATAATTAGGTAAAGGTACGAAGGCACATCGTTTACGTTCCCCCGGAAGTAAATTTTTTTTAACGATCGCAATTACGAGCGTGGGACTGGTCGGGAGGAACGGTCGGACATCGTGAAAGATGGCAAAAAGCGAGACAGACATACAGAGAGAGAGAGAGAGGGGAGGGGGGTAGTAGTGGTGCTCATTCTAAGGCTGACGGAATAGATGATGCCTCAAGTCGAATGCCTGGGAAAAGAAAAATTTAATTTCGCGGCGTGCTATTTCGTCTCTTAGATGGTTGGTGATAATTACATGGTCGCTGCGCTTCCTCTTCGGCCTGATGATACGAGCAAAAGAAAAAAAAAACTTCAATAAATGACGTTGTCGCCGATCGTGAGAATTACTCACAGGGAAAATATGCTTGCCTAAGAGCGCGTTCTCCGCGTGCGCTTCCGCTCGCGCTTCTTTTCCGCGAAAAGCAAGAGAGAAATTGCGTCCAGAAAGCGGAGAAAATTAAGTATCGCGAAAAACGAAATTACGCCGACGCCTAAAGATACGAGGGTACAGGGAAGTTAAATTAATAGAGTTAGCTCGTGGCGTTGGATAAAAGACGGTCCAGGTGATGTTCTTTATATTTTCATCATATATAGTATTAATGTGTTTTTCTAATTCTCACAGTAACGTTAAATATACGTAAATACAAAATTTATTTAAAGAAATGTTGTTAGTTACTCAGCCAACATGTAATTTTCCATTCAATAATACAACTGTAACTTAACACGTGCGTTATATATATTACAGTTATATTGTTGAGTAGGAAATTACAATTAACGTGTACGTTACATGTAATTTGGTGTTTGCTGAATATATACTTAAATAAAAAATTTTTAAATAAGCTTTTATAATCGATATAAGAAATAATATTATTTATGATACTTATTAATTAATCGACATAAATTTTTAGAACATGAATACACATCTGGCTTTTAATATAATTAATTTTAATTAACTTTGGAGATGTCGGAAAATGTTGGAAAAGTATAAATACAATTTCCATACTGTGATAGCCTATTACGAGAATTTCAACGAGAATTTCAAAGGCAAGCACGAACAGACAAGTGGCTGAAACTTTAATTTGTCCAGTCAGCCACTCGGAAACAGTATCATGGTCGTTCACATATATACACATATATATATACATATATATATACTACATGCTGCGGTGTGGGTAGATAAGGAACAGAAGTCGCAACTGGCGTAGGTCGTGCCTCGGCAAAGGAACAGAGAAAGACACCGGGATTGCGAGATTTCCTGGCACTGCTCGAGTTACATGCGCTTTGTCTCGCTTTAAATCCAAGTAGTTAGTGTCATGTTATGGCAAACCAGCACCACCATCGCCACAGGCCAATTGTACCACTCGTGCATCTTAAGTGTACGCACTGCGTTGCAGCTGTGCTTCTCACCTTTCCCTCTTTGCCCAAAACAAGCTAGACGCATACGGAAGTACTTCACAAGCAGTTTGCCGTAAATATTATATGCACGTGTCTTAGCGTCGAGACGCTACCGCATCTCCTGATATTAAAGAATAATTATAAAATGATATTTGAGGAAAGTATTCCTTCCAAGATGTGTACAAAATCGTAATGTTAAAATCAACGTCTGATGATTATTATTTAGGTATACGAAGTGTTACTGTTCAAATATATAAAGATGTATCGAGAGAACAATCATGTATCGCACAATTCAATGATGTTGAAATACTTAATTAAATTTATAATTATTCTCGAGAACTACTGGAACATCACAGATGTCTTTTACTACTCAATTAGATGTAGTACGTATGCATTATCAGCAGACGGTGTAATTGAACAAAAATATTCTTCGCGAGGCAAGCTTTTGATCTGCGTCAAGAATGACCTACGGGAAAAGCGCGTGTGCCAGTATGCCTTGAAACCGCGCTATCTCTTGAATAATACCTGCGATCCGTTATTGCGACCGTCATTAATCGCACGACAAAATTGCGCCTGGCTGCTCTTCGGGGATTTCGACGAGCCGACCCCTGACTCGGCTCGATTTGCACGGCAATGTGAGCGATACGCGCGAGCTTTCAGCTTCGATGCTCACAAGTACAATTACGCCCCTATAAATCACGTAGTCGATGGGAATGAGGCTGTTCGATAGTGTTTTTAATTGCAATACATTTCCGCTGAGGTAATTTATCGTGCATCGATACGCAAAAGGCTAATAATAAATAAGCGTCTTCGCGTTGGAGATCTCGTTGCATCAGCTAACCTAAAATTGCTGATGAAATTAATACATTGAAAAAAAAAATGTGGTCAACTAACTAAACACATTTAGTTGTTTGTAATTTGGTTAATTTTAACAAATTGTTCAATGTTAAGCAGACCACGGATTAAATTCAATTAAATAAAATTTGTTAAATTAACCAAGTCTACTAACAAATGTGTTTAGTTGAACAAATTTTTTTTTCAGTGTACAATTTTTTTATATAAATATGAAAAAATGGATTGCAATCTTTATGTAAAAACGGAAAATAAATATACCTTCTTGTTACTTAGCCATCGTAGAATATTTTGTAGATTTTCAAAAAATTCGCGTCGCTGCAGCTAATGCTATTAACATTTGCATTAAAAAATACTTCAAAATGACAGAGATCGTGATGAAAAAGTTTATTTTAAATTGTGATAAAAATGACAAAAAGTTCTCGATTCGTAATACGCAAGAGATAAAAATGCAAATTATGCATGAATTAACAACTGCAATTTTATGACTGTAGGTTATCAGTTTGTTAGAATCTCATTATACTTGGTTCCCCGAAAGAAATAATATGATTAACATAAATGTAATCTACTTTTCACGTTTATTGGCGTTCCATAATGTATTTCCGATCGGTACTTGCAAATTCATTATCTGCACGCAATGCAAAATGCGGGATTTATTTTCGCGGATTTCCGCAATCCAATGAACAACTGTTAAATATGACCACTAGTAATGAGGTGCATATTATTGCATATACCGAAGTTCATTACGAACCAGGAAAGTTACATCGCGAGTACGAAAAGCAAAATTCGCATTTCTTCATTGAGCTTTGCATGCGGACAGAAACGGACATTATTTCGACTGCGGAACGTTCCGTCGAAACTGTTTGAATAATTCTGAAAGAGCCGGGACTCGAAATAATTCAGTTCGTGCGGCTATGGAATAACCGTCCGAATTCTCGTTTACGTCGCGCATATTTTCGAACGAACAGCTTTGTAATTACATCGATGGTAACGTATTCCGCTCAGAGAGAATGCACCCGCCACGGGTGTTGTGGGAGAGCGTAATTTACGCGATATGAAAAATGCTTTATTTAGCCCGACGTGCCACAGAGACGCGTACGATTGTACCGAGTGGCCATTAATAATTCATAATGCACGCAGTTTCCGTAAATACTCGCGATGCCTCACCCCCCTGCGACCGTCGGACGCGGTTCGCAATCTAAAAAAATGGAGAAACAGAAAAACCGGGCTTCCCTCCTTTCATGTCACGACGCGAGGAATGTGTTTTCGAGGCGGGAAAAATTACGGGTAGAAGACAATTTTCCTCGAAACGCATTTTTTCCCTTTATATGCACGCGTGCCTGTACGCGACGCGTATAGGAATCAGCCGGTATATTTCCGAGTTGCGTAACTCGCATATTAAATACGCGGCCACGTCGTCGTATCGCGTCTCGTCATCTGTAATGTTTAACACGTGTGGACTTCCTCTTCTTATGAAAGCCGGTAATGTACCGCGAAGAAATCATTAAAGAGATTACGCGAAAGGCGAAAGGGTTCATCGTACTTTACGTTGAAATTTAAAGCGATTAGTCATAAAGAGTTGATTTAGTCATACAAGTCGGACGCTACATACATGATTCTGTTACACGTTTCCTATACGTTTATTAATCAGTCTTTGCGTTGAAATCATTGTAAAACAACACGTGAAAATCTCGCTAATATTATACGCTGACGATATATACTTAATCGCGATGAAACAATCGCCAAAGTCTTCCGTTCTCCAAATTACAAATTATACGGAAATGACCGGAGAACCTGTGAAAACGTTGAAAATCGCTTTTCGCTTTCCCATCGCCGACTGCAATCGCAGCTTTGCATCAATTAAACGTCTTCCTCTTAGAATGCTTTCAAACGAAGCGATAAACGATTGGCGACGAAAGCGGAGAGCACGGTGCGAAATAATCCGAGCAGTGTTTTTCCGTGCGCGTTTCGAAGAGAAGACTTACAGGACACGGTAAGTAAGAACCCTCTGTGCGAAGAAGAGAGGATTGGAAGAGCACGCGAGAGAAACCCTGCAAATTAATCGACGAAGCGAGACGACGACTTCGGCGTGAAGGCGACGCCGTCGTGAAACAACCCTTCAATCTAAATTCAATTATTTACCCATCCCCTCGCCGTGGATGCCTCAGGTATCGACGCTCGAAAATCCGAAGTAAGTATTCTGGGCGTGAGCGCGAAGGAGCGCCAAGAGATGAGTTTCGCTGGCAGTAAATGCCCTGAAAACTCGCAACATGGTATTACGTGAGCGGCTCACGTGGTGGAAGGAGCTTAAAGTCGACTCTCTCGCGGACTTTTAAACCACCTGCTGACTCTCTCTGACGAGTAGTTCATCCACCCGAGGCACGATACCTCACCGACATTCGTTAATGAATTATTTGCGCGAGGCTATAACTAGCGGGCGAGCAAACAACTTAATTGGCGCAGGCTCGTATTTCATGTGCGTCATGTGTGCTCCCACGAAATTATCGCTAACGGAGGTAGGTATGCTTCGTGTTCGTTTTTCTCGTAAATTCGCAACTTGAATCCATTATAATGTTTCTACGTCCTAACCTAATGTTTAACATTCTAATTATTATCAATAACTGCATGGATGTTAGGAAATTTAATTAAAGTCCTTCAAAAAATTATATAAAAATGGTATAAAAATAAATTATGATATTGCAGTGCAATTATCATTTTTTTTTAATTGATTGAAAATTAAACATTCGATTAACAAATTGAAAAATTTGATAAATATCAATTGTTTTATTATTCTTAAATTTTTTTAATACGAATTATATGAATGATATGAATAATATGAATAAAATAATTAATTCTTATTACAGTTGTTATTTTTTTAGAAAGGTATTGTGATTTTCAATACCGGCCGTATAATTTACGATTGTACCAGTAATGTATGTGTTCAGTGACTCTACCTCTGAGAAAAACTTTCACCATTCTTCTACGCTCACCTAAAAATTTGCCTCCGCACAAATGACGCTCGTTAGACTTACGAACTTTTAGATTTTACGTGAGCCGCGCTGAAACATGTGTTCTCTACTCACCAGCCCGCGAAAGCATAAATATACATGGATATGGTAAGCAGGAGCATGTGCTGCCCTAATCTGTGTACTGGCGACATGCAACGACGTTTATATATCGCAACCCTTCGGGAACTTATTGGCTCGACGAAGCTACCGTACCTTAAAATTGCCAAGAAGGTACGAGTTACCGAAAGTTCAAATAGTTTCTGCTTTAAAAACAGACTACAATATATAGGTTACGTGCACTAAAACTTTACCATAATAAATGATCGTAATTGTAAATTTATGCATTGTACTGAAACAAAAAAAGAAAAGAAAAAAAATATATCGTTATAAATATATTAATAAAAAAAAATAATATCCGAGTCAAAACAAGTAAAGACAATAGATGCGACTGTAATTATTTTAATTATAAATTACAAAAAAAATTAATGAATAAAATTGAAATACCTACAAAAATTACAATATTTTGATAATATATTATTCATCATTCGATATTTCTTTTTTCTCTCTCTAATTTTGACGAACAATGCACTTTTGTTCGTAGATGAAGGAAATAAGTCAATCCTGTGTAAAAGTAGATCGCATAATATCGAGAAGCGAAATGTAACGATGAGATTTCATCCTTCGATAAAGTTTTATAGGAGGAAAGATGAACAGCTTCCATCTTCTACGCGATAAGATAAAGTCGATTTAACGTGAGCTACACGTTAGACGTTTAACTCGATTTAAACTCAAAAAGTGTTTACGCGGTTAAGCGGACGAGAAAATTGCTCTCTTGATCACTGCGATAACGCGACTCCGTTAAAATCAAGAATAACTTCCGCGTTACTAAAAACAAAAAAAAAATAACTGGTTAGTTATCTGACATCTATCGAAAGAGGAAGAAAAAAAAAGGTAAAGAGAGCATACATGCGACGCGCTTGAGTGCATTTCCCTGTCAAGTCGTCAGCGACGACGTATGCACGACGACGTTCCCGCGGGATTCGTTGAAATTCTACGAGGTGACTATATTATACTTTCCGACAGCGGTAATCCATCAAAATCAACCCTTAACGTTCTATATGTGGGCCTCGCTTACCAATCTCGTTGCGGAAGACGCGACACGGAGTAACGCGCAAGTCCAGAATTAAGCTCTATTCAGAAGAAACGACGCTGAATTACGGTCCATTCAAACGGAATGGCTCTGCCTGCCGGTTTTACTCGGTCGCACTCCGTGGTTATTAATTACAAAGAGCCGACCTCGTCATCTACGGGATTTCAACGAGAAAATGCCCCCCCTTCTATCTCTATCGAGCGTCCACTTTTACCCAAGGCAAATGTTTGCCCTCAAGATCAAATAGATTGTTGCCCTTCCCTTTCCACGGTCGACTGGCCAACTTGGAATTAAAACATGATAACGAAATGGCATAATTTTCTCAAAAGCTATATCATGATAAACAGAATTATGTATGCGGAAATTGTGCTCGAAAGTCTTCGTCGAGATGTTTACTAATATATTATAGTGAAATTTATTATCTACGAAAAGAATCCGTGCTTCGAATAGTTTGAATTAAAGTTTGACTGAAATGTATTTGTATTTAAAAAAAAAATTATAATTATCAATATTTTTATTATTAATTATATGCAAGTTTCGTTGAGAATTAATTTTGCTATATAATAATGTAATAATATTTAATGTAATGTATAATAATACTAACGATATCTTTTAATAAAATATGAAGATTCACGTAAAAAACATGTTCAAATTGTATTAACTCGTCTTATCTAATTTGTTAATCACATGCGATGCGGACCATGATATCGTTTTTCAAACAAAATTAAAGCTTCCTCGTCGTAGCGAGGCGTAATTACTGCGATAAGCAGCGAAAAATGATACTTGAAATTTAATGTGCCATACACGAGTGTTTGTGATAGCTTATGCAATATTATTAATTTTTGGCATCAGCCAATGCCATAGCTTGTTGATGAAATAATTAAAATCGTCAAAAAAACTAATAAATTATTAAACACCAGCACAGCTACATGTTTTAATAATTACTGAGTGAGTTTATTTACCTGCATTTAAGTAGTAATATATCACACTGCATAAATTTGAAGATAAACAGTGAAAATATCATTTCGTTCAATGTTACATATTAATTGCACAGAAAATTTGAATATTTACAAATTGGTCTACAAACAGGTTTTTTGTTAAAAAAAAAAAAAAATACAATTTATGGATCGTAAAAGAAAGATACGTTGGTACCGCGAGAAAAAAATTTATGCGATAGATGTCCAATAAAATAGCTATCGTAACGTGAAGTACTTCGAATAGTACCGGGTAGTATTTCAGAAAAAGCGTATTGCCGAATGTAGCAGCGCCGGATGTCGGTTTTAACTAAAAAATACGGTAAATGCGTTTTATATCGTGTTCGCATCGCTACCGGTACTTTTGTTCGATTGTGCCAATCGCGCGAATACGATCGCCATCGTCATTTCGAACGCTCTCGTAATTTTCAGAAAGTCGATGCGCGAAACGATTTAAGATAATCAGGACGAATCGATCGGATCGGCCATGCGATCGCTGGGATGCAAGAGAGAACAGGAAGAGAGACAAAGAGAAAGAGATGGAGAGAGACAGATGAAGGAAGAGGGCGGGAATGATCCTCTTAATCATTCGCGTACGCGATGCAACCCGCTTTCACAAGCTCATAATGCAGCACCGTGTGCGCTACTGCGTTTTCGATAATTGCGATATTCGTTCGAGCGATACAGCGACGCGCTAATATATTAATCACATCGATCGCGCACATCGACGTGGCGCGTATACGCATAATCACCGCTGTTTAAGGATGCAATATTAAAGCGGCCGCAGATACAATTAGTTACCAGGGGAAATATCCGGAGGAATTATGTGCTTGATATTCGGTTAGAAAAATAAGTTTGCGTATTGTAAAAATAAATACCTCGTTATGTTATTTGATCGCGGACGTAAAAGAAAA
Organism: Trachymyrmex cornetzi; assembly: GCF_001594075.2. Lineage (NCBI taxonomy): Eukaryota > Metazoa > Arthropoda > Insecta > Hymenoptera > Formicidae > Trachymyrmex > Trachymyrmex cornetzi. The sequence continues at coordinate 912,507 of NW_017299892.1, read as the reverse complement.
CAAAATTAGATTTTACACCGAATTTACACGAAAAAAAAAAAAAAATATTGTTTAGCTTGCAATTATTGTAACGCATCACTAATTTCACATACTGAAAGAAAAGATTGGTTGCTGCAACAAATTAGATGGTTAAATATGGCATAGCATTTTTAATTGGCTGTAGCCGATCGAAATCCTATACTGACATTGCGGCGGATAGGCTGACACAGCCAACGATTGGCTGCAGTAACCAAAAATTAGCTGTTGCAACCAATTAAAAATGCTATGCCATATTTTACCATCTAATTTGCTGCCAGCAGCCAATCTTTTCTTTCAGTGCAGTAATTAATTTGTTTCCATTTAGAGCGAGTGTCAAAGAGATGGCGTAGAAAATGTTCCAATCTATAAACAGTTTAAATGTAAATACTAAACATAATGTGAAAACACACATTTGTCGCGACTGCAGGCGCGTGCATAAGTGCTGAATACGCACGAGCGAATGTCGTGCTTGATTCGCGATCGATTCGCGCGCGAAAACCCCTGTTTTATGCAAATCTCACCGCGCTCGCTGCGAGTAATAAATTATTCGCTCGGTCGAGTCCGTTTATGGGCGGTACAGAGAGATTCGCATATACGAGAGAAGAGAGGGCCGGCCGGTCCCCCTGTACTCTCTATCGGTACTATTTGTCGCTCGCGGCGCCGTAAATACGACCAAATGTTTGCCACTAATAAAGCCCGTGGCGGCGGATAAATATTTATCGGGCATCATGGATCCTCCGGACACACTTCAACACACGCTCAGATTTTGAAAGCAAAAATAAAAAAAAAACTATGCGTATTTTCTCTGGAAAAGGATCAGCACACGACGTAATGTAACCAAAGTAACAAATGACATTTGTATTTGTGTTGCGTTGTGATACATTCAATGACCAGGTATAGGCTTGCTACAATTGCAATGTGGCAACGTGGATTTTTGCGAATCGATTTTACACTCTTCGGAGCGAGGAGAAAAACGAAACGTTAATTGCGCTCGTTTCTACGTCACCGAAGCGAAGAGTTATTAACGCAGAATTTGCAATATGCAGCGGTGAACGGACACGTGTACTGTGGAAATGTCCTGCATGCGCCCAAGTAATCAGCGAGATTCATGGTTGATTAATTGTCTGGTATCGGTGCACTTCGACGAGACACTTTCTCGATAATAGCTCTTAATAATGATAGCTAAGTGTCAAGGATTTAAATAAATGTATCTATTCGTGTTTCGAACCGCGATGCTGTCATAGTATATAAATATTAATGACACAAATAATCAAACTTGTAAAGCGTGAAATGAGTACACTGAAAAAAAAGATTGGCAGCAAATTAGATGGTAAAATATGGCATAGCATTTTTAATTGGCTGTAGCAGCCAATTTTTGGTTGCGTTAGCCTATCCGCAATGTCAGTATAGGATGTCAAGAGACTGACACAACCAAAAATTGACTGCTGCAACCAATTAAAAATATTATGCCATATTTTACCATCTAATTTGCTGCAGCAGCTAATCCTTTTTTTCAGTGTAATAATACGAGATAGATTAAAATTAAGTAAGTGCAATGAGAGATACTTGAATATCGTATCGTTAATTAAATGCATCGTTGAATTAAAACACGACGCTTATATACTTGTATGCATCTTATCAATCAGTAATAAACATTAGTTAATGAAATAAAACGTTTCTTATCTATATTTAATATTTTTCTTCCAAATAAATTTATTTAAATATTTTTTATGGTTTACTATCAACATACTTCTACACTATTTATTATGATTCTACGTTTTATATAATCGAAGAATATAATATTCATATAAAGTTAATTTTAAGTGACAATAATTTGTCAATTATAATTTTATACCATGACAAAATCTCGATATTATTGAAGCTTGGAAATGATAAAATAATTTATGGGCGACAAACCGTGATGCATAACGTGAGGTTCAACTCGAAAATAAATGTAGCCAGTAGCGTTGATGCATCGATTGAAATATTTGCAAAAACGTGACGGGTGACGAGACTTCCTTCCGCTGAACGTCATACGGCTGTTAAGCTACACAGGGTGTCCACGAAATCCATAACATGAATGTATTATTTTAATCACATAATGACAATGTCTCTTCATATTGCCTGATATTATCGAAACGTGAAAATGATCCAAAACATGAAAAATAAATCTCTGTACGTGATCATTAATTAATATAAATTAAAAATTTGCTTAATTAAATTTAATTAATTTAATTATAATTTTTTTATAATCATTGTCCGCACATTTATTATACGTTTCTTTCATATCTTTTTCATTGAAATATGCTTCCAATAAAATTACTAATTTAATAATTTTTTTAAAAGCAATATCAGCCACAAGGTATTTAAGAAATGTAATCAGTAGTATTTAATTAAAATCTTTTTAAATTTTTAAAAATTAGACATTGAATTATGTAAAAGAATGAAGACATTAAAAATATTAATTAAACATACTTCTTTCGTGTTAAGTAACCCGATACAGAACGAAAAGAGGAGTATCTGATGCATATATTTGATACCATCAGATAGTGTGCAAGTTAGCACAAACCCGTGTATATTCACGCAACGCAACAAGCGAATTTAACGATTGACGGTGAGTAAGAACGTCAACTCAAAATCCAATAACGACGTTAACTTCGTCGACGACGTCGACATCGTTATCGCCGCCTTAACCCGCTGGTCCAATTCCCACGGATCGTTATCCCGGAATGCCAGACTCGACTTGAGCTCGTTCTAATCCAGTTCACGTGAAAACGAACCTAACGGAAGCGCGGCCGAACAGCTACGGGGAGTCACGGCCGACCTATCGCTTTAATGACGGACCCCTAACTCCCATTAAAGGGTCGGATAGCAAGGTGGATAGCTGGACACAAAGACGATGAGAGCTACTCTTTCTTTCTGATTGTCGTCACGTAGCCTCTTAGAATAAGAAGAAAGCAAGAATGGCCAGAACGCTGCTCAGAAAACTAAACGTAGATCCCGTGCAAAAAATTACAGTGCCAGCATAGTTGTTCATAACCGTAACTAGCGGTAAATCCCAATTTCCGTAAAATAACTGTAAAATCATTCACCAGTGCGAGAAAAATAAGGCTTCCGCGCCAATGGACGATTCGAGACTTCCGTTCGTGTCAAACGTGCTCTCGATGGATTCTACGGTTTTGTAAAATTCATGAATGTAGTGTTACGAGTTCGGTTTTACGAGCGGGGTCGAAACGCGAGGGATTAACTGCCAACGAAAAATTTATATACCAATTTGTTACCATTCAGTATCAAACGGGTAACTCACAATAGTATTAAGCAAAATAGTGCGCTGTTAAACTAACAGTTGTGTTTTGTTTTGTGTGTTGTTTATGGAAAAGTATATTTAAATAACTTCCGTAAATTGTATTTACCCGCAAATTATTTCAATCAAGCTTTACAACTAAATGAAGAGATAATCTATCGGTATCAAATATTTATGCACTAATTCCCATTTCAGTAATATCTGTTAATTCCTACTAATGCTTCGAGTTTATATGTGCAAATTCCACAGTGATTTACTCGTCGATGCGAGCATTTCGTCAAAGTTTACAATTCAATCGCAACTTCTATCAGCCAATTATATAGCAAAACCCACGCACCGCAAGTGTTTTCGGCGTTTCCCTCTTTTTATAATATAATTTAAAAATCAGTTTTTAATTCTCATGCGCGTGAGATTAGTAATTTGCGAGACACCCGATGTAACGGTAGTCAGGCGATGACTCAAAGGGGAGGCTCAAGGTGGTCTGTTGAGACTTAAAAAAAGTCTTCTTTGTCCGCGCAGGTGCATGAGGCAGGTTGTAAGCAGAACGCCTAAACAGGTTTTTATAAAAACAGCCAAGAGAGGTATGAGGGGGCCGCTTTTTTTACCCTCGTCTTCCCTCTCTTCCTTGATTCTACCCTCTTCGTTTCGAAGGAAATATTTCTCGTACACAGCTATTTCTCTTGCATTCTTTCCTTTCCACGTATTTCCGATCAGATCCCACGTACGTGTCATACACGATGGAAAAGCACTATAAAAGGTAATCCAAATAATTCGCATTCTCTTCCTTTAATTTAGACTCTTTAACTGAAATTGACTTAAAGTTGGCTATAAATTTTGTAATATAATATTGTAGGAATATGTAACGTTTATTTAAGGAGATGCTTGGATTACTGGTATCTGCGCTTTGAAACAATTTGATAACTGCACTAAAATTAATTAAACATTACAATTAAAGCAAAAAGTAACTTCGATTACATTTTTCGTAATATTTAACGAATGGAGCCGGTACACAACGTCGATTTTGTTCCGCTTCGTAATCACAGTGCTTTACGACGCAATATCGCTTTGATGAGCTTTTTCGAATCCGATTGTATCGGTCAGACGCACATGTATGTTTCGAAACGCCGGCACACAGAAGCGCAAGGACGATTATTAGTTTCGGAATCCCCGACGTTCGGAAACGGCAGAGCTGCTAAATTCGACCGACCGATCACGAAATCTGCCACTGAGATGTAATTCCGAAATAATTGCATAACTGTAATCAGAACTGTAAACTGTAAATAGAACTGTAATTCTCAATAACAATAAATCATGTAAAAGTCAAACATTCGTTTTTGCACGCGTTTGTAATTCCCAATAAATTCAATTAGCGAATAATAAACAATAAAGAATGTTATAATAATGGAGCAACTTTAATACGTCCAAGCTCAGACAAAAATATTAATTGGAGAAAATGATATTCTTATATAATTAAAAGAAATATACACATTTTCTTATTAATCATTTTACTCATATAAAATGTGCGAATTTATATAGCCATTTTTAACGACAACAAATTCGTTTCGTTAAAGAATCTATCGATGCGTATTAATAATGAACGGCTGGAGCGTGAGGGAAAATCGATTAACGAAATAGCGCACAAATCGAATTACAACGCGCCGCGCTGCTAATTCTCGAGCATTCGTTCGAGAACTCTTTTTCGCGTTCAACGAAGCTCGTTTTCTTTTAATAAGTGCACCGAGACGGTTCGCCATCTGGACGGCCGAGATACTTTAATTAAACCCTATTTCCACGATAATATGTTTTTAACTCGTTTTTTTCCTTTTTCGGAAACGACTTTTATAATTCCACAAACGGGAAAAGTCGCGGCGGGACGCGATGCGACGCCGACGCCGACGCCGACGCCTCGCGGCGTTGTTGTAATTTGTCCCCTTTATGAACGACCGATCGTAAAAGCGACCCGACGGTGGGCTGCGTTCGCTGAATTATTCTACCGAAAAGGGCATTCGTACGCGCCATTTTACGACAATGTAAAATCGAAAGTTCACCCTTCGCGCGTTGGATGAAAGTTTAATTAAGACCTTCCATAAAGCTCACAGTCGACATCGAGCAATATTGGTATCGACATGGATTACTCTCGATATCGATAATTTAATTACACACTTAAATAGACACGGAACATTGAACAAGATTAAAACAGACTTATCATCTAATGATGATTAAAATAATGATGCAAGCCCGTATTTCAACTTTGAAAAAATATTTCTTTACAATTATATCAGTGTCTATTATTCTTAAGACACGATTGTAATCGACTGTGCTCTTGAGACCACCGAGAGAATATTTTCTTTTTTCAAGAGACGAACGATAATTTGAATAACATAGACTGTTATTTTAGTAAATGCTCTCTAGCTTCTTTGCCGATGGCGAACCGCGGGTGGACACGAGTTTAGTTCTCGTTGGATATTTAGCTAGTTAATCTTAGTGACGTCACTAAATCCTTTGAGTCGTTCATTCTGATGCCACGATTGCGCGCGTTGAATGCGCTATGCAACAGAACGTTTCATTCATCTCGACATTGTATAGAAACCTGAACAAAAAGCATCCAGAGATCTCGTTCATACATTCTATTGCGTGAACATGTTCAATTTCTGTCCCTTATGAATAGAAAGGTGACTACAAATTTATTAAAACGAGAGAGAGAGAGAGAAATAGATTATTGAGATATCTTATTACAATGATACAATGTCCAATATCACATGACACAAAATTAAATTACATACTTCCTATAGAGTGGTGCCAGCAGGTCACCAGCAGTTATAATTACGAAACTAACGCTTAGCCAATGCTACAACTGTCAACTGACGGCAAAGATTCTGTCAATCAGTATTGGGCCATCACTGGCAATTGACTGGCTAAAATAATTGGGTCAGCAGGATTTTCCAGTACTGGACCCAACTTCTCATCCAGTACTTGGTACTGGGTCAGTAGTTTACCAATACCTGAACTATGACGGTCAGTACTAATCCAATACTGGGCCGATTGCAAAACCTTATATGGGTTATTATCAAACGGTGAATAAATTGTTACTGTATTTTATTTTATTTTATTCAACATTACGTGACTAAAATTCTTTCAGTTCGTGACTTCCGAACGTCACTCACTACCAATTACGTTATTGCATAACACGGTGCAATCTTAAATGTTTAGTCATCGGAATAAATCAACATTCGCGTTTTGTAATACGACAATAAGCGTATAAAGAGAGATATGTCAACTATAGGATACCTTCCCGTTCATCTCTTTAAATTCGTGATCTGATTAAATTACGTGGGCCGCTATTGATAATCAAATCTGATATTTCAATAAGAAAAAACAATTATACAAGTCAGCGCACAGGAAGACTGCAGCGAGTATGATCTGAGTAATATGAACAATGCATAAGGTGCAAGAGGAAATGAAAAAAAAAGAGAAAGACTTTCACCGTTAGCGAGATATTATTTCCACGATCGCGAGAGCAATAGAGTCAATGATCGTGACGATGAAATACGGCGAACATTAATGTATTTTACTTACTTGATTAGTAATTGCAATAAAGCAATGTATAGAATACATTATGTGCGCACGTGTGTACAAATGTGCGTTTATGCGAGATGCATGTTCTCAATTATACACAATAGCAATAATTAATAGTAAACAATTGTTACATTTGATTATGAGTAAACAATTATTACATACAATTGTCGCATATACTTGTTCTATCGGTAACATTATTATTCCATATACATTGCTGTATTGAAGTTATAATACAAAAAGCAGATATTCATGATTTCTTTAAATAGCACTTATAAATTTAACAGCTCTGGATCTTTAATTTTGCTTTGAAGATTTATTGATATTCGTTTATTTTTATTCAAACAATTCTCCAGTTACATGCGATAAGCGTTGAAGTGGGTTTTTGATAATACCGCATTTGTCGTGATGCGTTACCAGCGATAAGATATCGAAACGGATTTTCAGACACGGCAGTGCTTCAACAGACGAGAGTTCGACGAGTTTGCTCCCGCTACGCAAACGAGAGCAGGTGGTACGCTATTTTTCTTATGGCGGTGTTTGCCGATATCGAACGTGCGATCGATATTGCAGACGCACATCATTATATGATAAAAAGAAGCGCTCTGTTTATAGATGGTTGAGATATAGCAGACGTTTGCATTGAAAACATGTATTTCAATTACTCGCGATTCAATTAGGTGTGACGTCTCCATCCTGCGATTCTGGGCAAGAATATCACGCGCTCTTTACGTGTTAATTGAACTGTGCCGGTGTAAAATGCGTAGATATTTTATGGCTCACGTAGATAACAAATTGCAAATAATGTTACGAAACAGTTCTTAACGGAGTTTACGAGATAACGTTTTCACAAATTTATTCCCGGAAATAATCATTTCTACATCTAGAATATTTGACGTTTACATAAATCTTCACAAAGTTCGGTATAAATTTTATTTACTTTAATTTAACGTTAACTAACGTCGATAAACATTAATTCGACACAAAAACAAATAAATATATGTTTAGAATATCGCAAAGGTTATCTGTACATGATACAATTGTGAAACGATGCGGTTATCAAAACTGATTCTAAGCAGGCTTTTACTATTAAAAAGAAAAGATAGGAAAATTTATGTTGGTGAGAGGTAATAATGCTCTGAACATGTGCAGGCGCAATTGGAACGGCAAACTGCGGCGCCATGCACACAATCTTTTATTATCCTGAAAAACGCCCACGCGCTCGAGTTTTACTACCTCATTAAGCCTTGCGTCACTTATTACGATCTGCCAAGGATAACCACTACTACTCTCGTTCTGCAGGATAATTCACGAGAGTTCGAGAGTAATTCAAACGGCATTTGCGCCTCCACGAATCAACGAACCCTTCCCAGCGGCGGATTCGGTGATTTTTCTGATTCGAACACGCTACGATTATACGCCAGTTGTGTTACAGAGATATATTTACATAAATTTTATATTAATGTTATACGATATTATATGTTACAGAATAAATACTAAAAACATTTTAATGAATTTTTCAGAATGTTAATGTAATGTATGATATCTCCTTATCTCTCTTTCTCTTTCTCCATTAGTACATTCCGATTTATCACATTCAACTAAATTTTTCAGAGAATCTGCAATTTCTTTCTTCTTTACAAAATAAATGCAACTGTCTAATTGCAAAAGTAAGAAAGATGAAAACAAGACAAATATATATTTTATTCTCAAGAATATAGAACGGAAATTTGCGGTTAGTTAAAGAATAATACTTTTTACGATCAACACGAAAAACATGACGAAGAGAAAGAAGACTTCTGAGGATTGTTAGTTAAATAAGTTGCTACGTAATAGAGCGAAACTTTCTGCTGACGATTCACGATGCAACGTTCATTTGTGCAATCTCATCACAAACGACAGTAGAAAATCTAAATACTTGCAACGTGATGTTCATATGAGATAAATAAAATCAAAGTGATAAGCAGTACTTGCAATCGAATCAATATCAAATGATGCGTATTAATAGAAGTTTCGCTCGAAAATTGATGAGAGTATTGTATCCTATTACAATTTGTTTTTCATTAACGAGAACGTATCACGTATCTTTTTCGATTAAAATACCAAACAAATATCGAAAGAAATACAGGAAACATATTAGTCTTTCCTAAAAAAAAAATATATATATATATATAGATTTTCCTATAAATTCAGTTTAAAATGAAATTACAAATAACAATGGACCTCAAAACGAATTGTGAATAGCAATAATGGAAACGCTAGCAGCAAACTACGGTACCCATCACCATTAAAAAGATCTGCTGTGAGGCAAAACAAATTACTGCGTGCAAGAATCGTAATTAAAATACACGTTGCGGATTCTAGAAACAATAAATGAAGGCAGACGTTTGTTGCGTGTCCGGTATTTTTACCACCAAAAGATCCGCTTTTACACCCAACATTTTCACCGAGTTTTTCCGCCTAAAATTTTCCCTCCGAAAGTATCGCTAATTATCGACTTGATGGAAACGCGCGTTAAGGATCTTTTCTACCCCCTCGTCGTACTTAACGCAACAGCAGGGTCGACTCGCTTTTTACGGTGACGGTGTCCGTTAAAAAAACCGCCGTGGCTCATTAACTGGCGCCGGTTCACTCCGTCGTCGGTTTCCGTGGAATACATTTTTCCGAGTTGCGCGCGCGAACAGCATAATAACCATAATCAACGCGTATCTCTTTCTCTCTCTTAAATAACGACGCGATAAACTGGCCCGACCGCTGACGCGACGGGCGGTGCGGTTGCGGCATTTTCCCGTCGCCTTTCATCTCGTTTTTGCGACACGCGACCGGCCACGGCAGGAAAATCTACGATGTGCACGATAAGCCCTCGCGAAAGTTTCTTCCGGCGCGCTCTCCCGTTCGAGTTTATCGTTTCTTGCTCAAAACTGCTGAGAAGTCGAAAACGTTGCGGCAAGAAAACGGGAACAATCTCGCCGTCAGTTCAGTAAATATCGAAAATAAGAAATATCCAATTTTGCCGATTGACTTGAATTACGGAAAAGTTGACTAGAAATATTTATCAATGACGGAATATCTTGTGTAATGAACGGATATTACGGCAGGTATTTAGTTGGATATTACAATAAAAAAAAAAAAACGCAAGATAAAGCTTAATTACCTCTCGAGCCAGTCATTAATATGAATGACGGATTCTTTGGTCATTTTTCACTGCCGCAACTATATTTTTATAGTATTCAACATCGAGGTATCTCGTGGTAATTACACTTCTACTCGACGTACAACAGAGTAATGTAATTTGCTTTTCGTCATAAACATTCGTTCAACTTTGATTTCGTTTTATTGATTCAGCTTAATAAAGTGACCTTCTTGCACTGCGGTACTGTTTCGCCGAAGAGCCAAAGGAAGTTGAACAGTAACGGATGACCGGAGTTTCTGTGGAACACGCGCATCTATCGCGCCCAGCATAGCCTCGGCGACGTACCAGAGAGATATTTCCCAGGAGATTCACGACGAGCGTGCCCGACTGACGTGACGAAGATCCATACAATTACGCAGACGTAACATCAACCACCATAATTTATATGCGCGTCGGACAGACCGCGACAATGAGACGACACGAAAAAAGGGAGAGACGATCCATCGTCGTTTAAAAGAACTCGCGATCGAGAGTGACGGCACGTCGTAATTTACGATGGAAACTGCAAAAGACTCGCTGAACTCTCTATCCACCGCGACATCACCCGACTTTTTCTTCACTGGCCACCGGAGGTCTTACGTTTCGTTGCTATAAAAAAAAAAAAAAAAATACAAAATGATCGCCATTGTCGGTTTCCATTCACGTGGAGATACCTCTGCTGTCTCTATTGTGTACCTACTGCGTGAATGCAATTCAAAACTGAGGAATGTCACGTTTAGATCTTTCAATAGCAAAAACGTGTGATTCCAGAAGAACACAATTCTAAAACTGAATATATAATGTACCGACTATTTGCTAACTAAACTCAATTATTTCTTACGATTTTTTGAAAAAAAAAAAAAAAAAAAATCGTGTCGTGAGATTTAAATAGCTAGAGTTACTTCCCGAGCTTTGGAAAATTTTGTATTTCAATATTTGTTAATAGAAAATGAAAATAAGTTATAACGCGTTAAACTAATTCATGTTCATCACTCTCAGTTAATGTTGCGAAAATTACTTTGACGTGCAAATTAATTGAGTCCACCGTTATCATATAGAACTGACTGAATTATCTGTTGCAATAGTAACCAAACGCGAGAGCTTGCTGGGCAGATTGTGAGGTAGTATAGTATATAGAAGAGAGACCTACAGATCCTACTAGTATAACCAAAATGCCAAAAGTCACGTAAACGTGATATTTGCTGATTGGCTGGTGTGAAAATTGTTTTCCATTCTTATTTTATGTCTAACGAACGATAAAAATAAAATGACACAAAAACGTTACCTTGTCATTCTATTTTTATCGTTTATTAGATGAGAAAACAAGAATAGAGTACAAATTTCACTCTGGAAAATATCACCATCACGTGACTCTTGACGCATCTCTGTAATAGGAACTCTGAGAGAGAGTTTTCCATTTTCTATTTAAATCATAGTTTAGAATTAACCTCACTTAACTTGATGATATTGTAAAAATTATGGGTGCTTTCCAGTAAGAGAAACAGATGACACAGTTTAACACAATGAATCATCATATCCTTGTTATTTGTTACGTTAAATGAAGATGAAATGATCACTGTGTTACAATTACAATGTGTTTCTTGCTGCACCATGTGTTTTCTAGCTGTAACTAACTAATTACTAAACTGATGGTTTTGTAGTGGCTACTTAAAAATTTCAGGGTGCCACAGAAAATAAACTTTAAAATTCCCTGGCTTTTCCAGGTTTTTTTCAGATAAAAATAGAAAATTTTCCAATATAAAATATGTAAATTTTAACACATTTAAAGTCAAGAAGTATAAGGAAAGCTAGCATATATTATTAAAAACAACGCAAAAAAGATTAGTAGCATACTAAAATTTTGGGTGCAAATTCAAGTAAAAAAAAATATAATAATAATAAATTAGTATTGTAAAAAAGAATACAGTTATGAAAAACGGTGATCAAATAAAAATACTGAATAAAATATAAATTTTAATTATTTTATTAAAATCGTTTAAAGTGTGCGAGTTTTGAACGTATTTCACTATAAACGTCAGATATAATACTAAAAAATTGTAACAATTATCTAGAATAGCAGTTTAAGGGAATTGTGAGCAAATTTCAAAATTCCAGACTTTGGTTACATTTTCCCTGACTTTTCCCGGTCTGTGGCAACCCTGAATTTACTTCATTACGAAATCATCAGTTTAGTAATAAAGGATTCTCCTTTATTGTAAAGAACGGTCCTTCCTTTGAAGTACTAATCGGTGTGCGTTTGGTTATTGTGATGGCTCCATCTATTCTACATGTCAATGAAATTCACGCATTCACGTTTTCCAGTTTATTTATACCGAGGAGTTAACCACTTGATTGTGGAACAGAGTCTTCAAAATCATAAAATATGAAATCTCTATGTATAATCCGATAATTACATATATAACCACAGGAAATCATTGTATAACATTAAATAAAATCGTATATTTTACCACATGATTTTATTGTAGTGAAAAAAAATTATTTATAATCAGGATGAAATCATACAAAATCAAATGAAATCGTGTAATCTGTGAGACAATATTTCAGCTAGTGGTTATCCTCTCGGTTTATACCATAGATAGAAAGGAAGACGATGTTTGTCTGGGAAGAAGCAGGTATCGCGTCCAAGATGCGAGGCTAAAAATGGCTGGAAAGTGAAACGTCGCAACGGTACTTCTCTATAGTCCTTTCTCTCTCTTTTCACACACACGCGCTCACGCATACTTTATAAATCATATCGTAAGGAAAAAAAAAAAAAAAAAAAAAAAAAAAGATAGAGAGACGGACGACGGCGGTGGCGTTTCGCAGCGACTCGATGAAACCGGACCGCGGTGAGAAAGGTAAGCAGAAGACGGAAAAGAAGAAAGAAAGAGACGTCGTGCGACGACGGCCTCGCGGAGACTCTCGGATCATAAATGAACGATCGAAACGAAAGGGAGAATATTTGAGGAAAGAGAGGCAGTCTCCTCTCCGAGTCGCCTTCTTTCTCCTGCAATTTGTACGACAGGTAACGGCGAGGAATCCTGCCAAGTCCGGCCGAGGTCGAGCGAGCAATTTTGAGAAAAGTGATCGCGGGATACGATGAATCAACCTTGGCTCGCCAGGTTCCTTTTCCACCACAAGTTCCTTTTCCTCCACGGTTTGCACAAAGGCTATAGCCACGGCGTATTGTTAGCGGAGGACTCTTTTCAAGAAAGACGCACCATGGGCCTTCCTGAGCGCTTAACAGGTGCGCGAAACGGACAGTTTGGTTAGGTATGCTCGTGTTGGAAGATCTCCCTCGGGAAAGAACCCGAGAATACCAAGATTTCTCGCATTCTCAGACGTAAAAGTTATGATAAAAATTATACAAAATATCTTGAATAAAATCGCGAAAAATTGAGAATAATTTTTGTATACAAAAATAAAATAGACGGATCTGCTTCGTACATTATTTGAGTGCTCGTCGAGATTGCAGAAGTCTCATTTACTTCTCTTCCTTCTTTTTCTTGTCGTTTTCATCTCTTGAGATAATCAATAACTTTTTAAAATTAGCATCGTTAAATATCCATTAAGTCGAAGCAAGACACGTATCATGGAACTGTTCGGAATGGATTCCGATCGGAATTATTCCGTTTTCCTTAGAAAACATAATAGAAATGTCGAGAATAATTGAACAATTCCGGATCGGAATCCATTTCGAACACTTCTATAATGTATACTCTGAAGAAATATTTAAATAGTTATAATTAGACACCTAGTTTCCAAATGATTTCAAAAATTTGGACAAAAAGCAGTACTAAAAGCAAAATTTCTACTGCTAAGTAACTGTAGCTACATTAATTTCATTTAAGAGATTGAAATTACATAGTGCTGCTTAAATAAAGACGCTCTCATTTAATATAAGCACGATACAAGATACGCAAAATTAAATGCACTTGCAAGTATTAAATCTAGATTCGCCCATAAAAATATATTTATATGCATAAAACATTGAAAATAACTACTTGTAAATTTTTGTCTCGTTTAAAATATCAAATCTAATTACTCATTTGCTAATTGTAATTAAGCTTAATCTGATGAAAATGTAAAAATTGTATTTTTCTATATCATTAATTACTAAATTGATAACTTTTAGTAAATAACGTTTAAAATTATCACTACAAAACCATTAATTTAATGATTAACTATAGCTAGAAAAACACCATTTTAAATTAGCCTTAATAATTTATATTTAATAATGAGGCTAATAGCGTTTTCCACTGGGAAAACTAGTGCAACACTGATGCACACTGAGCGCAATTTAATTTAGATATTTTCAGAGTTAATACATAATTTAATTTAATTTTAATTACAACTTTTTTTATTGTACAACGATAACCTCGTAACCTTAAAAGGATTAAATTACTTATTAACACACTCTGTAATTGTATAAATTAATTTGCACGCAATGTGCACTTGTACTAGTTTTCCCAGTGAGAAATGCTAGAGGTCTAAACCACAAGTTAATCAGATGAAAAACGAGTCTTACAAGATCGAACTTCTCGAGACATGATTCACGTTTATTGCGAATTTGCCGACGCTAATGATTCATCACTGGCCAATTCGCCCGCTTCCGTTCGACACAGCGCAAACGAGCGCAATTACCCAGGAATGATGAAACGCATTACGAACGAACGTGGAAAGTCGCCTCGAACACGGAATTCTACGAAAGCCGTGCACCCGCCTCGATACAAAAGGACGGTCGAAGTCAAACCGGCCGCTGCGCGACGGTTGACGGTTAGCGGCCGTTTTGAATTCGAACGAACGCGCGACGCAATTTGCGCGATGCATTGCCGCGGAACGAAGGAACATCGACGCGACGCGACGCGACGCTCGGTGGACGCGCGCCACTTGAAACTCGAATTCGAATTTGCTAGTTTGAACTTTGAACAGAACTTTACATCGAATATTCCAGAGGCGCGGCGTAGCGCGACGGTTAAACCACCTGCTGAGTGCACTCTCGCGTGCTTACTCGTCCTCGTCTCTCTCACCTTTCTCTCTCTCTCTCTCTCACGCGCTTCCTACGCCGAGGTGCGGCGAACGATACCGCACGAAGCGGTCCCGTGGGAAACCATGTGCGAGATTCCACCGACAGAAGAGATTCCTGCGTCGCGCGTTATCGCGGTAACAGGTGGAATACTTTCGAGCTTACCTGTTAGCTGTAACAGCAGAACGGCGATCGCCACGCAGGTGGGACGCACACGACAGGCTGCCATCGTGACGTGATCGCTGCCTATCTTCACTCTCCACACGGGAAGACGACAAGTTCTCTCTCGTTCTTCACCAACACCGTTCTTCTTCCGCCTCTCTTTATTTCTCTCGCTGCCGTTTTATATATCACTGACACCACACGCGGCCGCGTACCTCGAACTTCACGATCGACAGGGATCGAGGGATCAAGCGGCGGCGCGACGCATTCGAACCGATCTTCGACCGACTACGATGGAACGTCGCGACGTCGCGCTGGCCTATCTCGAACTGTGGCGGGGAGCGCCGCCTGCGCGCTCGGCACGACCTTCGGCCGCGCTCGGCCGTCTTCGCCGCTCACGTGACTCCGTCGGCACGCAGGTACGCCGCTCGCCGGCGCTCGCTAGCCTCGCCGCGCGTCGTCAACGTTGTAGAGGGGAAGACAACCGTTTCGCGCGCGCGGCCAACGATTCACATCTGAATCTTTTCTGCGTGGATCGCGCACAGGTAGGGGTACCTTGTTTATTTTTCTCTTAATTTCGACTACGGCATTTCCGGAATGTTCACTGATTTCATTTTCTTTAATCGAGCCATCTCTCTAACTAGGAACGATTAACATTTCTATTAAGTCGTATTCAAATTCGCGTCAAGCTCGACAAAAAATTCTGCGGGTTGAATACAAAATGGCGAATGGCGAAATTGGCACTCTTCCGCGTACGGCGTACGTATTTATTCTTCGAGTATTATTGGAGTTGAGAATTAAATTGTGTATATATGAAGCGCGTATGCCATTTATTACTTTAGATTAGGAATTAAACCGCGCGTTAGTTGTACATTTTTCACACGTACGGGCCCAATATTGGACGCAGTACCCTCCATACATCGACTTTTCCTAGATCGACCATTTATCTTCCCTCCTACGGACGTTGTTGCATCGTACGCTCGTAAACACGCGGGCGTAACACTTTCCCAAACGAATATAAATCTCCCGGCGGCGAGGGATTTTTGTTTATAGGATATATACAGCAATCTTGTTTTCGGAATTTGTTTCGCTCTATGCTCTGCCCGCATATGCAAAAATCTGCGATTTATGGCAGCGGCTTATCCAGTCGCCCGTGTACATGCACGCAATAGTGCGTATCAAGGTGTCGAAGCAATATATACCATACTAATAAAAAATGAACACTATCTAATCTATTTGGCAGAACAACACGAAGCAAGATAGACTTGATACTGAATAACAGTTAGCTCATTAATCCCGAGGAATATGATAGATTAATCCTCCAACTGCAATCTGTTTTTCGTATAAACGAAATTTCACTCAATTTTGCTGAAATCTTAATTTGTATTAAATAAAGATTTGTATTTAAGAAACTGTTTAATAATGTGCGTGATACACGAAAAGAATGATTTTGTTAAAGTATTCAAAAATGTAGGTAGATCTGAAAATAATTTTGTTAGCTCGTCAAAATAATTACAAAATAATTATACTAAACATTCAAGCTGGTTATTAAAATGTCAAAACTTCTTGAAACATTGTTCAAACAATCATGCTTGAGCGCCCCACATAATTATTTTGATGGATTAGCATAATTATTTTCAGTTCTGTTATCTAATTAAATTTTTAGATACTTTAGCAAAACCGTTCTTTCAGTACAGAGATGTTGGAAAGTAAATGAAATGAATTTTTTTAAAAGTCTAGAGCGAGATAAAGAAAACTTTGGCTGAATAAAAAGGATTTTAATGAGGAAGTAAAAATATAATTGTAGATAGTTTGCACGATTTTGCGCTAAAATGTCTAAAAATTTAGTTAAATACGGATCTAAAAATAATTTTGTTGAACCATCAAAATAATCACGTAGGAATCTTAAGTTTGACGAGCAATGTTGTAAAAAGTTTTGACATTCTAGCAACAAGTTTTGAGCGTTCTACATAATTATTTTCATAGTCCAACAAAATTATCTTCAGACCTGGCTAAATTTTTAGATACTCTAGCAAAACACGACGTTTTCATGTACATGAAGGGAAATGAAATGTAACCTAATATTAACTTTATTATAGTCCGAATGATGATTCAATTTAGATTAACGTTTAATAACATTATAGCGCGAATTAATTCCCGGAACTCAAGGCGTGTGAATAATACGTACCCCTCTTTCGTCGTTATTATGTCACGTGCCTTATGTCATCATTTAACAAATCCCTTCTCGTCGTCGCGAGATTTATGACACGCACAGCGAGGAGCTTGCCTTGCGCACCCAATCACTGTCATCGTCGTCAAGACAACGACGTCTTCAACCAAGATTTTGAAGATTGATAGCGTATCTGTATCATGTGCTGTAAATTCGCACGCAAATATTGCCATGGCGCTAATGATAGACCTGTAATTACAACTCTTGTGTATACAATATATTACTCGCAGAGCTTACGATGCGCGAACGATGCGGCTTATTCCATTTCAAGTTTACACGGAGACGCGCCCTGATGGAAATAGGCGGAAAATCGAGCTCGTATTCTACTGGAGGAAGGACAATCTCATCTCAGAGAGGAAAGGTCTGAATTCAGTTAAAGTATTATATAGCTACCGAGATCATAAAGTTGCCGTGCAAAATTCCGTTCGAAAATATATTATCGAGAGCGAATCTATTATTTACTACTTTCATTTTCTACGTTATTAAAATCCATTATTTAGTTGGGCTAGATCGACGCAAAACGGTCCTCGATTCTTCCCGTTACACAGTAACGTGACGTCACAGCCGGAACTCGAAAGTGATGCTGCTCAGATACAGCCCGGAGTGTCTCCCTCCCCTTTTATTTCGAGAAGTATACAAACTCCATCAACGGTTACGACTTCCACCTCGTCCTTCTCTCAAGAGGGCCGTCCTTTTTCAAATAAACCCTCGCGTGCTTCACAGGTTTGGACCCTTGGTTGGTCCTTCGTGATGCGAAGAAACGTGGTTTTATGATGATCCTGAGAGACGAGGAAAAAAGAGGTGCAGACACATTGGGCGCCTGGCTTGTTTATCATTTGTCAGCGGTCTATTTGCACCAAAGCTACAATCTTGTGGACAGGGAAGGGTTCTCACATCTTTTTCCAGTAACGTAAAGTCGAGTGGTGACATTCGCATTGTCTTCTGTGACGTCTATCGTACTGATCGATCGTCTGGTAATAAAAAAGACCGTGCTCGTTAGGGGACAATTGACGCGATTAAGTCGAAAATTGAACATCATTTCTATTAAATTTCTGTGGGGAAGTAGAACTGTAGCGAGAGTATTATTATATAATATTACACATGTAATCGTGCACCATAAGCTCTCGTTTTCCGAGTGTAATCATATACAGGAGAGACATAATTACGGATCTATTGTTATATAATGCCATGGCAACATTTGCATGAATTTATAGTAAAGGTCGATTAATCTTCAATTACAAAAGGTCATGCAGAATTAATTAAATATTATCCACTATTATCCACCATTATTTTAATGTTTGTATCTTCGGCATTGTTTACAATTCATTAGTAAGAAAGTTAACGCACTTCTTGCACGACTAATTCGTCTGAAGCAAAACGAGCCGCGTCTGTTAAGATGATAGATCGTGATTCCCACACGACGCCTGCTAAAACGTAACGTTAAAGGTTTTATCGTCTTAAAGTTGCCCTAGAAAATCCGTCACGCTATTTACTGGTTTTCTGACGGCTTGCCAAGCACCGAAAGTGGATCTCGTTTCACCAAAGTGCACAACTCTTTCCATAATGAGGGATATTCAGCGCCACCGCTCTTTTAATAACAAAATTGAGTAGCAACTTAATAACTCATTTAATGAATCGTAAAACTTCAGGATATTCATAATACCGTTCTAGTATTTTAAAAAAACTTGAGAAAAAAGAATAGAAGATGATTTTTTGATAAATTAATTTCTATTTACGATGTCAAGTCATTCCGAAAACCTTTTTACGTATTATTATATATTTTTCAATTGAACAATTATTGAATTTTTTAAATTAGATATAATCTAGGTAGCTTTAAAAAAAAAAGTTGTCGAAAAAAATTATTAATATTTTAATTATTTTCGTATTTTATTTTTATGATAAAATATAAGAAAAGATATACAAAATATTTTTTAATGACTTTATATGGATTCATGTGTTTTCATTAAATCAATTCGCCTAACAAATTGCCCGATCACGTGTTCCTTGTTTCCTGATTGTCTCATTCAATCTTCCATTGCCGCGTTGCACCGACAGGGACCAATAAATATTCTTAATAGATCATCAATTCCCGTATACCTTGGGACTAAAAGAGAGATTGGGAGTAGAAGAGGACAAGTTAAAAGAGTAGGTACCAGAGACTAGATGAATAAGAGCGACGGGGAAAAATGTCAGAACGACCGAGAAGCCAGACTAAAATAACGCCTCGAAACGCTTGTATCTTTCATCTACCAGGTTTGCAAGCGAGCCGGTTATTAAACACTTAAATCTTCCTCGGTGCATAAAAAAAACGATGCCGAAAGCCCGTAGGAACAATAAGCGGGAGAAAAAGAAAATGGGAGATGCGCGAAATAAATTTATGAGGGACAAGCGATCCTGCTCCTCTTCAAAAGCGACTGTTACTAAACTAAATATTTATTCCACGATCTTTCGCCGACGACGGACTCTTCACGATAAACAAATAGAAATATTTCGTTTCATCGGGTTATCGACATCAATTGCCATTGCTGAGTTGAGATATGCCGAGTGCTTGCCGTTCTCTCATTTTAATATGCAATCGAGTTTGTGTATTTACGCAAGTTACCGTTAGAATTTCAAATATATTTACAAGAGAACTTGAAAAAATCAAAGAGCAAGATTTTCTTAAAAGAGAATATAAAAGTATAAATTAAATTTTTGAATTAGTGATTTTTAAAGAATTTTATGGAAATTAAAACTGACGATTTCCGAGTTGAAAGTTTGATTCAGGAAATGATAGGAGAATATTTGTCGAATAACATGGTTAAATTGAGAAATCTGATTCATGGCGTATCCTGCTCAATTTTAATCTAAATTAGATTTTTTATTCATGCGGATATTTTTTCTCTGATTTTTTTTTATTTAACAAGAAATTGTTTTTTTTTTCCAAGTATCTATATATCTTTTTTCAAAATGTTAAATCAGTTACATAACAACGTTAAATATGGTATCCAAAAAATGCTTATTTATGCTTTGCACGAAATTATATTTACACACAATTACGGGCACACGACAAAGCTTTCCCATGTAAAAAGGGAAAATTTCTGTTAGCGAAGGGGAGGAAGAAATAAGAATAAGAAGGAAAGCGAAGGCAAAATGTATGGTCGCGATGAATCATTCTCAGTATCAATCTTAAAGGAGGCAACTGGAAAGAAAGTAGATGAAATAGTACCTTTTACCAGAGTTGGGGAGGAAGAAAGAAAGGACACAGCTGCTTGTGATTTTATCTCGTGGAAAATTCGGATTCTGCCGACGGCGATTTAAAAATGCACTTACATCTTCGCGTTGCAACATTGTTTCATTTAAACGCTCTCGCGTCACACTGCAACTTTATAGTAGAAACCGAGCAAGCACTCTATAGTTCCAGCTAACTCGATTCACGAGCGGTTTGCGTTAACAACGATTAATTGTTCTCAAACAAATACAAACGGCCCTTGTATTCGCCATGGCAATTTCGCATCGATCAATCTCATCTCGCTGAACCGCTTACACGATTAAGCTGCCAACAGGTGCGCTTTGCAACCAAGGTGCACTATCACGTCGATTGTAATTCAGTCGATCATTGATAGGACGGAGGGATTATGTTTGGAAACTGGAACGGAGGAGAGCTTGCGTAAAGAGGAAGGTCGCGTCGACTTGGAAAATGAATGATGAATCCGATCGTATTCTCGTCCGCATTTCCTTTTCTCTCGCTTTCGCCATTTCCACTTCTGTCCTCTTCTCTTTCGTTCCTTCGTCCATCGCGATGGCATGAATGTTTGCGTCCATGGTATACCGTCTATTCGTGTGCGTTGGTCGGTCGTGTTGGAGCAGGTTCGCCGGCGCCTGAAAGGCAGGCAGCCAGGCGGGCGCCGTCGTTCGAAAGGGTTTCGCCTCGTTCCACCGACGAGAACGGCGTCTGTCGTCGCCGTTCATCCGCGAGCCGGAGCGGGACAGATAAAACGAGCAAGGGCGGATAATACGAGACGCAAGAGCGAGAAAGGCAGAGAGATGGTCGGGAAAGGAGGTTGCGCCCGTCAGTGTACGCCTCGAAGACCGTATCGTGGCAAGGCAACAGCCTGGAAGACGACACCCCGGTAACGTCCTCGTCCTGGCCCGGTCTGGCCTGGCCTGGATGGAAAGGCCGGTCGACTGCTCGGTGCTCGAAAAGAAAGAACGAGAGGCGTCCCCGCTGCTGTTTTTTGATGCCATGCACTACGGACCGCGCACAGAGAATACAGGGATATGAAAAGCGCCCGGAGGCTGGGCAAAGTACGCGAAACTCGTTAACGCAACAGAGGTAAATACACCAGAGGAAAGCGAAGCTGGAAATAAAGAGGCGGATATGCGTTTCAAAGGCAACTCGTTTGATGTCGGCGTGTTTGCCGCGAAATAAGCGTGATTACTGTTCAATCGGCAAGCAAAGATTAATACACGAGATATTTCGCTATCGTCATATAATTTTAGTTATCGACGAAAGCATATTTATTGAACAATAACTGCGAGATATGCGGTTGTTTAATTCTGATTAATCAGGATTTTATACGCTTATGAATTTTGTTACATTTCCTTTACTATTATTTTTTTACGAAAATATTTAATATTTAGATGATATAAAATATTTTCATTAACAGCAATGCTTTTATGAAACTTACTTTTAATGAAAACATTTTATATCATTTAAATATTAAAATCCTACGTTTTAAAAAATACTTGTGCTTTATACGAGTGTTGATTAAAAAATATTATATTCTCCCTGATCGATTAGATAAGTAACGGTGCAATCAATGTGTGATCAAACGTCCAATATTTCCACTTATATAGAAACCTACATATATGTTGCTAACGATATCGTTTTCCGTCAGTTGCCGCCATAAACTAGAAAATAAATTGCATCAGCGGTTATGATAGCATTCTATTGGTTTGTCGATTCGTTTCGTCGATCAAACTTCGTAGTGCAATATTTCAAAGGTGAGGTAGCATTATAGTACACTCCAATAATACCTCGGACAAATCGGTCGATTTATCATTAGTTTTATTGTCAGTTTCGACATCTAGCGGACTTAGTAATCGCGATACATATTTTCTTTATTCACCCCATCGCTTATCTGAAGGATCCTTAATTCCATCGTTTATATTTGAAGAACCTTTATTCCTGGATTCAATCACTCATTTGAAGAATCGTTCGTATCAATACTATCAATACAGGTATACGTATGGAGTTGGTATCTTCATTAAAATTCCGAGCAAGTTTCGATTCCGTTAGATAAGTAAGCCCTGACTGCAATCTTTAACGTGAGTTTCCCAAGAGGAAATGAGAGGTAAGAGGAAATCGAGCCCGAGTTTCCGAGGAAAGGCCGAGGCGCGCGACAGGCTCCTCGCGGTAACGGAGTTACATTTATTTGGTCCCTCGAGCAGGAAGGTGATATTTTTCCAAGGGGGAAACTTTCAAACGCCAACGGTGGTGACTGCTTCTTGCCGTAAAAGGGTGGCATTGTGTCCACGCCTCTCCCGGTTCCTCTCTCACCCGCGTTTCACCTCGCGCGGTATCACTTTGTCTCTCTCCTCCTCTCTCTTCTTCCTGGGCGAGAGCATAAACACTTGTGCTGGCGACGGCCGGAAGGCAAAAGTTTCGTCTGAACGGTGCCGCGAGAGAGGAGAGTTAGGCAAAAAGAAGGACAGATGGATTTATTTCTCCTCGGTTTTGGCGCGCGCCTCGATAAGACGAAGGAGACGTATGAGGGCCCGTAAAGCCCGAATGTCCCTCGTAACTTACTGATTGACGAACCGCGCGGCTACCAAGATCTCGGGATACGAAGCCAGCTGGTTACCGGCAGAACCGAGAGCGGACTCGCAAATTCGCTTGGTCGCTGCAAAATTTCTTCTGGGACACGAATGGCACACTCACTTATTTAACGCACCAAGCCTCTCGCAGTCGCGGCACGACCGCGACGTCTCCCGTTCGTGGAATACTCGTGGATTAAAACCGTCGCCTTACATGAAGCTTTACGTAATATTTAAACGAAAATTACGCCGGTTGCCCGACGAATTATGGTAATACGTAGACGAAAAGAGAATGTTTGGAAGAATTCAACGGAAATAAGGCAACCTGCCGGTTAATATAAAACGACGTGAATAATTTTAACCGCGAAGACCGGCTTTACTTACCGCCGCAGTTTCCTAAAAATGGCTTCGCTCGTTTATTTCATTTTGAATAACCGCTTACAGTTTTCCAGAGGTAAACACTCTATATTGAATTTTATGTAGCATTTTGTAGGGCTACGTCGGGAAAACGAAGTAAGCGGGTTACATAACGGCTTTTCACGACAATTTTTTCTTCCTGAATATCGAAGAGAGTAATCATGTATATATTGAATGTCGCGAAACAAAGAAAATATAATCTTACGTAAACAGAGTATTTCGAAATTTTCGTATAATATTTCATTGATTTTCTCTCTGTAAGAGAATATTTCTATTTATTTTAATTCTCGATAATGAAATGTTAAATTAAAATGCATTTCCAATAGGAATTATTAAAGTGAGATTAATTATTGTGTGATTAAAAAAAGTCACGGATTATTTCATAACAAATAAAATTACCGTCACATATCGAGTTCTCGATTTCTCGTCTTTTATCAAATGTATTTGTAATCATACGTAAGATAATAATATCGCTCGACTGTTACCGGATACTTTTTTCAACGCTGATAACAAAAATTCGAAATGCCCCATACGTGTACACGTTATTCAATGCAGCCGGCTGTTTATCGTAAATTTAATACGCTCACGATATCAACTCGAGTCTGTGCGTCTGAATTCAGTAAATATTATCGTTACGAAGTAATGTGCTTTTGCTCGAGACACGCCAAGGGCCCCGATGCTGATGTATGGTTCTGAGAAGCGTGCAGAGTGCAACTGATAATTAACGGTTCATTCGAACGCGTATAACCGCCACATGAGTTGACGTTGACGGATCGTTCGTGACGACGAAATATTCAACGACTAACGAATTAATTTTGTGTATAATTGGGGAAAAAGGTATCATTTGACATTATAATGAGTATTGCGCATTTGCAGCGCATGGTAATTGCGTATTTGAAATATATTAATTATTACATCGTGTGTGCGTGTGTAATGCGTTTTTATTTCGGTGTTCACAATTTAGTTCGCTTATATCCATAAAGAGAAAGAAAGATAGAGTGAGAAAGAGAGAGGGGGGGGGGGTTTTTTTTAGGGGGGGGGGGGGGGGGAGGGAAGAAGAGACAAATTGTAACAAATCTCCAGTTAGAAATAAATACAATTTCGTAATATGAATATTTTATCTTTTATTCTCTGCATTCTGTATATCGTGAGAAGGGTCATAAATCAATATTTCGATGAGAATATATTTAGAATTAACTGCAATATCATATTATCACGTGTATCATATTAAACCAGTTAATACGATAATTTTTATAACGTTACCTAATATCTCTTTGTAAGAAATAATAAAATTCATAGACAACTTTTACAAATATTTTTAATTAACATTTTTGAACTTTGATACGTTCCGGACTCACATTTGGAATGAAATTTAAAAAAAAGAATTTGGATTTTGATATCAAATCTGTCTAGTCTCCATTGGTCGCGCGGTTATTATTTCATTGGTAATACTACGCTCTATATCTCTCGCATCGTTTTTATAGCTTCTCACATTTCGGTCCTCATCTCCGAAGATGCCATAGTGATGCGGCGAGACGGCCGGGCCGGACGTATGCATCGGATGTAGCCCCGATAGCAAGACTTGGCAGATGGAATCGGCGCGGAACGTTACACATTCGTGGCACAGGCGCATTGTGTCGATCCTAATCCGATTACACGGCCCATTGAAGTCAGAAGTGCGATCTTTTAAAAGGGGCTAACGTAATGCGCTTGTTAAACGCCGTGCGCGGAGAGAAGGCCGCACAACGAACGAAGTTTGAGGATCGATATTTTCCGCGACGTGCTCCCCGCGTTAGCGGTGTAGAAGGATACGCGCGTTGCCAACACACAATCCTCCGCCCTCGCCCGTCGGTCAGATTATCTGGCGGGAAGCTCGTTACCCTCGTTGCCGCTCGTATTGCGGAATTACCGTAGTCCTCGAATTTGTACCGCGGACGAACCCTCTCACACCCTTGGGTACTACTGAAACCGCTATCTTTACTGCTTGTGGCCGGACGAAATGTACAAAAGCATCTCGAGCCGCATCCTCGCCGCGTTTATCAATAGCTATACCGCACGAAAAAAATCGCAGCGTAAATTCCCGACGAAGGTTTCCCGCGTATCCCACGTTTCCCGATACTGTAAAATGTGCGGCTTTCAATATATCGCGAAAGCCGCTCATATGCTATTTTTGATCATCCTAGCATGGTTTTATAGCTGACAAAAATATTTGTTTGTAAAATATTTTTTACATGTTGTATAATGTATTATATTTGAAAATTATTAAATTTTCAAATATAACACATCATATAACATGTAAAAAATATTTTCGTAAACCAGAATTAATTAATAAAAGTTGATTTATTTGAGCAAATATTATTAAAGTGGCTGCTATTAAATAATAATAATTTAATATAAACACGATTTTTTGTTTTAAATTTTTATATGCGCAATTAATATTATAAAATTTTTTAAATATTATAGATTTTTCATAAAAATATCTTAATTGACACTCGCAACGTTGCTTCGGGATTTTTTGAAGCGCGCTGAAATAATCAGTTCTTTTTTTTTTTCAAATATTTTTATTCGTATTTTCTTTAAATATTTTTTTTTTTCAGAATTCAATAGTGGCCATGGAATTTGCGCGAGCAGAAACAACAAAATCTACCTCGAAATCATTGTGGATGGAATCCGACAAGATAGGCAGATAAAACAGTGCACGTAAGCGTCGTAAAAGTATGATAAAATATAAGAAGCTGTATTTTACGTTGAACTATCTGCTAAATGCTTTGCTGTCATAATTGGATCTTCCCTGGTACATTAGCTGTGAACACATTTTCTCGTTTGCGATGCCGCGGGCGTTGCGGAATACTGGTCTTTCCATTCTTTAGTTACAATGCAGAATGCAGACGATTCTTGACATTCTACATATTCAATTTGCCGCTCTTTTGATTTTTTGTATTTTTCTTTCACTACCGAACCTTTCTTTTAAACGACAATCTCAACAATAGCAATTCCTTTAAACAGGATTAAAACCAATACAATTTTAATTTTAAATTCCTTGTATTTTTAATAATGACATTTGATTTAAAAACATCATTAAAGAGTAAATATGTAATTGTAATTAACGAAAAGTTGTTTCATATATCATTAAATTATAAATTATTTTAATAAAAAAATTATAAATAAAATTTATAAATTAATATGCCAGGAGAAACGATACTTCTTTTTTAAATGTCGCATCTGTCGTATCAATAAGGAATACGTAACGCTATTAATAGTTGAAATAGCTACTTTCTGTAGATTCTTTCGTTCGCCTTTTATTTAAATTAAAGCCCATTTAATCGAATCTCTAATAGGAGTGCAATAGCACACGCGGCTGTGCTCAATTTTAATATACAAATGGAGCCAATATACTCTAAAAGAGATAATTGCATTAGGCCAACTCGATACGGATGCTCATAATTCAAGAACCCATTGCCCATCTATTTAGGATGTCCACGAGCGACGTAGCGACCCTTTATTTAAGTGTACGCCGCCCCTGGCATTCGCCGTGCTTCTCCATCCGCGACCGATCGAGAACCGTCGAATAAATGATCGACGAAACGGGAGAGAAAATTTATATCTCATTTACTCGATATATACCTTCCCTTAAGTACAAAGTGCGCCTTTCATCTCCCTTTTACTCGCGAACATTGCATCCACGCGTATGTGTGTATATCGATGAACGCGTAAATGCCATTCACGCGAAAGAATTTAATGCCGAAGAAGCATGACCCAAATTTACGCGACAAGAGAAATAGTTAGAGAAAGTATCGTAATTTTATGTGCTTGCTAAAAGGCTCATAAATAATTTATATCGTTTACATTTAAAGTAAATTGATTAAACATCTTTCGAAAATCTTCCTTCTCTGTATTAAAATCTGTCTGATTGAGTCCACATCTTTGCATATATACTTTTCTTGTAATTCAGAAATTCATATTTTAAAAAAAGTTTTTAATGGAAAGAGTTAAAAATGCAAAATTTTATAATGAAAAAATGACAAAGTTTTTACATTTCCGAGTTAAATTCAGAATATATCGCTGTTGTCATAAAAGACATAATTCCTACGAAACTTTATATTTGCTTTATAAACATTTTCCTTTTACTCTCGCCAAAATATTTGCGAATGCAATAGGATTGGACGGAACGCGGAATAATACGGAAAATCTCAATTCCCGACGGAAATTTCTCAAGTGCACTTTGCCACACAATAACGCGTACAAAGTGCAATGAAATCCTCGTCGTTATAGTGTTGCAATTGAAGCGCAATTGTAGTTTACACTTTGAGCATGATGAGAGTGATAATAATAAAAAGCGCAATTCATGTAAAGTATTTGCGTATTTTAACAAAGTTCCATTGTATTGTAGTAGAGAGTTTGTTTTCACTAATAATATTGTGTATGCATGCAAAAGTACAGAAGTTTGGAGAGAATCCTGTTTACTAAATAAAATACGATACTTACTTTAACTTAATGAAATTGTATGACGAACATTAAAAATATACACGGAAAGAACGATTTTGTTAAAGTATCTAAAAATTTAATTATAGATACAGATCTGAAAAGAATTATGTTGGACCAAAATAATTATGTAGAACACTTATGTATTGATGGCAAAAATGCAGCAAAAATTTTAACATTATAACGACTAGTTTGAACGTCTTACATAATTATTTTGTTGATCGATTCAGACAAAATTATTAATATTTTTAAATCTGTATCTAGCTAAAATTTTGAAATACTTGAGCAAAATTATTCTTTCCTTGCATATATAGAAAATACGTTTTCGTTTGGATCGAAAGTAAAAAAATCTAATTTATTCTATAAAATGTTATTAAATCCTTTTTCTAAATAAAAAATCGTATCCACGATTATTCGAGAAATATAAAGTGAAAGGATTAAATTAAACACATTTCAAAACGGTTGGTAACAAATTTATCTCGTTAAAACTCCCGTCTCTCTTGTCATTCGTGTTACAAGTGGTGGTAGCAGTTTTATCCTTTTACGAAGCATGAAAACCCTCTGACGATCTCTTTAACGGGAAACACCAGGCTGGCCTGGCTGGCTTGAATCCCGTTTCGGGCCGAGAGGGTGGTGCAAAAAGCGGCCGCGTATTTTCCACGGCGATCTCTCACAGGAGTCCGGGTATCCTGGCAACCGGCGACCCGGCTGGCTGGACCACCTCCAAGGACAACGATCTGGGTTAACGTCGCGAATTCGTGCCGACGCCACCGCCATCCCGTCTTTCTGAGGCATGCCTGACGAATTGGCTTTGAAGCTTATACCATTGCCAACGTATCGATTCGTCCGTTTTGCGGCGATGTTACCGTAAAAGGATATCCCATAGGAGATAAAGTCCGGGGAAATAAAGCGAATAAAGAGCTGTGAGCGTGGTGCAAATTTTTCTGGTCGATGTATGCTGAAAACGCCTCGATTGTGGGAGGGCGAAATGTTATTCCGCGATGGTTCGCAACCCTTTCGCTACTCTCGGGACAATGTAACGCGCGCAACATTACAGATGCAACGCAACGTCTTACAAAGACTAAAAAATATGTAACGTGCAAACGTGTTTACATATTTCTCAAAGATGCGCTTGAAAGCGCTTTTGCTGGGAAAACAGCGTTCAAAGTCGAGGAATGAAATTGATCTTCAATTACTAATTTACCGTACCGACATCGCGAATGGCGACGTCGGTACGATTATTTCATATGTTGTTAGCGTTAGTTAGAAATTGTGGATTACTGTCGCGAATCGGCGAAATTATACAGATTGCGTGGAATGGGTTTTGAATCGTTATACGAAAAGTATCGAAATTATTGCGCAAAACTGCAAAGTGGTAGGTACTTACCTGGACATTAAGACATTAAGGCGTAGACGGAGAAGGTACGAAACCACTGACCTTTCGTTTACAGCTCGCACGTAACGACTATATTTTTAACACCGCTCTCAGGATGCCGCCCCACGTATTTCGCATTAGAGCGAACTTTGCACTTTAATAAACCATTATGTTGTCATTGTTCGGAAATATTTCCAACGTTTCCTATAATTAATCCACGAATAATCAGTTCTACCTCGATCGATTCATGTATTATCTGAAAGTGCGATGGGCGTATGTATTGCGAGATTTCAGACCGTTATCTTTCGACCCAGATACATACATACGTCAAGCGAGCGCACTCATGCCGACGGGGTCACTGTAAATGTAGCGTAAGCGGAAACATCGATGCCATAAGGTCTGGGCACGTTAACAGTTCCCGCGTCTGTGCAGTGTGCGCTTAGGACGTCGAGACCACCCGGTATATTTATTATATTTGTTCAAGGCCGATGCGTTTAATGCCTGCGTAATAATTCGTATAATACGCTGCAATATGCTACAGTATATTGTCTGGACCGATCGGGAGCGGGATCAGAGGGTCGCGGAATGAGGTGGAGAGTTAGGGGTATGTAAGCGCCATGGGTGAATCACAAAGCGGAATCATGGTGCGTTCAACCTGCGGAAGGGTAAATTCGACAGATGCAACCAAGATAATCGATTAGGTGAGGCAGCTCACCGCGCGTTTTGACTACCCCGTTATCGGAGCTGCGACATATTTTACGTTTTATTCTGCAAAACTTTCGCGGATATCGTCTAACTTTCGCAACGTTGTCACGAGCAATAAAACGATTGTACGCGGTTTGGAGAGAAAGATTTGAATGACATGTTTGGAAAGTTCGTGGACGTCCGTCATCGAATTGCGACCGATGTTAAAGTTGAACGGGAAATTTTTTTTACACTAGAAAATCCGCAGCTTCGCGTATAACATAATTGGAAATACTCGATAGCTCTTTAACGTTTTGAAAGGGTCAAGTGAATCGTTGAATAATGGAATAACGATCATTGAGATGTGTCCTTCTCATCCGCTCGCTCGTAACACTCGCGTTGGCGGTGTTCATTTGCTACTGAAAGCGGTTGCGTGCGTGATTGTGCGTATGTGTGTCGTATTGTTAAACGGTCATGACTTTCCAACGTGTGTTTTCTGAAACCTTCGATGCATTGAAACGGACAATGAGGCGATATGCGAGATCCGCATACATAAAATACTGAACAGACGCAAAAGAAAAAACAAACGAGAAATAATTTTAATTTTATAGCGAATATTTCATTATGCAATCTTTCTTGTCGAAAATATTTTCGTTAGTTTATTATTCAAATCGAATTACTATTAAACCTACTTAATATTTAATTGTTTTCGTGCTAAAAGGTATTTTTAAAAGGTAGTTTATAAAGTTTCGTGATTTAATCAAATTTTTCTAAGAGTGTCTCATATAGATCATAAAAAGTCTGGTATATTATTGACTGTATAGTATAATAGATATCAGTCGTATTGGGTCTATGTTATTTTACTCAAACTGGAGAAAACTAGGGTGTCACGTAATGTTATAAGAACTTATATGGGATAGTCCTTTATATATTGAATAAGAGGCAAAGTGCGAAATATGATGAAATGATAAAAATACATCAGAGGAGAAACGAGAAAACAACGGGCAAACAATGGAAAATTTGATGAGATAAGATAGGATGTGTCATATCTCATGCTGTAAAAAATACGATCATATATATTTTTTTGATATCCTATTTTGAAAACATGAGAGGTACATAAATATGAAATTATCCCGTAAAAAACATCTCGAAAAAGTTTTTTATATTAATATTTTATAACATTATTATATTAAAATATTTCAATATTGATATTTAAAATTGTTATAAAACACGTCAATATCATGCTTCCTATATAGAGAATGCGCTGCTATTATACCTTTGAATATTGTATAAAATTGTATATTTTATTTACGCGCGTAGAACGTGCTTAAACTATTGGTGTGCAGACAGCGCATATATTGTACATCGCATGTATTTTTTAACGCAGACGAAACTGCAGGTGTATAACATATGACATGGAAATCGAATATTCGTATTTATTTTATATACTAAAACTACACGAAGTCCGATTACAAATTTAGTATATCGGAAACATGAGATGTTGACATCCTAACATCTGTCGAAAATCTCTCATTAAAATCGCTGTTGAGTATTTTAGGATATTACCATATTAATATAAATATAGTAATATCCTAGATATTAACGAGATCAAATCATTCTTAATTCGAAGGGACAACGAGATTTGCTTTTATTACTTTACCGCCTTATCTTTCGTAATAAACATATATTGCGATCCGACGCTGTTCAAGTAACCACAATAAATGAGAACTGGGTTTTCGCTTGGATCAATTCCAGAACATCGTAACATGCGAAGTACACATGTCCTTTACGCGCAGCCACATATCTCACCAATTTGTTGCGGGCGAAAAACACAACCGTAGCATTCGTCGCGTTCATATTTTACGTATACTTCCTTCCTCCGTTTTCCGATACACATACGTTTCGTGCCTGTCCCACGTATGTCATGGGCGCAGCTGACGGATTGGCGCACCGCATGACGATTCCTGAATGCATCATTCTCTCGGAACTTAACGGTAGTCGTAGGTGCACGTTTCAATTCTAACGGAAACAAGCAGAAACTGCAAAATATGCAGTTGTTCCTATTACAAACCCGACAATTATTTTTTAATATTTTACTTCTATATTTATAAGTTTATTTGAACTCTTTTTTTTTTTTAATTTATTTAAGCTTTTTTTTTATTCAGTGAAAACATAATTTTGATAGATTTTATCGCGAAATATTGAAATATTGAATTAATTCTAGAATTAATCATTCTATTTTGGTAAAATATTTATCCTTCATGCTAATCGTAATATTGATACAATTTTTCGCGTGGAAAGCAGCAGAACGTATAGTAAAATCATAACAAATTTCGTGTGAAAAGTGAGATAAAAATGATGTGTAAAAATCTTTCCATCTTGCGGTACATACACGGTAATAAGACACTAAAATACAGAGTGTCGGCAAGAAACTTGGCACATCCATATCCTCGAGAAGCACTCGGGAGAGCCCCTCCGTTGCTTCTTCGGCCGAAATCGCGATGCATGCTCGTGGCCGCCTCCGCCAGTTTTCCGGCATTCTAATTTACAACCTGTCAAAGCTATGTGCCGGGCCATCACTCAGACACTCATATCGCGGAAAATATGCATAATTCATGGAGAGCCCGGCGTGTACCCCCGTACAATATTCCGCGAAGGTCGGCGGACGAGCGTTATCCGAGCCACGGTTCGCGATCGACCACTTGAAAACTCGCCGCTACTCGAATTTGTATGCTCGATGTGAAGCGCCGTGAGCCCCGGCGGATGGGGTGCATTCAGGCGCACCCGCCGGGTTCATTTGAAATATCTAAATGGATTAATTTTATCGATCGAATCGCCGCGTTCAGCGCGGGAGACGAGACAACATTAACTCTGTCGAGAAGGTTTAGCGATTTTCTGGTGCATCGAGACAATGAAATATCGACCAAGTTGCAACAACGTATAGATATTTAAAGCGGTAATCTGCACTTTATCTAGTACATGTGAATTCTTACGTTTAGTATATTGTACTACTTTCACATATTTATAGTTTGTCGATTAGATGTTCAGATTAAGCATCAAATCAGCCCTTAGCTGCGGTTACACCTATTGCTTTTAGTATTTCATCATATACTATACATGTTGCTTTTAATTTAATTGTAAGCCACAGCATTCAATAAAGCTATTATTATTATTATTAAACAGCGTCATCTAAAATTGAATATTTTTTCAAACGTATATTATCGAATCTTATTATTTTCGTTAAGATTTATATCACGAACTAAATAGAAATAAAATTAAAATTGCTTACAAATGATATCCAACGAAAAGTTGATCGCGAAATGATAATAATAAAAACAACGCTAGTCACAAGCAACGGTCTCGAAAATTGTTATCCTTACGTTTCCTCGAATTGTTGTCTAACAGACCTATCGTTATTCTCGAAAATCACAGCAATTCCTCTCACATGCACAGTGACGCATACACAAAAGCGCGCATTGTGCTGCTTCCTTCCGCATTTCCACCAGTTTTTATCACGCCATCGTCTCGCCTTTCATTTTTGCGAGTCACGTATGAGAGGTACGGCAGTTCCGTCCCCCCCGGGTTATTACGCTAAAGGTCGACGAATTTCCCCGGCAGCCAGGCGTCGCGTTGTCCGGCCATGTGGAATTCGTGGGGAAATGCGCCGGGAGAAACTGCATGCACCCACGCACGCATTACCGGCTCGATATGAGCGGCCATGCTCCACGGCGTGGCTCGCGTTTCGTGTGTAACACGTGTCTGTCAACTCGGCGAGAGACCCGGCGCTGTCACCCACATCTTCATGGAACAGCGTGTCGCTAATACGGTCTCTTCATCGTCGACACGCTATCGACAAGTCCACCTGCTCCCACGTGTGCTATCGACTTTAACGCGCACGACCGATCGCATCATCACGTGAAACGCGGCGTCTTCGACGAAATCCAATGAATTATGCAAGTTACGTCGTTGACGGCGATATCTCTTTTTCACCTGTCATGATGCGGAAAGTTCCACGAGGGTGGGTTAGATATGATTTTTAAAGTATGAAATTCCTATCTCAAAATTTGATATTCATAGGTACATTTGCTTTTATTATTTTAACCGGTTTTTTATGTAATATGAAAGTTTTATTCTTTTGCAACGAAAATATTTTAGTGGATTATTTTTATTTGTGTGTGATATATTTTACTTTTAAAATGAATATTTTCTCTATTATCCAACATACTGATTTCAATTTATAGCACATGTCACGTACCACATTTGTGTGCACACGATAGTTTAAAAAATGATATATTATTCGTTTTAATTAGCTAGATGTTAATTTTGGCTGACTAAATGTATTGATCTTGGAACTAATTAGGTCGGATCAATATACCAATATGTGATAACACTTAATTTTAATTAATCCTGTAATTAGGTCTATTATTGATGTCTATCCTAGATATCTCATTGATTTCTATTTTAAAAGCTATTAAAAGCTTTAATATAATATGATAGCGATGATGTGACAAGTCTTCTATGATGTCCTTTATATTAAGTTATATTGTATTAACTCTTCAAGTTGTGCTGACGTTAGTTTCTGGCTTATTCGCTTGAGAGGTAGATGAGTCTTTATCGTTTCCGGCGATTATGACCTAAAAGATGATCTACCATCCTGGTGCCTGCTTTGTAAATTTTGTCCTATAGAATTAACGCCAGCTCTTGTATACTGGGACCTCAGTTACTTTCCTGTTTACCACCTGTCTACCGCTGTTATCAGGCTTGCCTAGCCGTAGGCGTTGAATTCATTGGAAGCGATATAGAAAACCGGGGTCTTACAGTTTACAGAATACGGTCTCTGCGATGGTTAATGGCTGGAAAAACCTTTATGCGGCATTCTACCCCGATGGGCATCAAAAAATTAAATTCAAAATTACATGCACTTATTAAATTTACATTTTCTTGCACAGTCATTAATTGTACTTAATATTACAATAATTGTATACTTAATAGCCATTTTCCGCTAAATATGTTTTAATTATTTTAGAAGAAAAATTTACAATTGTAAAAAATATCTGAATAAGAATATAGTTTATGATAGAAGAGAGTAATAATATTGAATTCAACTTCAGAATGAGTATCGTAGTTTCCAAAGCGACAATTGTGGGTGACAGTTTTTCTCGATTGAGCTTTCGTAAGTCTTGTGGATAAAAGAATTTCCGACGAATAAAATCCCATTGTACTCTAAGTTTTATCAGGTCGATCGGTCTAATATTCCTTTTTTACTTTTGTCGAAATCACTTGGAATAAATGTCTTCGAGAAAATGGTGGTAATGTTTGCATAGATGACATCTTTTCTTGCCCAGATTTGAAAGACTCCTGTTTTGAATAATGGAAGATATGGGATGAATAAAATTTTAGATGTCAGACTCAGGTCGAAGATCTCGGCTTCAAGTCGGTCCATTTTAAAGATCTAAATATAAGGTATTCAAAATTTGAAAATTTAAAAAATTTCTAAATGTCTTTTGTGCCAAACTCAAAAATTTTAAGGAAATATTAAAGTTACAAGTTACAAACATGTCATAATATACATGATAAATATATATTTTTCAATCGCAGCAATTTATATCGCATTTTTTTCGTCACGATTACGATCAGAATTTCAGCTACTGTACGTATCGACTGATCAGAAGAATACACTGAAAATGGATAATGACGAGTTTTAGTACTCGTTAAAAAGAGCTTAATAATAATCCTACATTGATCGCGCTGGAAGATTCGATTCACGACAGCCACAAAGGTGGAATAAAATTCATCGACTGCCATGATCCTGAGAGTACATCAAAGCCGATAAAACGAGGGAGGACAGTCGCGACGGGATCGAGGGACGTCCACGAGATAGAACGGAGGCTAAATGTAGCGTATAATTTAGACAGCAGCTGCGCGGCGCGACAAATATAATTCGACACATCAATCTGCGGCTTCGGGGTCGAACTTCGTCTATGAGAAGCGCCTGGTAACGTTACATTGAAGCACCATGCAGGGCATCAACCTATCATGTTGTCTTCCATATGGAAGACGCCCTGGTGAAATGATACGTTCAGAATGATATAGATATCTTTAGGACGCAGAGCGTTTGAAAGAAAAGTAGGAAAAAAAGGGAAATGTTATAATTGAAATGAATGAAACGAAATTTTTAATAATCATGAACTTAAAGCGATCATTAACTCGGGTAGTTCCACGTATTTCTTATTTAATGGGCATATAATTTACCGGAGACGCTTTGTGCCCCAGGAAAATGGAAGAGAGCGAAAAAAGCATCATTAAGACGGAAACGCAGAGGCGAAAATGGAGAGATGATGGCAAACGAATATTAATATCGATGTACTGTGACTTACTCAGTTTGTGCGTATATTGATAAAGAACTTGGAGGGATCACCCCATCTTCCTACGTCTTTGCACCGTCGCGATTCATAAATGCAAAGGGTCGTTGAAGAGAAGCGATTAATCATAGCGACGTGCAATCTATTGTCAAGCGTATTTATCATTTGCAAAAATATGTTGATTATTTGGAGATCCTTCCTCGCATGATGGATTCGCGCGGTGATCCTTCCGTAGTGAAGATACGTACAGACGAATAAGTGGATATTAATATGGATGACTACGAACATTATCTGTAGACTTTATATTGTCAATATGAACTGAATAATCTCTATATTTGAGTACTCCAGCATTAAGCACTTCTTTCATCATTCAAGCACATTGCGGAATTGTATTCTCAGATCGAAAAATTGCTATTGTATTTGATTACTGTTTTTAAAAGAAAGAATAGAATATCTTTAAAATTATGCACAAAATTTTGTGAATTATAAATAGCACAAGTTAAAGAAGATGGATAATGATGGATTTTAAGTACGAATAGTTGCGAAGTTATTTAATATTAAAATTAATATGATTTTTAGGAATTGAAATATGCGACTCGGATATTATTAAGTCAATATGTTTACAATTTTAAACGTATATGTATTTGTTGTTGTCTTAAATCAAATATCGATTATTGAAGCACATACCGAAGAAAGACTAAATATTATACTTGAGTTTGAGTTTGGCATGCAATTTATTGAGAAAATTGAAAATATTTGCCAGAGGCAAAATTGTACGAAACTGTATCGATTAAGACAAAAATATCGTGGGCTAATAGAAAGACAGACGTATTTACTTCGGAAAGTTTATTAACTTCAACGAGGTTCGAAGTTTAGAATACTCTCGATAAGTCGAAAATTTTCGAGACCTTACGTGGAATTATTCGTCTGTTCTTCATCTGAACTTTCAAGTGGCATGCAAAGAATTCCCAGAATGGATTGACAGCTTCAAGATGATCACTCGAGATCTCAATTATATTAGAATATTGTTGAGGAACATATAATAAAGCAGATGACTGAGAGAAATATAAGGAAGAAGAAACTAGGTTTGCAGAAATCAATAAGGAGAGAAAAAAACTTAGATACGTACATATCTAAGAAGTATTGTATAGAAAGCGATCATGTATTGTCTTTAGAGAAAATTTCGAGATAGATATTAATATTTTTACGTATTTTAATGTTCTAATTTTAATTATTATTCCATCCATTAATTCACAACAAACAATATTTATCAAATAAAATAAAAAATATTTTTTCTATTTATATAATTTTACAGAAAATATATATATATATTTTTATTATAGATAATATGTTCGCATTTAATCTTTAATTGGCGTCATGAAAAAAAAGGTTACATTGAAACTAATGTTATGAGTTCCCATGACAGCAATTAAGGGTTAAGTAACAATTAAGTAACAATTACTATTCTAACGAGTAAAAATTAAAATTCATAAGTATGAGGGTAGGCCGAAGAATACAGCGATCTCTCTTGTGAGACTTGCTCGGTCAGTTCATTGACCTATTAATTCTTTGCTGAAAGGAGGGTTCGTATGTGTACTGAGTGCGGCGACGCCTCCGATATCGAGAACGTGACCGGCTTCGCCTTTTCGAACCTAAACATCTCACAGAAAACACTTACGTGGCTCTCTGGCACCGTTGGCTGTAACAAAACGAATGACGCCATCGACCGTGTCGAAGCTAACTGCTTAACGATGTTTCGATAAACTTTCCGGTGGGACCGAAAATTCCGTTGCCTTCGTCCGATATTTCCCTTGTCCCGGTGCTACGATAAATTTCGGCTTGCATGATACACAATAAAAGTAACGTCAGAGCGCTGCAGTAACGAGTGGAATATGTAAAAATAGATCTGCGGCGCAACGAATGTCAGGATGTTTTTACTCATGCACTATAAAAATTCGTCTGTGTGACATAACAAACGCGAGATGTATCTCGGTATATCTTTAAAGAGAAACGTTGTAGATAGAGTACAATTTAAAAAAAAATACGATAAAACAAAAATTCTGTTATACATGGCTACGCTATATTGGATCAAATATAACAGCAAAGATAATTTTTAAATCAATCTTAAAATAGGAATAATCGATTGGATAATTTTTTCTGTACCGTGTTACGTCAGCTATTTTTATAAAAAATGTTTATCTTAATGTTGTTATTCTAATATAAAATTGCAGGAAGGAACTTGAGAGACACATTCCCGGGTGCGTTTTTTGCGAGAATCCCGCGAGACTGGGAACTGACAAAAGTCTGTCGCAACGATGGTAAGTACAAAATTAAGGGTCGACCCAAGATGTTCGGTAAAGGGAATACACTTTTGGGGTCTCCCGGGGCGCATCTCCTTGGAAAGGTTCCTGGTTCACGTGAATGCGCTAACACTAGCTGCTGAGCGTACCCCTCGCATGCCTAGTCGCGGATCCGCTCATGTATATTCCATTCGCAGTTGCACGCACCCCATAAAGGGAAAACAACGATCTCCACCTAGTGTATGACTTTCCGTTCCGCAATAAGCAGCATGTCCTTTATCACGCAGCTGTACATGTGAGCGGTCCTTATGTCTTGGCGTTATGTGACGAAAATTTCAATATCCATCCAGAGGCACGAAAGTCGTCGGAAAAGTCGAAATAAAGCGAAGTGAGTTACTATAAAATACGGTAGAAAGAGTCAAGCGGAATCTTTGGCATTTTTATCGTCAATCTTTGTCGTAAATTTCCATTCTTTTCGTAAATATCTTAGCCAAATGACAGGACGTTATGCGCACGAAATATGCTTATGCCATTTTCATCTTTTAGAGCGTGAATAAGCGCGCCATTTTTTATTCATTCTTTGTGATGTTAATTTGTCATAAAAGCGAATAAGAAAAAGTAAAAATTTACACGATATATTCCCGGCTAAAAATATAAGTGTATAATTATTAATTCTGCAAAATCTATATGTTTTTTATTTAATATGGAATTAGTCTATTGTAGTAAAAATTTGATTCAATAT
This sequence comes from Trachymyrmex cornetzi, assembly GCF_001594075.2. Taxonomy (NCBI): domain Eukaryota; kingdom Metazoa; phylum Arthropoda; class Insecta; order Hymenoptera; family Formicidae; genus Trachymyrmex; species Trachymyrmex cornetzi. Next base: position 872,861 of record NW_017299892.1, on the reverse strand, counting down.
TATTTAAACTTGTTTAATTTGACTTTTAAATTTTACTTAAGCAAAGACCTGCTTGATCAAATAAAAAAATAAGATCTTGTTTGATTTATGAAATTATGTCGCTTATTAATTAATATATCTTAGAAACTATATAATTCCATAACTTTCTTACTACGAGATTCAAATTGTCTCAGTTGGTGCGACTTCACCACTTTTTACGATGCAGCGTGTTTGCATTTTCTTATAAGCGAGACCTTACAACGAGAAACGCAATATTTTAGCAGTCACGCGTTAAATCGCGAGAATGGTTCCAATAAAGAGATCCGTAGGCTGATATAAAAAAACTATGCTCGAAATGTGCAAAGAAGAATCTGGAATTTTCGTCGAATCAGACATCGTAGACAGGTCGTTAACATATTTTACAAAAATTCGTTTATATTATACAACTCTAATAGAATAAATTAACAGAGTCGATTTAATTTTCTATTAATTACAATTTTGCAAAATATGAAATCAGTTAAATATTGTTTGCTTTATACATGACATATATTATAGTAATCAGTTAACATCAGAAAATTATAATTATTAGCAAATTATAATTAAAATTTGTTGTTCGTATTATATGTCTCGTATTGTAGCACATTTATCAAATTAGGATTCAAGCAATAACATATTTAAAAATGCTTTTCGACAATTTTATATAAGTCAAGAAAAATTGTAGCATTTTCTCGCAGCAAATAGTACAGCTACAATAAGTCCGCGAAGTACAAAACATGTTATTCGTCGACGTCTGTTTAAAATCGTATAATATGTCAAACCATAACAGTAAGAGTAACTGACTTTAACATTACTATGTTTGTGCAGCTAGAAACCTTACAAAGTCTGACTACAAGCAATTTTTAAAGCAGAGTGAAAAAGAAGAATATTCTCCTTTTATATAAACTTTCTTATTCCAACTTATACTATCTTACTCATTCTAACTTATTAAAGTTGACAAAAACGACCAATTAACGGTTTGCCATTTCGTGGCCACACTCTGTTATATGTTGGGCCTCTAATTGCGGCGTGTGACGCGCGCTGCCAGCTCGTACGCAATGTATGCAATATATAGCGCCGCATTGTCATTTGTGCGGCGAGCAGATAATAGCGTGGATTGCTTTGCATGCAGTCGTTATTACTTTCCGAAACGCGATTGTAATGAGTAGCCAGAAACGCCTAAACGTTATCGTTCCGTGTGATTAATAAAATTACATTGTCGACAAGTGATCAATTAACTCCCACGGTTATTCAAAACAGTTATTCAAAGCAGACATTTTTATATGATTTACTTCTTAAAAAAAGCAAGTTAGAGGAATAAGAAATATAAATTATTCATTGCAATATTTATTGAAAAGAGAATTCTTTCCGTTTTCATTATATTTGTATTCCACATTCTTGCAATTCGAAAATTTGAGCAATAGATAAAAACTTGAAAAGCAAAGGATTTTAATGAATTTGTATGTATAAATTGCGAGTTTGTAATATACGGATATTGAAATACGGAGTTAATTACGAATTATATACGATATATTCTTGCATCGCATCACGTGTTTCATATCTTTTAAATCTTTTGCTCATTGAAGTGTAATTTGCATACTACTTTCTAATTGAAAACACGGAGCAACTCACACTAAATCGAGTGGTAGAACGAGAAACCTTAATAATCGTTTGTTAATAATTAATGTGAAACATAAAAAATAGGGAGAAGATATTTATCTTAAAATAAGTCAAATATTTCATAGAACAAATTGATTTGTGATTTAAGATTATTTTCGTAAGGCATATCATTGCATACAGGTATTTCACACAATACATTATAGTTATTTCAGCGTATGAAATATTTTATAAAAGTGAGACTGATTGCTTTTAGTTTCAGTGTTTGTTTATAGTAGTCGCATGTTACGAGATATACATGTTTCCCATTTACTCGGTATTGTTATTCGCGTGACCACAGCATGTACATGAGCAAGGTACTTCATTTGTCACTTTCTCTTGAGATGCGATCGACAAGTACTAATTAACGCGAATATTCTATGAATATTTAATGATTGTTAGTTCATATTATTAATTAATACTTACGAACAATGACTTCTAAATGATAATTTGTCAAAATTAATGTTTCTCATGATTTATTTAATTAAAGTAGGACTCAAAACTATACGGAATAAAAATCGCGAATTATTACTTCACGATATTACAAGCGATAATTATTTTTTTAATACTCGGAATGGATTGTAATATTAAATTGTAATATAGATTCATGGATGATATAATATGAAAGTCTTAATTAGTTATTAATTTAATTTATTGACCGAACAGAGTGGATTAACTCCACGTTGAGCGGCCTCGCAATGTGTAAATAGTTGTAATTAATAAGTTGTAATTAATTCTGAGTTTTAATATTTACAGTGTCTAGTAGCATAAATTCGTCGTTTGTTTTTTATGGTGATTTATTAAAACTTTCTACTTTCAGAGATTCATCTATCCGCTAATTTTCGAGATGTCGCGAGTTTACTTCAAGCAAATAGCTTTGTGCGTTTTTATTTTGCTCGCGTTTTTCATCTGTCACAATGTCATAAAGTTCGCGTCACGAGTGTCTGTGTGTAAGTGTAAGGTGCCGCGATCATCGTATGTAATTAGTACGTGTGCGATCGTAATTAATTGTGAATGTGTGAGTAACAGAGAAACCTGAGAAGGAAGAGAAGGCATCAGGTGACGGCGGAACAACCATGGGTAAGCGAAACTTATTATTTATTCATTTGTTATTTGGCGAAATTAAATCCCTATGTGTCACATAGTGCATTTCAAACACTTTTAAGATTTATAATTTTTGGAATTTTTAATTAAAGATTTTATTAATTTTTATGAAAGTTTGTTTGTAAAAAAAAACGATTTTGTTTAAGAAAATCTTCAACGAATATTGAATTAAAACAAATGAAGAAATATTCAACGCTCGCGAAATAGAATAATTTATATATATAATGATAATATATTATTAATCCATGTGTATATATAATATAATATATGTATTATATATATAAAACGTGTACGTATAAAATTATAAATAAAAATTTATCCTGAAATCCGACGACTGATAATACGGAAAGGATTTTAACATTTATTTTTATGAAATATTATATAGCGAGACCGTCGTTCTCGTAACATCTGCAAATACATGTGAATTAATGATATATCCTTCCTATATCTTCGTTACTACATTTAGTTTAATCGATTCTTTTTCTTTTTGTTAACTAAAAGCGGAAAGCAGTACAAATAATCTTGTTTAAAACAAGATTACAGTGAATTATATCTCTCGCGAAATTACTCGTAAGATTTATAACTTGAGAAACGTCGCCGTAGTTGCAATCACATCGCGACCCGATCGATTTTTCCGATACGAGAGTATCGTCCCCAAGAGCTGCGCCACGGGAACAGTCGTTGTATTTAATGAACACTCGAATACTCGCGTAAAATCGCGTCGCCGTTCTTCATCTGCGAACTTCTCCGATATCATCGGCCGATTTCGATGCTTCTGGCGTTAATAAAGTTCCGACCAATTAGCTACGCGCTCATTAAGGAGGACTGGCACCAATGAGGGGCGCGCAAGGGTCAGGTTTGCTTTGTGCACGAATTGAGAAGGAAGTAGAAGGAAAACGAGAAGTAGGCAAAGAGGGATAGAGAGAAGAAAAGAGAAAGATGCACTCCGCAATAAGTAGCTTAATTTTCTTAATTAACATTAGTCTATCGTCGAGACTATCACACGATTTCGAGCCGCTCTCTTCTGTTTAAAACCATCGGATATTGCGAGTAGAAATAAAAAATACGTTTTCCACGCATTTTGCGCGGCAGCAATAAATTGGCAGCAATGTAACATCGGTCAATTTAGATTTCAACGTCGTAGACTCGAAAACAGTTTCTGTCGACAAGCTTGTTTAAGTGAATGCAGTTAGCTATTATTAATCTTGTTCCTCAATTGTAGCGCTTATCTACGATACAGATGGAGAAAGACAATTTAGTTAATGTGGTTAGGACTGACTGATATTAGCTAGCAGCATCCATTAAATTAAACAACTTCATGTATATTCATGACGGACCAAAATCCAGGGATCGGCCTAGGATGAATTTTCTCGTGTCTATAATTCTCGAAACTTAGACTTGTACTATTCTCAGAATCCCTGGCTTTCGAGCGGCGATTATTGTACAAACATTGCGCATATGCATATGTCGCGTCGATTAGATTCACTATACATATATCTCGTTGTCAGAACTTGAAGAAAGACTTAATGACGTCCCGCGAATTTGTATGACAAAGAAACGCGTATTATCTTTGAGAAACTTATCTCACTTTTTATCTGATCATCGTTAACATAATGATAGATTAACTAAAAAATTAGTTAAAGAAAATGAATAATTATCTAAAAATTCTCTTTTTAACATATTAAAAATCGATTGTTTAAAACTAAACTTTATGAAGATTATAGCACCAATCAATTATCTAATGAGAAACGTTGAAAATTAGACTTATAAAAGCGATGACCGGTTATCTAATAAATGTTATGTCCAAGTATAGAAAGAAAAACATTATCGATTATAATTTTTCGAATATTCAGTCTGTCGTCAGTGATTTTGTATAAATGTGTGCATCTATTTCCAAAACTTGGAATATAGATAGATAAGTCTGCGCAAAGCGCGTTGCCGATCGATAGCACGATAGCTTGAAAAGGGAGATTTTAAGCCTCGTGTTAGATCCGATCCTGGTGCCGTCGCATCCGCCGTTGATTATTTCGTTTCCGAGCACTGTCCTCCCTTTTTCATACGATTACATAGCCGTGCATTGTGCACGAGGTGTGCATCCAAAGCGAGGAAGTGCAAGAGAGATGCAGACGGCGCGGCGATTATTACAGGGTTAATGAGAGAGCGGTAATTGGTTGCGGCGAGCCGCCCACGCCGACTAGCCACCGCCGATCGTTCGCTACACTTGCTAGCCCTGGGCACTGATCGTCACGTTCAATTTGAGAGCAAGCGAGGGCGAGTGAGATACGTGCATGGAATGAGAAAGAGAGAGCTCGCGTATTTGTCTCTACGTATACAGGGTAATTGTCGGAAAATACGATGACGTGGCGACAACCCCTCCCCCCTCCCCCTGCCCCTACCAGGTCAGGGACGCACGCTGGAGCCAGTCGGATTCTTCGTTTTGATACGAAAATATATAGTTTACGTTTTAATATGAATATAGGTTAACGTTTTATTGGAATAATAACATTTAATTAATTATAAATGAAGAAATATATATATTAATCATAAATGATTTGCACGAATATAACTACAGTGAGTGCAAAAAGTATTCGTACAGAGAAAATATTTTTTAAAAAAACTTTATTTTTAAAAAGTAAATATTATCCAGTGAGAAATGAGTCATCGAATTGATGTTGAATCAATATCGATACGACGGTTTCAACACCAATTTGACGTCGATTCAACGTTTAATTGACGCTCATTTCTTACTTGATAATAAACAATTTATTCATGAAGAATAAAATAGATTGTATGTTTTTTAAATTATATATACCAAAAAGATGTGTATTAATTATAGAAAATATATCATCTGAAAAATAAGCAAAAATTAAAAATTATACTGTTTGGATGCCCAAAAAGTATTTGTACAGTCGAGAAATTTAACTTCTAAAATTAAGAATATATGCGAAGCTCATATTTGTTAATGTAAGAACAGAATGTATTCATTGTATAAAATTGCTAATTAATGTTTATTTTCTACAAATAAGACTTTTTTTTAGAAAAAATTTCCTTGTACGAATACTTTTTGCTCTCACTGTATATTAATTGATTTGTTAATTTTAATGTAATGATTAATTTTTTATTGACAAAAACATTGATGTTACACTGAAAAAAAAGATTGGCTGCCGCAGCAAATTAGATGGTAAAATATGGCCTTACATTTTTAATTGGCTGTAGCAGCCAATTTTTTGTTGCAGCAGCCAATTTTTGATTGCGTTAGCCTATCCGCAATGTCAGTATAAAATTTCGATAGGTTAACACAACCAAAAATTGGCTGCTGCAATCAATTAAAAATGCCATGTCATATTTTACCACCTAATTTGCTGCAGCAGCCAATCCTTTTTTTCAGTGTATTAATGTGCAGGTATACAAACAATTTAAATATACTAATAAAGTAATTCTAATAACCTTGTTGCACGGAAAGGTTTTATTAAAGTATTTTAATTAAAATTTAGCTGTATATAGATTCAGATTTGAAAATAATTGTATTTGCATCATCAAAATATTTATGTTGGACGCTGAAATTTCTTGCTAAAATATTAAAATTTTTTTGCAGCATGCTTAAAATTCCTTTGTAAGTATTTTTATGGTCCAACAAAATTATTTTTAAATCTGTATCTAGTTAAATTTTCAGATATTTTAGCAAAACCAGAGACAAAATCGTTCTTTCCATGTAGTTTTATACCAATTTGAATAAGAATTTACATCTATATTCCAAGACGTTTTAAATATTCACTTATATGAAGTGTTGAGAAAATTAAATAATATAAACTTTATAAATTTAACCAAAAGGGATTAATGCAATAATTTTAGCATTGCCTTTACTCGTGAAATTATCTTCCCTCTTGAATTTGAGTAGATTTCATCCGAGGTGTGATATTTCCCCCGCCATGTTGCTTAAAGCTCTAATTTCGTAACATTGTTCAGGGTTAAGGGCTCTCATGCTAGCTTCTCTTTGGAAGAACATCACTCTGATGGTTAATGAGGCATAGAGAATATGTGCGAGAGCGATCGATGACATGTTAAACTCGCTACGCCGCGTCGCCGACATGTGATTTCATTAGAGAGCCGCCGACATACGTTTTAAGGCGATAACGGACTTTTTGTGTAATTCATGATTAATCGGATTAATGAGGGAACGCGGTAATTGGCTGCGGCAAGCTCGTGTCCCGGCCGCATTCTCCCTCTCTCTGGACCGCATCCCCTTTACCCCTTATAAAGCCTGGATACATGGCGCCGCGTATATACCGTCGCGTCGTTGCTGGCAACATGACGAATAACGTCGGGTCATCAATTTATTGCGTGACGCCAATTTCGCGAGTTGCGCGAGCAATCGCCCGGTATTTCGCGCCTCGCATTATCGGATCGCGCATCACACGCGTCAGCGACGTTAAACATAACGTTAAGACCGCTTAGCCGAGGTCGTTTATGGATAATGGACATGGGATTTGCCCGCCTTCGTTTCTCACGCATGTGGCGCGAGTCGTAAAACGGATCGCATATTCGAGTTTTCCTATAATTTTAGTTATCATAAAACCCGATCGCTTCCGACAAATGCATTTCGCCATTCCATTTCAATTTATCTCTAAATTTTATAATATTTGAATTTATTCTACTTTTGCTTAAATGATGATAATTTTGTGAAAAAAGTTATTAAATGTTATATTTAAAAAATAATTTCAGGTCACAAATGGGAAATATCTTATTTCGTGTATAAAATCTGAATATATATATATATATAAAATTTACATATTTAAAAATTTGAAAATTATATTAGTTTCAATTATTATTTTCAAAATGGAATTATTATCCAGAATGGAGTAATAAATTCTTATTTTAGAATAGTAACCTTCTAGCACACTATTGATAAAATCCGAGTGTATCTACAATGCCCGATGCAGAATGTAGAACGATCTATTAACTTGCACGACCGAACATTTGACATATCCGGTTAGGAAAAAGTAAACCAGATACCACACTATCTCTAGCCCCCTTTCTGATAAATGCCTATACAGAATAGATAGCATAGGAAAACCACGAGTTTGTATATCCATAACTGATATCGACGCTGATAGTGATACGTGTCAAGATCTGCCAACTGCAAACTGAATAAAAGCATGTCGCGCACAGCTCGGTTGAAGTGCATTCGACTGGGCGCATCCATCGGGACGCATCGCGTTGAAATGAGGATTGATACGTAACATAGGTCCGGTTTCGTCGAGGTTCATGAGGTGCGACGTTAAGATGGTAATAGAATTTTCATGTAATCCTTAGTAATTCCCTTGCGGTTGCGCAGAAACCCTAGCAGGACCTGGCTCTCCCTTGGAGAGTGCCCCTCTCTCTCGGGACATATGAGCGGAAAGTGCCCATTGTTACCCTCTCTGTCTTTCACACGGCGCTCCTTGTGCCCGCTTTTAAATTCCCTCGAGGGTTAATTGTCCGATGTTTTGACGCGCGAGTTATCCACAAAGGGTTTTTACGGCTGGCCACAGTCACTACCAGTGAGCTCAAACTATTTCGCTGTCCGTTTCGTGAGATTGCATGAAATCGAGAATTTGAACCGATAAAGCGAAGGAATTAAATTTTTTTAAGCTTTTTTTCGAATTAAAAACTTATTATATTTATGATTATTATGATGTTCAAGTATTCTTTAAATTCTTTGGAGTGAAATTTTACTCTTTTGAAATGAGATTTTTTCCAAAGAATTTAGAGAGTACAATAGCTTCATGATTTTTACATTCGAATTTAGTCATGTCGATTGAATTTTACTACACTTTTATTACAATTAACATGAAATATTTTAATAATTTAAATTAAAAAAGCATTTAATAATCTTTTTTTAGAAATTTAATTTATTAAAATACTTTCACTTATAATACATTTGTATACAATTCGAAAATTGCCTTTCTTTCGATATGTAATATTTTTGTCAAAACTGTTTGTTAATTAATCGGAAAATCTGTGATTACAGTCGGACAATTCTAAAATAGCCTTTATGTACCAACAAGCGTATAGTAGTCGATTGCGGTGGCATATTTCACGAATTATTCAGTGGATTATTATTTCGCAACGCCGCGTGTAAGCGGATTTATTAATACGTTTAATATGTCTACCAATTCATCAGTTTGTGATGGTAATATCGTCACCGTGATATACTGTATCATACCGCGACGTTGTGTTTACAGAAGCGATTGGTATTTACGCAATGCAATTCTATGTTGTTTTAATTAATACGTCTCGTTCGCTTTGACGCACTGTGTGGAAGACCATAGCATCTCTTTCCCTCTCTCGCTCTTTCGTTCAATAAAATTGTATGTGTGTAAGCTATTTTCGGCTGATGTACTGTGATAAATTGGATCAAAACCGGGTTGAACGATGGGGTCCTCTGCATACAGCTTTCACATCACGTAGGTGGAAAAATGCTAATCAGTGTATTAATTCGCTCAACATAACATATTTATTGAAATAAAGCAATAAATCGTTGTGCTCTTGTTTGAAATTCGCACTTCCTTTAAACAACTAAATTTTACGCACACTGACTGCCTTCCTTTGTTAATATCTCTTCATTTTATTCAAATTGCTGTGATATAATCATGCTTTTTTGGTACAATATATTTAGCTTTCTTCCAAAGTTTTCCCAATATTCTTTTATTGCTTTTAATACATTTTTTTATTAATAGATATATACGTTATTATTATTATTATTCGTTTGATAATGTTATATTTCTGAATATTTGACGTTTCGATTGAAAAAAAATTTTCACAATATATATTCATTTTTATGAAAATATATAAGCAATCTAATTGGATCAGATATACCTCACATCATTACGTTGTTCTTGCAGTCAGACGTTTAAAGGCTAATTTAAATATCTATTTTGTTATAATTACATTATATTAAAAAATTATAAAATCAACTTTTTACAAAACAGCTCGCAAAATACTTTAATTAGTTCTTCCACTATTCTTTTTAAAATTGAAGAAAAGGAATTGGCAAAGTTAATCAAGGAAGCAGAAGGAAACGGAGGAAGCGTATGTCAGCCTCTCGCCTGACGCGAGATAATAAACCGAATCGATTCCCCTCTCGAAAGTCGCTCGAACGCGGGGCGGAAACTCGTGATTTCTGACTTCACGTGCTGCTTTTCTCATCGGTCTCACGCGTCCGACAATCTGTACCTCGCGGAGGGTTACCTTCCCACAACCCGCCGTCATCTCTTCGAAAAACACACGAGCACTCCAATAGTGCACTCTCGCCGTGCGCAGTAGAGGGTGAGCGAGCCCGTAGATGGACGGATAGGGATGCAAGTGCCGGCGAGCAACGACCTTGGTGTGGCTCGTGCCGTGCGCGCGTTCTTATAATGTTTTTCCAGAATAAATGGGCTTTCCGCTGGGCGCGGCGGTGGCGTCGGTTCCATGGGGTTCCCCGTAACCATGGCAACCCCGTAACGCCATTAAGCGGGCACGGGGTTTCTCTCCCCGGCACGGAGGGTATCTCCGGCAGGAGCAGGAGACGAGAGAAGGCCGTAACGCCGCCGTTACCCTCCCTCGTCTCCCCGTTCGGCTATCCGAACTCGTTCCTCTCCTTCGTCCGCTCTTCAAGTTTTGGAAGAACACGGTGAGGGAGCAAGAGAGGGAAGGAGGAAAACCCCATAAAAATAAATAACTCGCGAGTAGTAGCGGTATAAAGGTGATACGCGCCTGCTGCTTTCCCCTCGGCCTCAACTTCTTCTAGTCGTGCGTCGACGGGATCCACCAACCTAAAATACTGTACGCCCAACAAGTCGGGTAACACGCAATATTGTATCACATTGTCATTTGCTAAACGTGCGTGAAGTTTTTATAAGTTAGGAGCGATTTGGGTGATTCCGTCAAAAGAACAATTTTATAGTGCTAAATCTGATGGCTTGTATACATTTATTAATTATGATATCTATGTGATATGTGATATAAAATTTATAAAATATTGCAATTACTTCATCAGTGCACACAATTATTCAAATTTTAACCATTAAACTAGCCTACAGAAAAATATCTTTTTTATCTAGCTTATGTTTGTATTTATATACGCTATTATGTATTTATATATGTATATACAAATAAATATATATACATATATAAATATAATATTTATACATATATATATTATATTTATTATATATATGTATTATTGATGATAAATATATACAGTGAGTGCAAAAAGTATTCGTACAGAGAAAATATTTTTTAAAAAACTTCATTTTTAAAAAGTAAATATTGTTCAGCGAGAAATGAGTCATCAAATTGATGTCGAATCGATATCGGTACGGTAATTTCAACACCAATTCGACGTCGATTCGACGTTTAATTGACGATCATTTCTTGCTGGGTAATTAACAATTATTCATAGATAATAAAATAGACTGTATGTTTCTTAAAATTATATATACCAAAAAGATGTGTATTAATTATAGAAAATATATCATCCGAAAAATAAGCTAAAATTAAAAATTCTATTGTTTGGATGCTCAAAAAGTATTCGTACAGTCGAGAAATTTAGCTTCTAGAATCAGGAATACATGCGAAGCTCGTTTGTTTTAGAACAGAATATATTCATTGTATAAAATTACTAATTAATGCTTATTTTTTACAAATAAGACTTTTTTTATAAAAAATTTTCTTGTACAAATACTTTTTGCTGTCACTGTATATTTTATAGAGAGCAATCATTTTTTTCATTAGAATGTTTAAAATCGTTGAATAGGGAAATAATGTTGATTGAACTTGTTTAGCGAATATTTATATTTAGTTTTGCCAAAATCGACTAACCGACCGACGTTGTGTGGAGGATACCTCTCCGCGTCGCCCCCGCCGGGCTTTAGTAATGTGATAGCGGTTGTATACGCACAATGGATATATATATAAAACGAGAGTAATACGAAGCGAGTATACCCTGACTTCTGCAGTTACGTGTGGCTGGGTACCCTTATTAAAACAACCCGGTGACGCGTTGTCGCGTGAGCTGTATACGCAAGATCCGTCTGGAAATTTACGATTCGCCAGGCTTGTTTGTCCGCGAACTTGCGCAGCACCCGCTTCATTTGGCGATCGACGAATGCTGGCAAAAACAAACGAAAAATCTCATTACGGAGCGAATGAAATTTGAGTTATAATAAAATTTTGTATTGAATTGTTCTGATTGATTCCGACTTGTATTTACCGTACAGGAAATTCGTCATATAACATAATTTCTGCACAATCCATTCAACATGACAATGGTCCATGAGTTAGTCATAAATGCTTTCTATGACTACAATGTGTATAATTTATTTAACGATGGCGAGAAACTCAGAACACTTCTAATCGTTTAATTTTAGATAATTGTGCGCATTCAATTGGCTGTTCGAGAGCATTTATTTTCCAAGGAAAGGAAAGAGAGGAAGGGTAAAACGAAAGGAAATCGATAGAACAATTACGAAAGTTTCGCTGTGTGAATCACAGCTCCGAACCAGACATGCCCGTTTTTAATCTCGGTTACACTTTTTAATTGTTCCTGAATAAAACAACAGATTTTTCAGTTTTTCGACGAAAATTAACCGAGACTCGCAAACATTTTAGAACAGAGAATACGACATGCTTTTAACATTTTATAACGTTTTGCGATGATAATGGAATGGTTCCACACCGCTTTCGCGCTCGTATTTGCATTAATAACGCGGAATTATTCGCCTCGGTGAGGCATTTTAAGGAATTAGCAATTTATTTTGCACTCGCACGTTTTCCAAAATTTATGTGTTTTCATAATTTGTGTCGAGTTAATATTACATTGCTGCGCATTTTCGTGCATTCACGCATAATTAGCGATTAAGAGAAAAGAATAGATATGATCCAGCATAATTGTGCTAATTTTACACTTTTGGTTTACAAACATTATATTTTGAACAACGTATCTTCCGTGAAAATAGACTACTGAAGACTATGTCTGACATTTTTAGCCCATTCTTATATTTAAAATCGTAAATATAATCTCTTTATAGTTATGTCATTGGTTGGATGTAATGTTAAGATCGCCCATATATAACCTGATATACGGACGATATTCATAATTCGATCTTCAAAATCGTCTTAAATATATTCATGGCAATCTTAAGACTCCATCCAACCAATGAAATGGCCGTATCGTGAGCGCGTATACTTAAGAGAATCTTAAAGGTTTGCAGGAGCTTTTGCTTCAGATTTTATACTAAACGCATCAGTATGTGCAATAATATTTCTATGTATTCCAATGATTAGCATGATTTAAAAGAAATTATGCAAATTAGTAAACATATACATTTCAAATTAATATGCAATAATCCATTGCGTGCATATTCTATTTGATCATTTATATAATCAAAATATACGTATAGAGCATCTGTTGTTATTATCCAGTATTTACAATTTCAATATAAATATACGTAAAATTCGTGAAATTTTAAATAGTGCATATTAATATTTACAATTATATGCACTGTGCGCACAAAATACATGCTCTGTAAATCTATGCAGTGTCTGCAGTTATCATCCATGCTTTTATAACTTTACGGAAAATACGTAAAATTCATCATACTGCAGTTACCTGGTTCCCCACCGTTCAACGACGATATTTCGGTGGACTTTCACTAATTTCATCCCATCGCTTCCCAAGTCGAGACAATGTATTCGATGATCGTTAAAGGACAACAAAGGGGAAGCTAGGGACCGCGCCGGGGATTCGATAGAACAATTACAAAAGTTACGTTTACTTGGGCGCCCTATGGAACCGCGCCCCGAGAGCAACGGCGCGATAGTAGTTAAGTAGGTCGATGGTGATAAATTTGATCTGTCTTTCGTATACGGAAGCCGGGCCACCGAATTCCGTCGGTTATCTGGCCGCTGTCAGTTATCTATCGGATAATCTCGGCACGCATAAATCGCCTCTGCCCATTCTCGCTTAATGGCTGCATCGCACAACGCTCTAGAAAGCAAATTAAGTGCCACGCGTACGTTTGTCTTCTCGTTTCCTTCTCCTCGTCTCATTCTTCTGCGTCATCCTGTGACGCATTCGTCGTGAAAGAAACGAACCGGAACGAACTCTCGGCAACACGTGAGCCCTTAGCTCCAAAGTGTTTGAAGTCCAACTTGGTAATCTCTTAGTTAGTACGCTAGAAATGCATTTCAGAAAGAGGTTATATTATATAGAAGAGGTTATATTATAATAGTGTGTGTGTGTGTGTATGTATCCTACATCCATAGCTATTTTTTCTAATTTCTTACGATAAGGTGTCTCCGTTAAAAAATATTCTAGAAGTCTTGAACAAATGAATATTCTTTAAAAAAATATTTAGACACGATTTAATTCATATATCGAAAATAATTTTTGCAAATTAATAGTCAGAAATAAAATTGACCGATAAGTCTTTGAATCTTTCCAGATTAATCTGCTTTAAAATAAACTTTATTTGAATTCTGTTATTATAAGTCTCTCTTTGTGTTTTCATGTGACATTTTTTACAAGTTTCTGGCTGAAATTTTTATTTTATGAGAAGATCGATAAAAATTGGCTTACACTAGTCGGTTCATGTAATTCGCGCTATTTCTGTCGAGCTACGACATCGTCACGACAGGATTCTGAACGGCGAATCGATACTCCACTCACCGTTTGCTATTTAAAGTTTTCTCTCGACGAGAATCTTCGGAGGCGGCGCGCTCTTTGGAAAAATCTGAGCACGTTAAGCACGTAAAACGACGAACCTCGGAAGCCATATTTTATAGTTAGTAAATTCTATGGTAATGACGTCGCTGTACCGAGCACGCGGGCTTGAAATTTATTCATACTAAGTAGATAACAGGATTTTCACGGTACTCTGTACTGGTAAGAAGATAGTGACGTCGCGGAACTTTGGTAGGTCTGCTATTGAATTGCTACTCAATATTGCCCTGTTAATAAATAGAATGTTGACAAATCCGATTTTTCACGTCGTTGTAAATTACGTAGTACAAAGTCGAGGTTACGATGTACTTTAAATTTGTATAGGATAAGTCATTTTGATCAAGTATAAGTTGTTTTCAAATTTTTTAAATTTAGATAGTATTGTGAACATAATTTTGATCTTTATTGATATTTATTACAATCAAAATGTGTAACAATTTACTATATATAATTTTTTTAAAGAATTTTTTTGAAGTATTTAAAATTTGAAAACATTTTATTGAATCTTACTTTATAATTCTTTTTAAATACATATATTAGTCGTTATCGTAATTTTGTAAAATTTTTGCGATTTGTCATTTATCGCAATTCTATTATACGCGAATTATTATTTTCATAAGACAATTTCTAAAGATTGAAGCATATCTTTCAAGCTTACAAACAGAGAACGTAATCTTTTAGCTAACTTTGTCGCTGCAGTAAATGTAGTTCAGAAAACAGCCGATATCTTCTCCGTTGCTTAACGGATTTTCTTCGAAGCGAAGACACTTATCCCGCAATACTTCCTACGTCGATATACGACTTCGATCGAAGCTATAAGTTTTCTTTAGCTGCAGGTGTACTCGAATGTTGCCCGCATCCGTGGCTGTAATTTGTGAAATAAATGTACGAGCTTGAGTTTCTCTCTTCTCTTGAACCAGGGCCTTGTGCTTTCGAGCTTTCCAACTTCTACGCACGATTTAGACCCGATTCGATTTAATGCTCCCTCGAAGTAGTTACGCGCGGAACTCGCGAATCGAAAGGTGGCATAACTGTAATAGGAGAGCGTAAAGCTAAAGTAGATAAAATTAATTAAAAATAAATTTTTATTATTCACAGCTATAATTTCAACTTTTAAACGAAAAGCGCGTTAAACAAATGCTATGTTATGTATATAGAACAATCGCTACTTTTAGTTAGTTCGCTCTCGATATTCGCAGTTGAATTCATATTATGCTCACTTCATTCTAATTGTAAGTAAAAGGGACAGAACTAAAAAAAATGAGCAAGGATCCTGTTAATTCTGTCACTGACCGCGATCTTAAATGTTAACTTTGCCATTCAAATTCAACGGTTCGCAAAACTTTGCTAATCGCACGAATAGGATTTTGCTGCTCTCTTGATATCGGAGCTTTCCGCTTCTTTCATGGTGAATCCGGAATAGGGAAGACGAGCTGGAAACTTTGCTGCGATTGCATGGCGAACCGCGGACGATCTTATCTTATCCGAATATTCCGTAGCGCGTGTCTTTCACAAAAGACAAACATCACGAGGTAGCATCTGTGTGGTTTTGCAACTGCCTTGTGCCGCGAGGCAAACACCTTCTACGAAATAACTTTACGACTTAATTGCAGAGAGAGGAATTGTATTTAATAACACGATGTAATAATAAGTGCCTGGCAAGATTTATTATCAGCAGAGATTGTTTGTTGCTCGATAATGTCTTTGTACTTAGTCCAAATACCAATGTCAAGAAAATTGCTCGTTAAAGTACTTTATCGATCTGCTAATCAGCCGATTCCAGCTGTGCGTATTTTAATTTTTGAATGTTAAAATAGAAATGATGAATATCAAGTGTCATTAACGTCAGATTGATGATAAAAATTTGCATACATAGAATATAAGAGCTAATTATATCTTAATTAGCATAAATAATTAGTATCATTATAACTTGATTACTTAATGACTTGTTGTTGCACTTGTTAGTCAACTTCTGTCATTATTAGTCAACCTTTATAATCTGTATACGTACTCGATAACTTATGAAATTTTATTTGTCGATATTATCTCTAGATTATCAGAATTAGTTTGTCGATACGTCTGTTCGCATTGCTTGCACTCTTGGCTTTTCTCTCTTCAACGAACATATATTTATCTCATTGTGAATGTAAAAATTTTGTGGGATTTGAAGAAACGCGAACTAATCAGTATATATTTCATATATAATTAAGAACGACGTTTGCTGAAAGGAACGAACAAATTTCTTGATTGTGTGGAACCTTTTACACGTACGGATTGTTGTCGTCGTAAACGTAAACGTCTGCCCAAGGCGAACACCTGTTTGATCGACGAGAACAAGACGTCGCGACGCTGAAGTAAACGAGAGCTTTCGATCAGGTCTCCTTGCTCGATAAGGTGTACAAAGTTAGCCCAGGCTCAGCTGGCTTAGCGTTCCATTAGCGGGCTCGAACCCAGCGATCCGCACACGTTAAACCTCGGATTAGATGATCAAACCTGCTGTCTCCTCCTTCCTCTATCTCCTGCCTGTTCTCCACGTACCTTCCGATATGTATATAGACACGAAGATGTATCGATAACATGTACCTGTGTCTCAGATGTCTCGGTTACAAGGCTACGAGCATCGCTTTAAAGTACATCAGTTCGCTCGATGCGCTGAGACAGCCATAGCGGATCTTCTTCCTTCTACGTCGAAGAAAAATCACTATTTCATGCAATTTCTGTTTCATTCATGGCGGTCGTAAAACATTCTTTTATCGTAAGTGTATTTGAATAGAATCGAGTATAATTTTATGTTAAATCGTCCAGCTGATTTAGCTGCTTTAAAATATTAATTGTACAGAATTAATTTGCTCTGAAAATTGATATAATACGAAATATCTATTACATCCCTTTAGGACAGAAGTAATATAATTAAAATTTCATTTTTTAATGGAAGTAACATATGAAATATTTCTCTAATACATGTAATTAATATCAATTTGTCATTTCGATGAGAAGTTAATAAATCATTTAAAATATTTTTCTCTTTAGCTATATATATCAACTATATTTAACTGTCAATATAAATTATTATAAATTGTCTATATTTACAATTTTTCGGTTGTAACTAAATCAATCAATCAATGTCAATTAATTCAGCTTAATGTCAATTTAAATAAAATGAATAACTTATCAGCATTATACCTGAAAGCATGTAAAAACACAGAGAGAAAGCCAACTTTTTCATCCGATTCAAGTACCACAAAAGAGAGAACTTTTACTTATTCATTCCATCAAATTAGGGGCAGAGTAATAGCCGGAATCCGTTGAAGGATACAGAACTTTCCTTTGGCATCCGAAGCCTAACAAGGTCTCGCATACTGGGCGGTTGATTAAAACGGCATTAGTCTGACTGTCCTAGGGACCGATCGATTCTATAGATATAGGCGGACCAATCACCTAATTAAGCCTACCCATCCACCTCTTCCTTCCGCACTTTCTCTACGGGGCGATCTAATTATTGTTTCACGAGCGCTTCTCGCGGAAGAGTATTCTTAGGGTTGTCGCTTTTGTGCTTTGTCCCCTTCGCTAAAACAACTGCGAGATTACAGGGAACTTTAGCTTAGCCACGGAAAACATGACTTTATAAGGTAGAGATATTTTTAGACACGTGTCGTCGAAAAGTATTAATTGTAAAATTAATGTTTCATATTAAAGATATGTATCGTAAATTAATATACATGTATTTTACGAACTTTAATTTTATTTCAGATTTATTACATTTTTATATAAAGAAAGATTAAAAATATACAGAACGTTCTTAATATTTGATAAGCAACTTAATTAATAACTATTTGATATTAATTAATAAACAACTATGTACTTAATATATGCTTATACTTTTAACCCTTACTGTACTAAGTACAATTTGGTACCTCATCCATACTATCACTAGAATCTCTTCGTTTTTTCACCTCTTCGAAATAATTCAAAAAATCTTTAAAAATTCACCAACATACTTTCAACTTTTTAGAATAAATATGGACCCTTTATTTTGGAAAATAAATAAAATGTAGTATAATTTATTTAATTATTGAAAGGCTCAAAGAAACTTGCACGAACAGGAATCGTTCGGACACTAGTTACCCATATTAGTACGGTAAGGATTAATATTAAATATTATCGTATCTTGTAAAAAAATTCCATCGAGCAATAACGTTAATCTGTATGGTATGAAAAGTTTCTGTGAATATATCTACGGGGAAAGTGTGTATACATCAAAGAAGAGCATATGCGGTAAACCCTCCGAGTGATTAATGAAGTGCCGTCGACAAGGTGTCGATCCTTTTTCGCACGATGTAACGTCCCTCAGGACAGATATTATCCTCACAAAAACCGTGTACATGGTTTCATCACGACTTGCGTTTTATCACTAATTGCGTGATTAATCAATAGCGACATTAGTCTCCAGCAAAAAGAGTATCAAGATATTTTTAATTTAATTAAATTAAGTGGTGCTTATATACACATACATATATTTAACATTTATTATATTTTACTTATCTTATATATCTTGTATATTTTTAGATGCCAAAATGTAGTAACTTTTATGAATAGAAGTTATATTTTTGAAAATATTTACTTACAAAATATTCATATCACGGTGTATACTCCGATAAATGCGTGTTACGTTATAATCTTATACACGAAATCTTTCCTTTACTGCTAAAGATTGTTAGGAAACAGATCCATCGATGTTTGCAAATGCTGCATATCGGGTTAAAGCTCATGCCGGCGGCAGCCATGCAGTAGGATGTGCCTGGAATAATGCAATCACCGTCAGTAGGAATTCCGAGTATCGGCACCGCGACGTGCGTTCTGTTTGACGAAATTCAAGACATTCCAGGGCAACAATGCTATCCGTTGTTTCTGATACCTCCTATTTCGGTGCAAAGCTGGGGTAATAAACCATGACGACATGGCACAGTTGAACAGTAATTAATTGGACCTTAGAGAACGGCAAAGCAAAGCAACAATAAGGAAATATTTCGGACGAAAGTGAAAAGAAAGTTTAAAATATTTGGAGAAACTACTGTTTCATTCACTGCAACGTTTCTTATTACATTGAGAATCACTATATTATACATTTACTTATTGGATACTTCTAATATCATTGTAAAAGTACAATATTCTCTCTCAAACTTTGGAATTATTACCTGCTTCGAAACTTTGAATGATCAGTCAAAATTTCTAAGCTCACGACTTAGCAATTTTTCACCGAAGAGCAAATTTAAATCACCACAGCCGGCGTACTGACGGTTAACTTCGTACATTTATGATTTAACGTACCATAATATGTGATAATGCATCGAAAATGTTCTTACTTTATCCGAAACTTGATGTCTCCTTCACTCATTTCCATTTTGCGAAGACTCAACGACTAATTTAGTCTATTCATAATTTAATTTAATTTTACTAAAATCGATATACCGCCATCAGCGTACATTGGCTCGTTCATTAAAATTTATAATGTTTTAAACCGTGCTTGCACCACTTTGAAAACGATCGTGTGTTATGTACGAATTTTAAATAAGGCAGAAAGCTAGTAATACCATCCCCGAGCTAAACATCGTGCGAGCTGTAAAGTGGGTAAATGTCAATACCTATAAATGCGTATAAAATTAACGAGGAAATGAAGCGCAAGCGGTCGGGTTACTCTTCGTTACGATGGCGCCGCGCTGCACCAGCGGTTTTGTGAGTGATTTTATGGCTGCGTCCGGCGTGCTTTACAGCCTGACCCCTGATCCTGAAACACGCCAAATTACAGCACGATCTCCCTTCCTCTCTCTCTCTCTCTCTCTCTCTCTCCCCCTCCCTCTCTTTCTCTCTTTCTTTTTATTTCTCTCTCGCTAGTCGCCATGAGAACACTTCGGGAAAAAGACGAAAATTGAGAGGCTCTATCGATCTCGCGTTTCCTTTGGACGCGGACCAATAAAAATCGCAAGAGATTTGAAGTACGTTCTACGACATACAATACAACTAGGATTCTTAAGATTTTTGTTAAATGCTAAGCCGCTTTACGAATTTAATTGGGATAATAGTTTTATCGAAATATTATTACCATATAGATACCATACAGAAGAGAACCAGGAAAGTATAAAGTCCTTTCAATTTTATTCTTTTTTTCATTGCGAACCAGAAAAATTCGGAACAAAAATGTTTAGATAGACAATATTGTTAACTATTGATAGATTCTAAATCATGATCCCCTCAAAGTGATAATAGAGCGATACCTAAATTTTATCAATATTTTAAAATCAGTTGCAACGTTTAATCTACATTATGAATGAGTTTGTGATGAGATTTTATTTTTCATAACGGTGCAGAATGAGAACACTATATTTTAATATTTCTATATATTTCGTGTTTTATGATTTTGGAAATAACAACTTTGCAATGAAAAGCGGAATCACGTTATGAGATGGCCTATGTATTTTTGGGCAGGAATTTGGGAAACACGCAATAGAGGCAAATCGATACGTACCTCCCCAATGAAAGGGCGGGTATTGCGAAACGAGTTGGCACGAGGCTTGAATTAGGGTAGTGCGACGTGGATTGATTCTGAATGAGAAACATGTCTCGCGTAATCCGACGACAGGTTACTTAGCGAGCGACTATGTAGACAGATACGTAGGCGCAACAATTTAATTACCGCTGGATATATGCCATGCCAGACACGTTTCTCATAACGGTTCCTCCGCAACCGACTGATTACTACGCTAACTTTGTGCCTTGGAGACGTTGGTACTCTAAACCTAACAGAAGTCTCACGTAGACGAAATGTCGTCTTACGTACAACACGTCTTAAAACTTGATTCTGTATCTAAGTGTGTTATATTTTCCACTATTTATGCGGTTACCACCTAAAGTAAATACGTGCTCTCAAAGCGAAAGAGATCTTAAATTCGAGTTACCTCTTGCTAACTATTATACAAGTTAACTCTTGCTGCGACTCATCCGCGCAAATGTATACTCGTTCTTTATTAATGTGTAATTAGCGGTATGCAACACATACGTATTAATATTTAGACAAAAATATTGCAAAATTTTTTACACCGATTTTATTTCAGCATTAAAAAAGTAACGGAAAAATAACGAATTGTTATTTTTTAACTAGCGGTAACGAGTTACTTTTGAGAATCATATTTTGACTTGGTAACGAATAACGGTAACTAGTTTATTTTAAAAAATAACTTTCTATTCTCTAACTATTAATAAGACGAATTAACTCAATATTTAAGAAGATCTTTGCAATGGACAAGACGAGTTAATTTTTCAGATTTGTAATTCACGCATGGAGATTTTAATCAACGGAAACCTTAACAAATTATAAAGACTTAAGAGTGAAAATAAAAATTCTAAAATTTTGTATATTTTACTGCATTTGATAATCGTAATAATAACGGTTCTGATACTTAGGAGAGAGAGAGACGTTAAGGCAGAATGAGTAAGATAAGGTTGATTAAAGAGGAATTACTTACGCGCGATTAAATCAGTAAAAACTAAGGAGAAAAGTAAGAAGTACTTGTATAAGTGTTAGAATTACGGAAAGAACTCATCTAGAAACAAAGCTACGTCTCAAACATAACATCGCTTCTTTCATTTTTCTCGAGAATGCATTATTAGTTTATTTCTGTCACAACGAGATGTCTTATTACTTTTACATCAATCGCACTTCTGACTTTTTCAAATATTCAACTCGAGTTGTGCTTGTTACAGTCAGCGCATCGAATTCACACACATACGCACACACATTTCGGATATGAATTTTAAAGATATTTCCGTATGGCATTTGCATTTTTTAAAGAAGCCATCTGCTCGCACCATATGCATCTGTCGGAATCAAAAATGGTATTGTTCGATATTGTTCTCTCTGGAGGATCCAGAAACGAAATCGAGAAAGTTTTGATCGAAATTCGTAGTGAAAACGACAAATTCACTTGGAGAAAAAAAAACTGTAAAACCAGATTTATGAATTGCAAACGTAGAAAGTTGACATATTTTACACTTCAACTATCTGAAACCAATAACACTACTCTTAACGCGAAAAGAATATCTGTTTTTACTTTTAGAAAATTCGCATTAAAAAATATATCATTAAATTAAAATAATTAAAATTAAAATTTTGAAAAAATTTGAAATGTAAAACTTGTACTTATAAAATTATTTTTATAAATACAAAAATTATAATTATTGTGATAAAAAGGCTAAGAAAAGTTAACCTTCCTTTCCTTAGATTTATAAATGGGTTACTCAATGAAGACTAAATTTTAAATTAAATTAGTTCGCAAGGAGATTCATTTGACTATGAATACGAACGTGAGTTTAACTTTAAAGTACAGCAGAGCATTTCGAGAATATTAAATGAGATATCTAGTGAGATGTCTAAAACTAGAGGACCTTAAGCGGAACATTATCTTATGCGAACGAGGAAAGATCTCACGCGACTTTTATTCGGAGTCGCCTGTGAAGACGACGTGGCACTCATGTCTAACCGAAGGAGATGAGAATGTGTTCCGATACGGGATAAAAGGAGCTTTCGTTGGATACGACGAGGTATTGATCCCTTACGCGATGGGACCGTCGTCTCGCGGAAAATTCCTGAAGGAAAACACTGGCAAGAGTGATGATCGTGAGAAGCGGATTGTTAAGCAATTTTTTTCCGGTCAATAGTCGCGCAAAAATATCGATCCCACGTCAGCAATAAAATTTATAAATTGAGAATATTTTTTCCATCATTTTAATGACATCTTTATATTAATTTAAAGTTAATTTCTTTTTATTCCACGAAATTTTGATCCTCTTTCAAACTTTATTAAATCACTGAAAATAAAAGAATATATATTTTTACAAACCTATATTTTTTATTTTCTTTTTTTAAATTTTTTAGTATAATTACACTATTATATAAAAATTGTAGAATATAGAAATATATACTCTTACAGGTACAGTTGTAAATTGTATCAAATAATATCATGAAAACGATTGCAATAATCAATTTCACTTTCATTGATTAATGTCGTTTGTGTCAAAATCCTGGATGGTTACACGCCGTGTACTCTTCAATGCAAAGCTAAAAGAAGAAAAAAATTTGGCCTGGGGGGGGGGGGAATTCAATGTTCGATAACCGGATATATGCGAGCGCCGGCTTAAAATCTAATTTTCGAACGCAGGCTGGACCCTTCTGGGCAAAATTCGATCGACCCATCTCGCTCATAACGCTCATCGAGCAACACTCGTTATAGATGTTGTGCGATTCTCGATATGAATAAAGTCCGCAATACAGTATAACATATTTTAATACAAATTGAATAACAAAACGAACATATTTGCTAGAATTTTTAAAATCTTGCATTGTACAAATTTATTAAAAATTGTTGTACAATTTATAAGCTCCATCCACAGTTAAGTATATAAAAGAAGCAATGGTAACTCAATCTGTATTAAAATTTGTATTAAAATAATATCCTATTATTTTTAACTGGTATGTCAAAATGTAAATCCATTTCTGTAATTTCTGTAGTTTAAACATCCATATTGACATATACATTTAGTAAATAATAAATTAAATTTGAATTAAATTTAATATTCTTGAGTATTGTTCAATTCCATCATTTTAATTAAATTAACAATATATTGGACCTATATACATATAAATGATTAAGAGTAATATGAAATTGGCCATAATTTGGTATTATATAAACTTAACAATACAAAATTAATAACGTAGACTGAGGTATAGAACAAGTAAACTTAATTTTATAAGTTCTGAGCACATGTCTTCCACATGGTTTATTCGTAAGCGTATTAGGTTTTGAGACACTTTACAAGGAAACAAAACAAATTTTGTGTATCGTAGACTTAAGCTCGTTCTATCGAAAGAGGGAAGAGAAGAGGCGAGCGAAGCGAGTCTTCTACCTGAAAAGAACCCTCTCAATATGTCAGATCAGGGAAAATCCGGGAGTGTGCATTTCCTGCTGGATAACCTGACGTAATCGATAGAATCTCACGCTTGTTATTGTTACAAATGTTACGATCACAAAACATTAAAATCGACAATCTTATTAATAAAAAATGACCACTGACCGTTTAAAAAATTTTATATATGTTTTGAAATCGTACGAAAGAAAATCGAAGTCTTCACTCTATTAATCTCTTCCGATCTGATTTTAATGGAACTTTTAATTTAAGATAGTTTTAATAAATAATTCATATTAAAAAATAATTTCTTTTACAAATTAAAACCAAGTCTCCAAAAGCTCAATAATTGTAA
Organism: Trachymyrmex cornetzi; assembly: GCF_001594075.2. Taxonomy (NCBI): domain Eukaryota; kingdom Metazoa; phylum Arthropoda; class Insecta; order Hymenoptera; family Formicidae; genus Trachymyrmex; species Trachymyrmex cornetzi. Next base: position 848,028 of record NW_017299892.1, on the reverse strand, counting down.
TTTGAAATAATAGAGTGTCTATGAAAGGACAATGAGTTTAGCACGATATATATGACAATGCAACTAAATCTTTACTTTTACAATACAAAATTTTTTTTAGTTTTGACTATTTTTTCAACATATACATTATTATGTACATCTGATGTTAGATGATGTCGACAAAATTAATAATTTCAGCAGATTTAAAAATCATGTCTTTAAATTTAATGTACATTGCAATATGTACACAGGATCTGAAGGAGTTAAAGAAAGTGAGTTAAATGAATTTCTATGATCCCAATTTCGGACAACGAGAACTCTAACGAGAAGTAGGAAATCGCTGTGCATGGCACATGAAGACGCATTTTGGCGCGTCTTCCTATGACCAGGGCAGAGCTGACAAGGGAGAAGAGCTGCTTACCAGCCACGACCTCCTATAGTAGGAGAAAGAGGGAACCCTCACGATACATACAGAGGAGATCAGAGGAAAGCTCGGCTGGTCCGTAATCTGTATCACATCTTTCTCCTTTACACAACCATCCTCCCTTCGCTCTCTTCGTCTTTCCAAAATCGATTTCGGTCGGTGCGGGGCCGCGCCCAGTGAGCTCGACACGGCGAGAGTTCGACTTCGAGCGAGAGGGTAGGAAAGGAGGCTGCGAGGGAGAGAATGACGGGATAAAAGGGGCGGCAGGAAGGAAGAGAAAGAGAGATAGAAGGCGAAAGGAAGAGAGGAAGAGAGTTAGCCTCATTTAACCGAGAAGGTTCCTGCCACGTCGTGCGTGCGATACTCCCGCTCTTCGTCTCCTTGCCCTTTTCATGCGGTCCTACCACCCACCCAATGCCGCAAACCGCTCCAAGTTTCACCTTCGAGCTCCTTGGGGATGCTATAGGCTGCGTCTAGAAGCGCTTAAAACCCGGACCCAACCGAAGGTTCACTTGACGAAAATCGTTTCGCGTTCTTCCACGTTTTCTTTTCTGATGGTCGACAGATTTGGAAATTCTCGAAAACAGTAGGATGTAAACAAGTAACACGATATTATACGCTATACTTCAAAAGGATATCCTTTATTTTAAAATTAATTCTCTTTTTTCCTTCGTAGAATTTCAAATCGAATTGAAGAACGGAATTGGTTATGAAACAGGGCGAGAAATTGTTATAAATCGAAAATTTAAACAAAAACCCTAAGAGAAAAAATTGGATTTTTGAAAAAATAATCCCTTTTTTTTCTGCGACTATATCACGGAATTCACAACATAGAAGAAGAATATACGAGTGCTCGTCTCACGATGCGCTTGCATGGCACGCACACGTTCGGCGTGGACGTGCGAAAACCGCGCGCGTCGCTCTACCCAGCAACTTTACCCCACGTACGTGTCCGCAATCAGCATGTCCTTGCACACGTAACGGGGCACTTCTGCCGCAGCCACCGACCGCGCGTATGCACGTTCCGGCGCACATGACTACCCCGTATAGTCGCATTTTCTCGAGCCAATGGCTGTGAAATCGAGCGTTTTCCCCGCTTCTTTCTCTGTCGTCGCGCGCGTCTTCTCTTCCGCGGAATTGCGGACGCACTCGAACTACTGTACGTCTCCCCAAGTCGCTTGTGGAATCCCGTTCGGTTCCTCGGGTATGCCGATCGACACGGCATGGAACTCGAGAGAGGAACATCAATTTCGAGGGGCGGAAACGACCGCACTCTACTACAAACTGCATTTCGTCTTGTATTTGCAGCCGACCTCTTTTTTTTATCATTTTATATAAAGATTAAATGTCTCTTTTGTTACACACGATCCTCAAGGGATCGTTAAGTATCTATCAATCAATTGATTCCCTTGATGTCACCCTTTGTTAAATCACTGGTTGTTACAGATGGTTCGATGGCTGCTTTTCGCACTTTGTTTTTTTGGAATTTTCGAATGCTTTCAATAGAGCTTTATTACAATGGCTCGATTGAAACGATTCTAAAGAGATAACTCTTAAACTTCCATCTTGCCAAGAACAATAGAAAAAATTTCTGTTGAAACTAAGGATGAAAAATAGGAAGTTTTCGAAACATCAATTATTAGAAGAGGATAAAAGGATAAAAATCGAAATTTTAATCATTTAAAAAAATAAAAGATTCCTTAATGCCTTGAATTATTATTACTCGGATTTTCGTGGATGTTATTCTCTAAGAAAACACGATCTATTCAGTCCCATCTATTCAGTAATTTATAAGTCGTAAAGTCATCAAGATTCATGCCATGAATGGTGCATGAAAAATTACTGCGATAAAGTTAGAAAATTTTTTTAAAGTAATCGTTTAGCTATTTAACTTTTTATATAATTCTTATTTAAACATATTTCCCTTTTGTAAATATGTTTCACAACAATAAAAAACTCGATCTTATGTTACGTTATGAACTGTTTAATTATATCATTTAGTCGCGTTTCTAAATATTTTATTATAATATTGCCAAGTAACGTTTTGCTCATATTTTTTTTTATAATAACTACATTTAAAGCGATTATTAATGTTCTTACATTGTGATGGGGCTGCGTGCCGTCCTCGTCGACCGATCGAAATTCATTATTGGTGAACTGCACAACGAGAATTAACTTTACAGAAAGTTAAGCGTTTGTGATTTTAGCTTCTCATTTATGCTTTTGTAAAGGAACACAAATTAGTTTCATGTCGGTATTATTACAATGAATTAATAAGTTTCTTTATGCTTGCTAACTTTCTTTGTGTAAAATTATATTACTAGTGCAGCGATACCTCGTTTTAAGACAGATATTCTTTGACTTCTCGAGGACACTAATCGATAATCAGAACTCGCCAAGAATTGTCGCTAATTCGTGCAAATAACTCCTGCGGGTACAAAAATCTCGTTGACCTGGTTTGCCTAACTACGTGCTCGAAAAAAAAAAATGGCTAGAAAAACCCGCCGAACTCAGACTCTCTGCTCTTAATCTTCCTTCGAGTAACCCAATGATTTCTATACCCGGAAAATACCGCAGCTCTTTTTACGACCGGCATAACTTCGCGGCTAAAGTTTAATTAAGTAATGCACTTCCGGCATTGCACTCGCGGTGCTGGTACGCTGCGAGACGACGACTTTCTCCGGAATTTTTCTTTGCGAGAAGACTAAGTGCCACCCATCGGCCATAACTTGTCGACAAAGAAACCTTCGCTAGACCCGGTTCTTTTCAATGACAACTCGGAGAGAAGCTTGAAAAATGCGGAAATTTATCCAACAGAACGCCGCTCTTGAAAATCCGTAGCTATGACTTCCACAGCTTCCGTTGGTTTATCTTTCAGGAAATTGAGCCTTCCTCTCCTCGCACAATTATGTCATTTTTTAAAACTGGAAGAATATTCGACGACGTTCTATGCGCATGTAATACGAACGCATAACTCGCATTTTAGTTACGTTTTACGTTATGACGCTCGCGAGCGCTGTTAAGATGAAGAAAATTGAAAATTTTTCAAACGTCTCGTAAACTTGCAGCATCCCGTAAAACACTTAAATTTATTCAGTTAAACAGACAGAAAGAATATTTCAGATTTATCATGAGTTCTTTATAACAATAAATATTCAATAGCAATTAATAATAACAGTTGCTTTATTTTGAGGAGGTTTTCGCAGATAGATTTTATAAATCTAAATTCCTATTTCCGCAGATAGACTTTTATAAACTATTGTATGATAAAAAATAAAGGATGCATTAAATATTAAGAACATTTAAATATATAGATTAGAAGTTTATGTTAAAAGAAGATTAATGTCTTTAGAAGTTCAAATCACCCTAGTAAAGATAGAGATTAAATTATTATAATTTTAACAGAATATAATTTTGTCTTTCTCTCTCTCTCTCTCTCTCTCTCAATGCAATTTTAACAGATATTTAATCTAGGTTTTAGTTGCTGAGAAACTTAATATTGACGGTTGGAAAGTTACGGCAAATAATTATATGCGAAGTAATCGGTGGGTGTTGATGTATCTGGAAGGTATATGAGAGAAGGAGACAATTTAATTCCTTGTGTTGTTTTCAACTGAAATCCGGGGCGCGAATCCGAGAAATGGGAGCATCGGAGAACTGAGAGTACGGTCCTCTCGCAATAGTGGGAGTTATATTTTCAGGCTTGCGGCAGATCTCTCGCCGATTTCGCAATATAGGTACCGGGGAGTTTTCCCCCTGGTGAGATATAGCACCCCGTGAAATTGCTCGCGAGCGGCTCGATGACGTATTGCGCGACGACGAACACACCGGGTATAAGCGAGAGTTCTGCAATACGAGTCAGCCGGTTGCGAAAGCACCACGGTATGCGAATTTGACGACACAGAGGAAAACTACTTGCCCCCTGATACCCCGCATGCTCCGGTATTTAATCGACGCTTTTCAGAATCGTACTAAAGTACAGCATTTAGGTTGAAAAAAAAACCTGGAAAAATTATGTTTTGCGCTGCAGAGAATATTTCGTAAAATATTTTGTTATGCTCGTTTTTTTTAACGGTAAAATTTTTAATAAATTTTTTCAATTTTTTTAATAAAAATTAATTTAAAAAAAAAACAGATAATCTGCATTTCTTTACTTTTAATTCTGAAAAAATGATTAATTCCAAGACATAAAACTGGTTATTTGATAAACGTTTGATTACATCAATTAAAATATATTCTTTCGAGAATTCTCGGGAATTATTGCGACTGTTTTAAATGAAACTGATTTTATTAAGAGTACTTGTTACGAGGATAAAATCTAGCGGATATTGCTTTCGTTGTATGCCACGAACGTTTTATCTGTGTGCCTTATTGATTTCGGCGAGATGCCGCATTATTACGCACACGCGGTCTGGACGGGCCAAGAATAGCGGAACACAATTACACGACGTTTGCTTCAGAATGCAGTTTGAATGGCTTTTAATGCGCGCTCGCTAATTGGTCACAGGTGTGCACCTGAGTAAGTCCCCCAGGAGAAACCACGTTGCGAAATGTACAGTATAAATGCATAAGTTGGCCGACGCAATGTTTACGAAACGACGATCATTTTGTAAAAGCTAGTTGCTCTTGTTATTACGTGTAACAGCATAAAGACACTTTATTTTATTTTATTTTATTTTTTTCGAAGGGCGCTTTTTATTTCTTTTAAATGTTTAAAATAAATATACCTTTTACAGTTAAAAGATGAAATATAGTGAACAATTTATAATTGGATTATAATGAAGAAATAATAATAAATATTACATTTATTTTCACACACACAAAACATTAATATGTATAAGCATATATGTATATATTTTTTAATTGTATATAAATGTTACGTTACTTCACACAAGTTACTTTACCCAAAAAAATGCACATTCCATTTACCGGTAAACAATTAATTATCGATTTAGCTACTGCAGTATGTTATAGGAGTCAGATCTCGAAGTTACGACGTAAAGTCGCACTGGTGCATTCTCTAATGGTCAGATCGACCAACCAGCATGGCTGTTTTCCGTCTCGTGTGTAATCCGGTCCTTTGTAGGTTGGCCCTGGCGCGCTCCGCTTCGCTTGATTATTAATTATTATTTGAAGGCAAATGTAGCGTGATCGTTGCGCGCGGCAACGATCGATAGATAATTCATGCACGATGAGCCGCGCGTTGCGCCGTGCACCTGAAGAGGATTAATTCGGGCAAGCGAGACCTCTCCTCGGACAGACGACTCTTCTGCCTTTATCAGCGGTCTTCGTACTCGTCGATTTTCTGTCGGAGCATCGAACCTCCTCGTATTTATAAACTTTTCGCCATCGAAAGCACTCGCCATGGTTAGGAAGAGCGACGCGGACCTATCCGGTAGAGAACTTCTCTAGAGGATATTGACGTCGAGAGATTTCTCGGCGCTGGCAGGACGATGAAAACTTAGTAATTTCGGACGTGCTCCAGTTTGCCCGTTGATGACTTCAGCCGAGCTATTGCGATCTCTTGCAGACGCGCTTACGTTCTTAGGGATGCGTTGAGACGAAAAGTTTCGAGCGATATACTCGAATAGTTAATAACGTGAGAAATGTTTCTATCGTGAAGAACAATTTCACGATTACTAGCAATCGGGAGCTCCCGATAGCAAGGATCGAGAGGCGTGGTTGGAAATATTTTACAATTCCAGGAAAAAATATTGCATATGAAGCTTGAAAGAAATAAGGAGCACAATCCTCGAGAGTATACCGGATACTTTAACTTTGATGGTCTCTGTTCAAATTTATTACGTACATGGATCAACATGATAAAAAAATTCTCTAAAAAATAACAATTTTATAGAAAAAGAATTTTACGTTAATGGACGAAGTTATCAAATATCAGGAAAATAAGTTTTTAAATAAATTACATTAATATTATAGTAAAAAATAAATTACATTTTGAGTTAAATAAACTCAAACAGACCAGCAGAGTAAATATACTTTATATTATATCATTTAAAATACCGCATATTTTTAAATAAATATCAATATTATTCTCTTCTTCTTTTTTTAGTATCATACTTTTAAATAATCATTACAATAATTAATTACATTAAGACATTATAAATAATCTTAACTTTTTCACATTAAACATGTCTTTTACTAAAAATATCATATATATCGAATTTAGTATTTGCAGTTATTCTACAGTATCGAAAACATATCTCGGGATAAAAAAATATAATTAAACGTTATTGAAAGCTTTCGCAATATTTGTAGAAGAATGAGAAATTGCAAGGGTTTATCGGATATTAGAGTGGACTTAATAAAAATCTGCTGCTATTCGTCGCTGCATTAAAGACGAGCAATATAAGAAATCGCTTTGAGGGCATCGTGCTTGGAGGTCTTCGATAAATTGCGAGCTCAATAGTTCCAGCGGCACATTTTCTCAGGTTTTCCCCGGTTTTGCGCGCCCAAAGAGTAAAGAGGGACAAAAGTGAGAGGAAGTGAGGATCCGGCGAGTTAAAGTTATCGTTTTCATAACTCTTCGCGTTCAAAGAGGGTGGACCGGCCAATGAAAATATGCCTCTGTTACGGGAGTATTAGTGGGGATTAGCCGGAGATTTAGATTCATCTGAGGCTGGGCGCTCGCTAAATGTCTAATCCGGAAATATGGTTGTCTTTGCTCAAGTCAGGAGGATACCGAGGGACGTGCGTGCAAACCAACAGAATTCTCGACGGGTAAATCCGCAGCTTGCACTAAATATCACTTTGCTATGTTAGCGTTACATTACGTAAAACGGATTGCGGCATGGTAGATCCTTGCTTTTCTTGATTTGGAATCCTCGGTAGGGAAATGAAAGAAATGCGTCATAACCGCAGTATTTGCTCTGAGTCAACGTTGTCAGTTTTACTGCGGTATGACTCTGCGATTATCTTGCGATTGCTGTGTGTGATTGTAGAATCTTTTTATCACAATATCTAAAACCCATTCAAAATGATGGTTTAAATATTAACTGATATAAATGTACTATTATAAATTAAATGGAATTAATATCAGTGAATTTTAACTTTTTAAAAATTTTTAATTATCGTGCAAGCAACACAAACAGACTTGGCAATATACTGTTATTTTTTTTGTTTATTGGTATTTCAACATGTTGCATTTGTTTCGTAATGATATCCGCTTCTCGAAAAACAAAAATATCAGTAACTGCTTTGTGTAGCTGCTTTGCACTTTAATGAAAGAATTCTTTGACGTAAAACAGCGCCCGGCTTGTAAAGGTTTTTACAGCTGAATATCATGAGAAAGCATATGAAAGTATTGTTAGCGGAATAAAAGATAACAGGAAATAAACATTCTAGAAGAGAAAAATAAAGAAAAGAGTGAAATAACGAGTTGACATTCCAGTAGCGTAGCTAGAATTTTTTACACAATACAATTTTTTTAAGGATTTGTTAAAATTCCAATTTCTTTTGTCATCATAATTATATTTTAAACAATCTTTTTCATTTTTAATTTTTAGCTTATTTTATAACGTGACATATATGTATACGATAACAATTTATAATATTAACATTATGTAATTTTCTACTTGTATATACTCTTTATATTAACAATACATCAAAAGAATATTGATACTGTTATTTTTTAATTCTGTTTCCTTATTTATTTTAAACCTAATATGAGTCTATAAGAGATTTAGAAATCCAAATTTATTGTATAAAAAATTAATTCAGTAAGAAGTGATGAATGTCTCATGTTACACGTTTGTAAACAGGAAATAAAAAAAAAAATAGTGAAACGAAAATGTGAAAATCTAAGATAATGCACCATATGCGATGACGATAATGTATCCGATAATGTTATTGTGAATTGATACTGCCGCGTATGGTACAGACCATTGGAAGGGATGCGGTTCGTAATATCTGATATCCTAATGCGATATATTCTCTGTCTCTGCATGTGATCCAGGTATGCGGAAACAACGAACGATATAATTCTGCTACACCGCTTCACCATTAGTTTACGATCCCCAAGGGCGCACGAAGGGTTGGTCGCAATGTTTATAGGGCCCGGTAACAGGGAACCCGCGTAACGTAAGCACCCCCTTCAGGCCTCCTCTGTCCTGCTAGCAAAAGTTATAATTGCTGTATGTTAACTCGACGACCGGGATAGTGACCGCGTTTTTCTGGCACATCCATTATGTTTTTAGTATTACAATATTCTTCACCCACAATACAGGATGGTGAAATCAAATGTCTGTTTGAAAGAGAAATAAGTTCTCGACAAACAAATCAATATTGAATATCAAAATTAACGCAACTAAAGTTCAAATTGAAAATGGAACGCTTCATCAACTTGATAAAAGCGATACAACAATAGCACAAAAATTACTGTGTTTGCTTTCGAATCTGCGAACTTATAAAAACGATATTATCGTCTTATCGGAAAACTCAATCAGGGAACATTAATCTTCGCCAGTTCTGAGATTTTATTAACTTTAGAAAAATACAGCTTTCATAAATTGCAATGCTTTTAATAACAGCGTAAATGTATTTCACAAATTATAAATATGTCGCGTATTTTCTTAATATTTTCTTAATAACCGTTACAACGCCGAGCGTTGTGGAAAATGCGCATAGGTTTGTCATAAATCATAAATGCCGAGCCCAGGGCTTAATAAGTCGGCGTATCGGCGCGGTTTCCCTCTCTTGCTGTATCCTGCGTCCTCTGGTTTCCTACGGACTCAGAGAGGGCTTTCCCAACTACTCCCCGAAGACTATAGATTATTGCAACTTCTGACGCGCAAAGGATGGAATTAAAAACTTCTCCCGCCGACTCCTGTCTGGAGTTACCTGTGGCTGACGGATAAGGATTTAATTGGCTTTGTGTGAGGAAGTTTTAATGAATATATGCGACGCTGTACATTAATGCTTTATTGGCGCATGTTCTCGTTGTCATCACTGTTCGTCGTCTCGACATGGTACTTTTGCAGGCGGTGCAACCATGCTGTCCAGTATTGCTGCAGCGTGTTGTGGGATACTTCGTACACCGTTGCTGGTGTGCCGCACGTGTAAGCAACCACGAGTAATCCCCGTTTTATCTGAAGAATACGGTCATTTTAGGAAAGTAGTTGTCGTCTTTTCAATTATATGTTTAGAAAGTTTATTAACAGCAGCTGTCTTTATTACGTGAGACATTTGACAAATAGATTATGATAAATAAAATAATAGTAAGAGAGCAAATTAATTTCAGTAATGAAATAAATAAACTTTTATATATATTTTTTTTAATGATATTTTTGGTTAGACATTTACCACAAAGGGATACAGATTAGAAGCATTGATAGCTCCAATGTACGCAGCGAGTTGTATAGGAGCGTCGTACGTTTGCTTCAAATCCATTTTTTGTCTGTCTGATTTCTTCCAATCGATTACGTAATTTTCGTTCCTGCGAGTTTAATATCTACATATAAGACCATCTTGAATGTGCACAAGATGATTTAAAATTTTATCATTCAAAGAATACAGAAATAAACGTTGATGTAATTTAAAATCATCTTGTATGTACATGTTGTACAAAGTATATGTAAAATTAATTTAAGGAAACTATTTCAGCGAATATATATCTTATATATTAACGGAGAAATTAGGTCAATTAAAGAAACCTGAATAATTCTTAGATATACGAACTTAGATATAAATAATTTATAGATGCAGATTACATCTGAGAAAATTTAATAATATTGCATTCAGGATATTATTTCAAAAAAAAACTTTACGTAAAGTTTTTTATACCATAATCTTTATTATAAAAATTACCTTATAAATACCATATATTCAAAATATCTCTTTGGAAAACAAGTTAAAAATGTACCAAGGCGATAAGTATCGGAAAATACATTGTAGATATTTATGAAAAAATTTATTATGTACAAGAGGTACAAGCACTTGTTCAGCATTTTTCTTTGAATAAATAAAAAGTATTTGAGAAAGCATCTTGATTTAAAATGTTATCTTTCTGATAATTACAGTAGTCTTTAAAAAAGGATAATTTCAATCTTTCATAAAAATATAATTTTGATGTTTAGTAAATAAGTTGAAAAAATACACAGTTAATCTGTCTGTGTTAGAATCATCATACTTCATTTATTCAAACTATAAAATATAGAGTAGTAAGTTAAGTCAGTTTATTGACCATTACTTCGATAAATATAGCATTCTATTGTAAAAGTTATAAAAAGATAAAAGTTATAAAATAAAGATAAAACTATAAAATAAAGATTAGAAACCCGGCAGTGCCCTCTTGTCTACTTTGGTTAGAAATAGAGTTTCCTGATGATGGCAAAGCAAAGCCTCTGTTTTACCTATAAGAGGCTATGCAGTCAACTACGCCTTTGTAACGCAATTTCGCGTGAGCCACATGTGTTTCAATCGCTTTCACGTGATGCACATCTTCCAAAACGCGTTGGACACTCTTAAAAACTGATTCGATCCTCGAAGGAATCTCATACTCTTTTCCAAGTAGACTTTGTGCTATGCAAGAATGCAAAGATGCTCCATCCTCTAACAATGCTGTACCAGGATCAAATAGATTTATTTATTAAGCTTATTAAAGTTTCTCTTTCTCGTGAAACAACTTGTATATAAAATACCTTTCTTATGTATTTCAAAGCCTTCCTGCCCAAGCTTTTTTATCATTCTTTCCTTCCATGCCTCTAAAGCTAGCTTTGACTCTGGTGACATGGTTTGAGTAAGAATCTTAGTTACGCTAGGAAATTTTAATGTTTTCAGATCATCTTTCCCAGATATAGATAATATGTCTGTTGATTGTGTGGGAAAATCTTGTTTGCTACCCATGATTGGAAAAGATAGCAAATTCTTTATAATAATGTCAGGTAATCTTTCAAAATTAGAAGACATATATTTTGTGGCTGTGTTTTCATTATTAGATACATTTGAATTAGACAATTCAACTTTATTATCACTATTTTTTGTTGAGAAATTACATGTTGTATTAGTAAACTCAAGTTCTGTTTCTTTAGCAACTTGACTAGATTCAGAATGTAAAAGTCTTTCTGTAGTTTGGTCAATTGAGTTATTAATTTCCATCTCGCTAACTTTTTTTACAGAACTCTGATCTTTATCATTTAATTGCTCCTTTCGTGATTGTGTAGTGGAAGTAATCTTCTTGAATTTATTGCGAGTATTTTCCATAACCCAAAACAATTCTGTATCAGTCATGTTTAATTTTTCACAAGGTATCTTTCCTTTCTTTTCTAATTTTAGTCTTTTCTTCTTCTGGGTTTTTGTTTCAGCTAATGAACCGAATAGCGACTTATATTCTTTCATCAATCTTTCAATTTTATTAATCTTCGAGAAATGCCTTTTAATAACCGGTTGGCACATATTTTGTATATTAGAAGATATGTGTAAAACATATTGGGAAGTAACCAACATAATTGTAGGAATTGTTTTGTAGAATAAAATATATAGCTATGTACTTTCTTATTTTACACATAAAACTTCTCAGTAGCTCTGTTAATAAAAAATTAAACATACACACACACTATAAGTAATCAATAACATTCTGCTTTTCTTTAAAATACGGTTATATCTAATATTTCTCTTTAAAATATTAGAACATCATGTCTAATAAATAAGTAAAATTATGTACACATTATATATAATATTAAATTTCGCATAAAGATATTAATGTAAAAAAAGTTAAATTTTTTATCAAAATATTTTACATAAACATACAGTTATATGTCTCAATTATAATCAAATATAAAAAATGTTTTAAACAAAACTTACCGGAAAAACAGCCTTTTATTCTTAGCTGATTGTGTACTTCATGAAACGCGCGATTTATTTATAAAAAAACTTAAATAATTATAAAAATAAAAGACGATATGTCTTAGATTACAATATTATTAGAAAACCGACAGAATTAATTTTTACTTGACTGTTTAATTATATAAAATAGGTGGTGTACTTTATAATTGTTCAAAATAGTTGAAGAGGTTATGTATACATGATAAACTCAATTTAATTAAAAGCATTTTACCGCCATCTACAAATAAATTGTGTACAACCTTTCTATAGCATTTCGTTATCAACATTTGGTATAAATTCAAACTGAATAATGATATCTGTCGAGTAATTAGTCGTATAATTATATATAATTATAAGAAATTTTTGTTATTTTATAAAATTTTTTAAAGTTTTTCATTATAAAGAATACTACAGAATATTTTAGATACTAATAATGTAAATAATAATAATTTTATCTTTGTATAATATCATATTAAATAATAAATTAGATATTTTATTTATAATTGTGGATAAATTAATTAATTATTTTAAAAATAATACATTTAATATACAATTACAAATTTTTTGGATATTTTATTGGTGTTTTGTTCGATAATATTATATATTATCTAATTTTTTAATACATAACAAAATATTTTATTATTTTAATTATTATAATATTATTATAATTATAAAAATTTGTTTAATAACTAATAATGAATTTAATTATAATATTAATTTAGTAATAATTAAATGTAATTAATTACAGTATAATTTTCCTATAATATATAATTTTAGAATTAGTAATTATAATTATTAATGCGCTGCAATCCAAAATGTATATAACGCATGTAAACATATATTTGCAATGTGTATATGCGTTGCAAATATATGTTATTGATAAATACCACAGAATATTGCGTCAGTATTACGCTATTATTAGTTTATGAGCAAATCACTCGATTAATTTTGCTAAATGAAAAATTCCGTACTTTGTAATATCTGATCATTGAGGCTGTTTTTATGTCCAACAATTAAATAATTTTACACTACTTCATTGCGGGTAGTAATAAGATGCATTGATATATTATCAGCCATCGCATCGCCGACATGTTTTCGCATTATCGGTGTTTGTACGATCAGAATTACGAGCGCATTTCGCAATAAGAATCCGCAAAGTTGAATCTGAAACAGCCGTTTAATCGTACGTTTTATTTTATTGCCTCGAGTCGTGTATTTTTAAAAGAAGTTTTTTATGCTGTTCTTTATTGATATCCGGTTCTGACGTTCGTACTCTCTAAAGAAAAATTGTTGTATATCCTTTTCATGCAATTCGTAATATACGCAATTTTCAAGAAATCATTTAAAAAATTCTATGAATCAATCAAAATTTATAGATAAAAAAAGGATACAAGCATTTCGCATTTTTATAGAAAATAAAATTTTTTTTTTTTTTATTCACACGTCATTATATAAGAAAAGTATCCATAATTTTTATAGTAAAAATATTCTCTTTATTACGTAGCATTTAAAAATTCTTATTGATACTGGTTTTAAGAAATACATTTATAGAATACAATGTTTTGTTATTTAAATGACGAAATTAATTCCTTTGGAAAAATTTATTTTAGAAAATTTGAAAAAATAGTTAAAATTTACTGTAGAGAAAACCTAAGAAATAAAGATAAATTTGAATTTAAATGCCGATCGGCATTTAGACTGCGCGCGGATTAGTGAAGTAAGAGGCAAGGACAAAGCTGAAAATCAGCCGAAATATGCAACTAAATCCCAGCACTGCTTTAAAGTAACTTTAAAACTTACTTAAAAAAAATAACTGAAAGAATTAAACTAACGCGCTGTGCCGATTATATTAAAGTTCATCCTTGAAGAACTTGAAAAACTATAGGTTATTTTGGCTTAACCTTTCACACACTTTAAATTACCTCAAAATTTTTTTAACTCTTAATTTACTTTTAAAAATTTTAACTTCGTTAAAAGTTAATTTTCCCGAGGGTTAGTCAGACACTGCAAGTCTAGAAACATATCACCTAAAAAAATAGGGGATAGTACAGTGAAAACAAAGAAATATAATGCTTACATCCGATATCATGTATGTACAAGTCCGATCGGCGGCTGCTGCAGCGATTTCTTGCCTGGCCTGCACTGGTCAGGTGGAGTACGCCAGTGCAACCCCCTGCCCCTCATATTGTGCTTGGCTTATGCAACAATTGTTCGCGGGCGACCTTTGATGCGATAAAACTTTCTCTCTTCCCCCCGCAGAAAATTAACGATATGACGTGCTTTATTGTTTGACGTGCTCTGATACCGCTGAGCCTATCGTTGCACTGACATAAAACCGGACTCGTGGCCCTTTCGAAGGCTCGAGGGTGTACCTCCTGCCCTCTTTCCCATGATTAACGAGGATTTTTCTGCTAATTTAATAACGGCCTGCTGTCGAATCGAGTTCATGGCAGACCATTTGTAAAACGGCGATTATCCCGAGTGGCGTCGAAGTAACAGGAAGATAACGCTTGCAGCGGACAGTGATATATGGCGCCGTTTATTTAACAATTAATCCCTTTTTCACCATTTAGTTGCAAAAAGGAATTTTTGTCGCACTTATATTTTAAATTATACCGTGAATTAGAAAATTCAAACAAATATATATTAAAATATATATTATTTATATTATTTTTATCGACAAATATTTTTTCAGAATTCCGAAAAAACAAGGTCGACTCTAAACTATGTTAAATTTCTTTATTTATTTACTTCTTCTCATCTGTCCTCTTTCTCTTTTTACTATTTCGTCAATCACGAGACATATGATAGGTTGCTACAGAAAGGGACTGCAGCAAGAGATAAACTGGACGGAAAAAATGTTTTTACGTAATGCTGCAACCGAAAACCGTCGTCGCAGAGCCGAGTGACAGTGAAAGTTTCGTCATATATGAAATTTGAGATGTGCAGAAAAAGCACGCTGTATCATATCAATGAATCCAAATTAATACTAATGGGCCGTATATTGTTACATATATTTAAACGGTTAAAGCCAGAAAATTATATTTACGTATATAATACATTATATACGCCAAAAGCGTATAGTTATATCAGCGATATATGTCATGCGATATCTTTCACATTCATGGGGATTAATTGTATCGGAGTTTGGCTTAAGTTCAAGTTAACTAATTCTAGGTTGAGTAAAACCTATTATCCTTTCGAATTATAATCCTATCCATAATGTAGATGAAATAACAGGATTTTACCAGATAAAGTATCTTGGTTTTACCTTCAAATTGAAATAATCACTTTGAAAGAGAGAGTTCACGGATTTACGAGATTTCAATTTAAAAAATGACAAGATTACATGTGTCTTTAATGTGATAAAAAATTGTTGCGCGCGCGAAAGTTCCTATTTTGTTTTGCTGAAAGAATCCAATTCTACAAATTAAAAGAAAATAGAAGTAACCTATCAATAATTAAATCTTCCTATCGATTTGATCTTATTTGTAATTCTCAACCCTTCTAATTTCATCCAACGAAAGAAGTTCTACAAGAAATCTGATAATTCCACATTGTTCTTATGCGTTAATCCAAACGTTTCATCGAGAATAACGGTGTCTCCTGCGGGGGATTGATAGATCGATTTTTAATTCCCACCAACGCAAGTTGATCGCACAGTCTAACAAAGAATTTTCGTGACGAGTTCGCTAGAAAAATCATTTTAGAAAGGCGTATTAGCTACGCGTACCTCTACCTTCTTGCCAGAGGTACTATTGCATTGCTATAACTGCTCCTACATCTCTATTTACGTGCGTATGTGTGTGAGTGAGCGAGGTATCGCGTATAGACGTGCGATACACGTGTAATTCGTCTCGGCGAGATGCAATGCTGTGAGAAAAGACTCCACCGGTATAAAAGGGGGTGTGTCTCGTAAGGTCCGCATCAGTTTCAGTAGTGATCTCTGCATCGCCACACCATTACCGCCACCATGAACGCTATAGTGAGTTCTAGTTCTAATTCTACTTCTCCGAGTAACTGGAATCGTCACGATACTGCATTCGAGGGAGATCTCGTGATTTACCAATTTTTGCGGAAAAATAATTTACCCCAAGGAGAACAGGAAAGTCAAAATAATATCAATTTGACGTTATTGACCGATTATTGACTTGAATTTTTATCATTTCTTTTTTGTCATGATTCAATCAATATGATATTATTTTGACTTTCTCGATTTCCTTAATTGAAATGAGTTTACGCACCCCGTAAATAGAATTCATTACAAGATATTTCTGATACGGTTTTTTGATTATTTCACGATATGTGATACTAGTATTATTTTTGTTCATTATAGATATTCTAGAATGATTTTTATTTTTTTATTTATATGCACATGTCTCACGTATTTTCTGTATTTTTGTGAAATATGGTGTTCGTTGTTCGAGATATTTTAAAAAATGTTTTTCTTTGTACGTCCATATTATAAAGGATTTTAGATTTGTTTTGTTTTTTTGTGTTGTACTAGATGCGCAACACAAGAATTATTTTCTTTCTCGCTTCGTGTAAATATCAAACATGGGTATATATTCGTTTGTGCTTTAAACAGAAAAAATTAAATTAGTTTAGGTATAAAAAAAAGCGGATTTACTGTCAACCGTTTCATAAGAAAATAAACTGATATAAAACATAATATCTATTTAACACTCTTTCACAATTTTTAAATAATATACTTTATCTATATAATATTTAGTTGAATAAATTCCTTGCAGCTTGTATTAGCCATTCTCAGCCTGGCAATGCCTATTTATGGCGAAGAAACACAAGTAGAAAAAAAACAGGAGAAGAGGGGTATCTTAGGGTTGGGTTACGGAGGATATGGAGGATATGGAGGATACGGAGGATACGGAGGATACGGTGGATTAGGAAATTCTCTGATTGCGGGATCAGGTTACGGAGGTAATTTCCGGTTAAAAGTTCTTAACGCCCGACGATTTGCGCGGGTACCTAATTTTATCTCGATTGTGAAGGTCACGCCCTTTCGGTTTCAGGTCACGGACAAAGTGGTTATCTCGGTGTTGCCCCAGCAATTGCCTCCTCAGGTCACGGCATTTTCGCACCCGCCTACGGCTACAGCAACGTGCCCATAGCGTCTCATGGATACAGTGCTCCTCTGGCTTATCGTATTGGTTATTCTGGTGGTCCAGGATACGGTGGGGCGAATCTAGGAGGACTCGGACACGGTGCCGCAGGAGCCGCAGGAGTCGCAGGAGCTGCAGGAGCTGCATATAGCACCGGATTGGGATACGGCGCGAGGGGTGGTCTTGGACACGGTGCGGGACTCGGATACGGTGCTGGACTCGGATACGGCGCGGGATTGGGACATGGTCTCGGTGCTGGTCTCGGTCGTACTGGTCTAGGTGCCGGTTACGGTGCCGGTTACGGTGCCGGTTATGGTGCCGGTTACGGCCACGGATGGTGAAGACGCGGCGACTGATCAATTATCTGACACACGCGGTGTCGCGAAACGTCCATGATCCTTCAATTTCTCTTGTCAACTTTGTCCTGATTGGCCTTACCACTCTCAAGTTTTATATCGTGCGACTTCCAAATAAATTTTATATTTTTTAGTAATCCGCAGTACCTTTCTTATGTCTCCATTCTTACAGCGAGGGTGAATTATAATCAGTGATCTCTTGGAAATTAAATTGATCAATCTGTAAAATAAAAAACAGAAGAAATTAATGAAATTAATAAATTAATCACTAATATTAAAATTAAGAAATTTATAAAAAAATGGAATTGATCAATTTTGATTTCTCGGAGACTCTATTATGTGACTATCATGTTAGATGTGTTCGTCATGAACAATTAACATTTTTGTATCAATAAATACAATATAATATTTTTTTTTATTTTCACTTTTTTTTCTTTTTTTAGATTGTTTCTATATTTGTGAAATATTGTTTATAAAATATTAATACCATTTTAATACTATTATTTAATACTATTAATATGTGTTTCAACTATTTTCTTAAGATGTGCATTTTTTAAAGAACCATCTAACGTGCACATTACACATGTGACATCTTTGTATCTGAACATGTAATATCAAAAATAAATAGACAAAATATATTTTTATAAAATAATAAAATAGAATTAAATATAAAAACAAGAAATATGAATAATAAAATTATATAACAAGTAGATTAGTTTTTCGGAAGTCGATAAATAAAATTTCTACTTTATGTACGCTAGTTGCCATCTCGTCCCTAGGTGGCGTTAATGAACAATCATATGTTCAAAATAGGTTAAACAACATTCGGTGAGGTTAAGTTACTCTAGGAAAAGTCTATTAATTACGTTAGCCATGAATTTCCTGACCAAAAGTGTAATGAATATAGCGAGAACTTGCATAGCAAATACCATCCAAAGTACGATCATTGCGTGATACGATATAATTAATTTTTTTAGTTATCTAACCTCTAATTTAATTTCTGAATAAAGAGTGATTACTGTCCTAATAAATTCTTTTCTAAAGTTTTTATTTTATTTATATATAATCAGATTATTTTAGTTTTGACAATATAATCTGATTATTTTATTTATTTCAGGTAGCAACCTAACTACGAAATTTTGTAGGGACAGCTATAGCCAAGGTAATATTCCATAATGTCAATTTATTTAACAATGAACTGAAATCTTGTACTTGCTATTAGCAGGAAACATACTGAATGCTACAAGGATATGTGTGAGCACAGCATTACAAGGTAATAAAATTTTTTAATCTCCATGCAAGTCATAATCATAATCTGTTTCCAGCAAGTGACAGTGTTATGGTTGTTTTACAATATGCTCTTTGTTTCCTGTTTCTTGCTTTTTATCGACAATTATATTTCTTGATATGTGTTTTCTGTTTCTTCTGAAGTTCGTTAACTTTATCTCGAGCAATAGAAAATGAAAAACGAGATAAGAAGCAAAAAGGCAAGATACAAAAAATAGCAAAAAGCAAGAACAGGAAACAAAAAGCACATTGTAGAATAGGCCTAACACAGTAATCATATCACTTTTGTTTAACATTAGAAAACAACAAGAATGTAATGATTCACTCTGTCATTTGTGTAACGTGAACCCCCTGTTTTATATATCGGAATTCAACTCTCATTCAAAGCAGAAAGTAATTTTAACGTAATTAAATGTTCATACTTTTATTATAACAATTGATTTATTGTCACTTGAACTTACTGCTGAAAATTCAAGCTAATATTGACAGAAATAAGAGCCTTTATTTTAAGATTGAATGATTGAAAGAAAAATCAAGGAAAACTCGTTCTCAATTTTAAATGACTTGTTATGGACGTTATTTCTGAACAGATCGTTATTTTAGATATTGTTTTTAAGTAATATTTTGTGATATTTTTTTTTTTTTGAAATACAAAATTCAATTTTATTTCCGTTTACTATTCTTAATTATTAAAAATTAGTGTAATCATTACAAGATATCAATTTGTTTAAATTTTTTTTAATTGTATATATATAATTATTAATTGTTAATAATATAAATATTTAACATGATATATATATGTACTTAATTTCGTAATTAAACGCACTCGAATTTCTTTCGTGAAGGACGTGTGAGGAATGTTTGAAAATAGAAAAATCAAGATAAATGTATATTAATAGTTTGATGACTTATTTACGTGAAATTGTGTGAAACGTTCGAGGTATCGCATTTCTTTTAAGCGTGACTAGATTGGTCCTCTCCGAACCATCTATAATCGCCTATAGATACATATCTTCGCGATTTTCTGCTTGGATCCGGATTCTGCCAAAGAAGTGGTCGAATCTCATAGGAAGTCGGCTAGATTCCCATCGCGGCCGGAATTCTTCTGCCGCAAAAATACGTGCAGCCCTCACCTCTTTGATCCCCATGGACAGAGATCTCCAAATACCAAAGGGATCTATTCGTCCACTTCGCAAGAAAGGGCTCGCGCTGCGTAAAGACGGAGCCCTTGTGACCACTAGCGAAAATCGCTGAGAATTGAGGGGTGTGACGTGTCCATTTGCGGTTGACCAGTTGTTGCTATGGGATCAGGCACTATCCGCGTGTTTCCCTCTTTCCGCTTTTCTCGCAACCCTACAAAGGGCGGGTCTGTGATCCATTCATGACAGCATTCGTGAGAGTGTTCGCAAACGATGCCTTATCAGAATTAGAGATCTTTCGTTTCGTTAATTTGATGGTCCTAGGCAGAAATTTTTTGTTTACACTTAGTTTCTGTATTATAAATGTGTATTACATATTTTTCTAATATTTTCATCTTCCGTTTTGATTTCTTATCCAAGCTGTTGAATTTTTCGTATAATATATTCGATAAAAAAGAATGCTCGTTGTGGAGCATCCTTATGTCAGTTTTCGAGAATGAAAGCTGTCGGAAATGACATTGACAATTTTAGAATTGCCTGTCAGAGCCGTAATATTTTACGATCATGCTAAATTTTATGCCATATACTTTCGCAAAAAAATTGTAAATGGATAAACAAAAAATATTTTTTACAAACTAAAATAGAACGAATTAATTTTTGATGAAGAATCCAATCATATTTATTTCGACTTTGTAAATGTTTGTAGATATCTTATGAATGAACGTAACCGCTGCTTTATATATTCACATCTTGGCAATTCAAATTAATTTAATATAATAAATATTAATTTAGCATTAACTTATTGGTCCCAATTATTATGATGTAATTTTTATGACTAAGGATGAGAAGAAGAATTCTGAAATTCGCATTTTTTCAGTTGTAAGATCGCAATCATGACAAAAAAGATTTCTCGAAGAAACGAAGGAACCAGGGAAAGAAAGGAAAAGGATTTGCGACGTTGTAACGATGCAACAAAGCGCAACACCGACGTCGAAAATTTTCGCAATGTAATCTTACGTATTCATCGGTAAGAAAAGGGTTTGCCTTTCGTACATAATAGCTGTCTGGCAGAGTGAGGAGGAGTTAGGACGGATTAGTCACTATGCCGCTGGACATCTGTCGCATTGATGGACGGTGGTCAGCCAACTCTCTCGATATGATCAATGGTACTTTCTTTGGGTAAACCTTGATGACCGTAGAATGTCACAGCTCTGGCAGGCAACTCTAAAATTGTCCGTGTCACCTCCGACAGCTTTCATTCTCGAAAACTGATCACTCCATAACGAGCATCCTTTTTATCGAATATACCGTCATACGATACTCGTTTTAACTAATGTCTCGAAGCAAACGTGAATATTTTGCGACCAAATATTATGACATTCTATTTATAAGACGTTTTATTTTGTTAAGTATACCGATAATATTGCGTTCTAAAAGCAAATGTCAAAATTAATTTATTTATTCATTATATTCTATATAAAGATCAAAATTTTTTAATTTGACATGATGCTTTTTTTTAAATTAAATTTTTTAAATCGTGTGAATTAAATTTGCAAGAGTGATATTAGAAAAATTATGAACCGTGCATAAATTCGTCATTTGACACAACGATGTTTTTGAATGTATAATGCCGTGCATTTTGCGAGAGACACGTGTTAGCTTTATTTTTACTAGCATCTTGCAAATCAACAATCTTGTAAACGTGCGGAAAAAGATATTAAGGATACAAAAGATCAAACATTAAAATTCTGATATAGGTTTTAAAAAAATGCTTTTACTCGGTTGTGTAAGGATTGCTACGTCATTTATCTTACTTTTCCCAGAGGAGATTTTGTTCCTTTCTCATATTGATTGTTGACTTATTTACGAAAGTTTTCGTTCTCAACTTACCATATAGTTCTTCCATTCTTTCGGGATCTCTTTCATCTTTTTCGTGGCTTTGAAAAGAATCTTACATATTTCGCAACATTTCTTTTTCTGTTATGATTACTTATTTTTTTCGTAAATATTGAAAAAGCAAAATATTATGCTTATCTCGAATTCTAGATACATCCTAACAATATATATATTAATATAATTGGCAATATCTTTGAATAATGATTAAAAATTATAAAAATTTATCGAAACGTGCGCGAAGTAATAAATAAATTCCGCCAATTATATTTAAAGATGAAAATGTATAGAAAATTGCTTAGAGATATTTTTCGATTGTCATAATATTAATAAGAACAAAAGACTCTTGATTTCAATAAACAATAAATATAATAAAGGGTATGTAAGAGTCTAAATTATCAATTTTTATGTTGAGAACAATGAAAGAGTATATTACATAACGAATATTATTATAATAATATTTATAATAATATTATTATTATAATATTCATTATGTAATATATTTTTTAAATATATTTGTTGTCATAATGAAATCGATAATTCTATTTTTTTTAATTATTTTCTATCTGATTACGGGAAACGATTGCGTGATTATTTATACCAATCCAGGATTGGAACAGATCAGATTTGGAAGTACTTTATGGCAAATGCATAGAAGAGGCGGACCATACAAAAAGCCCAGAGTTTCGAAGAATCCTTTCGACGGCGCACCATTTATGAAGGGCGTAGTTTTAAAAACTGTTATCAGAAAACCGAAGAAACCTAACTCTGCGAATCGAAAATGCGTCATTGTGAGATTGTCGAACGGCAAAGAAATGACGGCATATGTTCCCGGTAAGATCTCGAAATAATTCTAACTTGCAGCAATACTGCATTCGAGTCATAAACCCGCCAGGAAATTTGAGGCGTCATGTAGTACGCGTTAGAAAATTTAGATGAATTAAATTATTTCAGGAATCGGTCATAATCTGCAGGAACATAATATAGTGCTGTGCAAGAATGGACGACTGCGAGATACACCTGGAGTTAAAATAAAATGCGTGCGTGGAAAGTACGATTTGCCACACGCATCTAAGCGCGATTAATTTATAACTATTAATTGTTATCATACGTATGCCTGACAAAATTAATGTAATTTCTGTAAAAAAAAGGATGTCAACTGTACTATTGTCTATACTTATGTTAATGTACAATTGGTATTGATAAAAAATAATAATTAGTTCCTAAAAACCGTATTTTTAATTTTGAAAATACATCATTGCGAGATTATTGAATAGTACCGAAATGATAGTATGTATTTCTAGTAAGATATAATGTAAAGGTATAGTATTATCTAATTAATCTACTCTTCGGAAATTTTACATTTCTGAATTAAGATTAAGAAAATTTTGCATTTATATAAACAATAAAATTGCGATATTATAGGAATGTTGAGCGTCGATCAAGGAACGTGATATAAGATTCCTGAATCCTAAATACAACTTTTTAATATATGTACGTTAAAGATATTATTGGTGTTGATCAAGACATTTCGATTTCGCACAATCGATCAACATAGCTCACCCTCGTAATCGCGATGGAAAGCAATTTTCGGGACGTCACGGTTTAGAGATTAGCCGTGAAAATTGCGGCCCTTTGACACACTTTTGGCATGCTGAACTCCACCACACATTTACCGTTACCTGGCTCGCGGGTTCGTTATTGTAACGGTGGATGGACAATGGAACTGCTATCGGAGCACAATGAGAAAAGGGTTGTGACACAGCATCCGCTTTTTCGACATTATTACGGAGGGGTTGGTCGTCGCGCATCTGCACAACCTTCATTCGCCCACGCGACCATCGACCAGCGACCAGCGACCATATGACATGCTGACCAATATCCCGATATTTGGAGAAGATCGGCTCTCAACCTGAAATCTTCAGTGAAGCGAAGAAAGATTCTTATATAAATTTCTGAATAAGTATCGTGCACAGAAATTGAATTTGGATCGTTCAAACGAATTTTTGTTCCGTTTAAAGATAAAAGAATTCTTACATTGCAAATGGGGGTTTTTTAATATTAAATATTAAAGTAATTTAAATTAGATGGAAATAAAAAATTCGAACAAAAATTTCTGAAAATGGTTTTTCGTTATTCGTTCTTTTTTTAATTTGAATTATTTTTAATATTATTTATATATATTGTGTGAATGAGAACCTGTTATAAAATAGGCTTATCCCAAGGGCGGTGGCTATCTCAAGGGATAATAGCGCCACGAGGCGTGCGTACGCCAGAATGTTTCATTAAACTTCCGCAATATATTGTCTTTCTTATTTTACGGAAAATATAGCTGACGTCATGGTGTTAATCATGGGTATTTATTCAAGAATTTGTTGAACTACGAGTAGAGTTTTAAAATTGTAGAATCATAAAAATTATTTCTGCAGAAGCTTTTTCTATTTTTATTTTTATTTATATTTATGTTTATATTAAAATGCAATTTTTTTATTTCTGGTTATATCAAGATATTTCAGTTTGTATGATTATTAAAAAATGGTTTTTGACATTAATAACATTTTTTTACTGTCAGAACTATTGGAAATAATTGTTTACATATTTTATAAAATAAATAATTAATAGTTAAATACCCGAAATAAATAAATTAAATAAATAAAAAATAAATCAATAATTATTTTGTAAAATATGTAAAAGATATTTCCAAAAGATAATTAATAGGTTAATATCCAGGTAGCAATTTGTTAAACGTCATTTTGATGTCAAATGGCGATAAATAATCAGTTTATGCTACCGGATAAGTATAAGTTTAAATAGAAAATTCAAAGAAGCTAAAGTTAAACCTTTAAGTACTGAACTCTATCTAACAATTTCTCCCAAGTTCTTCTAACGTCCATCTTTTAAAAATATACATATAATAATAAAAGCTGATATGCCTTTTACGTATGGAATCGATAGGTAGAATTTAGATTCAAAACGAAGTGCAAATGTCCCGACTTAGAATTTAGTGATTACAATATCATAATCAAAATTCTGTACAACTAAATGTATTCTAATAAATACATAAAAGAGTACGTATTTGAGATGAAACTTTACTTAAAACACGAAAACGTTTCAAACAAGGACGTCTACAAAGAATCTCTGAGCAGAATCGCCGTTATGAACTGATTCAACAACGGTAACAAAATTGGAAGAAAGTTTAAAATGCATGTCTTCAAATGACTAATAGTGCTCTGCCAAAAGCTTTTCAAACAAATGGCGAGTAAACATTTCCTGTGCTGTCGCACGATTGTGCCTAACTCTTTGCTGTTCGGCTTAGTAATCGGACACCGGACGATCTTTTCTGAAAATTCTGCAGTTCGACTACTCCTTTCTTTCCATCACAAGCATTTCTTTTTACGTCGCATGTGCTCAGCTGTCCCGTTATTTTATGTACGTATAATTTTTAATAAAATTATTTCATTTATAAAATTATTTCTGTCCATATTGGCGAGTTTAATTTTGCGGGCATGCTTACAAAAATATAATATAACAATAAAGATTATTTATAAAATAAATTATTAATTGTTAAATATTGATTTGCTTTATTCCATAATAATTTTTGTAAAATTCGGGTCAGGTCTCTTAATAAGTATCCGTTTCAATATTTGTTAATATATCTCGAATTACAACTTAATTCAAGTATATCCCTTTTCGAGGTACCTCGAAATATAACCTACCGTTACGCATGCCAAGGTAATCCATCTTCATCGAGTCACAAAGAAAGGATTTTCAGTCAAGAAATAAATTGATCTTTGAAGTGTAAAGGTGTGTCGGAACAAGAAAGCAAACGAGAGTTTTCGCAAAAATTTGACAAATAATTGAGAATAAGCAAATCTTGAATAACTGTTTGTAAGCGTAGGTCAGAATGCTAAATGAAAAATGCAACTGACATTCTTTTCCTATTTTGCAACTCTTTGTAATATTGACAGTTGAAAATCTAACAATGACGTATCCAAGGTTATTAAAGGTTGAAAAGTTAGAAAAAAGAAATTTAAATATAAAAGAAAGAGCACCTAGTCATTAATAAAAAGTAAAGGTACATATATTGTGCGAATAATTTACCTAAGATGTCTTTAATGAAGGTCTTTTTTCAATAATTAATATATTCTTTAATTCCATGCATTACATTATTTACATATTATTTCTGTAAAGTATTGTCATTAATGAAAAATTATTTTGCATTTTTAAATAAAACAATGTAATAAATATTTGACTTATAGGTAATATTGAATAAGGAGTAGTATATAATAAAAATTAAATATTGACGCTTTGTGATCACATTGCTTTATTATTAATGATGATAATTATACATTATTATATGATACAGATAAAAAATATAAGAAAAGAATGTATAAATATAGAATGTAGATAAGTATTCATTTTAAATGTATATCATTTTTAATATGATGTTATACTTGAGATTGATCTCATAAATTGTAGATTTTTTGCATTTTCCTTCAGACATAAACAAATAAAGATCAAAGAGCAAATATGAGAGGCTTCTGTTCACTTCTTACTTTTACGATTGTGATCGGTATTCATAATTGATTCTTATATTTAAGACTTAAGTATAGTCTTAAGACATCAATTAAAGAGCCGCGTTAGCACTTAAAATCACTATTTAAGACATCTTATATATACGGAGAGAATTTTTTCTTAGAGTTTACCCTGAAAATATGATAATCGTGGGACAACATTGTATTTCGAAGAATTTTAATGTAAACCTCTCATTCATTAATAAAACTACAATAAAATATAAAATAAGTTTGATCAATTTTACTGAAATGCATGGTAAACATTTTTTTAATATTGTATTGTACAACAATTACTATATTTTCAGGTTAAATTTTAAAAGAAAATTCTCTCCGTGTATATAATACCTGTAACTCTGATAACAAGTCAACAATTGCGTCGATCAGCCCATGGATGAGTGATAATGATGAATCACGTACACATTGCATGATTTAAACACGCAGTTATCTTGTGGTACTCATATTTGGTAACAGTGATCTAGTTTCGAAATTAATTTACACCTGATGCGACGCGACGTAGAATCAAAATTTTAGTTGATTGGGGTGTGTTTAATTGTGCTCACTTTTCCCTCCCGCTTCGGTTCACAAGATCTCTCTGTTTCCGATCTAAACAGTATATTCCACCAAAGTAAAACCGAATTAAGAACTTTAGTGGAAACTAGACTGTATACTAGTATACAATATGTACGGTATACGATATAATGTGCATTATAATATTCGAGAATTATCGGATAGCGAATTCTTGAAAATTAAAAATGTCTTAATCAAACCCATCAAATGTTTTAATGGTTTATGTTTAATTAAATATTTTTATGAATATAATTTATTGAGATTAGCGATAGCATAGTCACCATTAAATCCAAGAGATCCAAGAAAATATGATGTCCGTTTCAAGTGTCCGTTCTTGCTTTGCGGTCCCGCCACTTGTAAATACCCTGAGAAAACTATCAACGATGCATCTGGCTATTCATGGGTCGCAAATCCAGACATTCGAGCGAAAGCGATGGGGTGGATATGTTGTGTCCATCCGATACCGTTACGATGCGTCGCTGTGCCTGTGAGCGTGAGACAGATGCAAATGGCGAATGCATTCATCCGTTGCTGGGACCGGCGATCACGGGAAAAATCGCAAATAACGGGTTGCGGCCGTTTCATGGGCGCACCATAGAAATGTGGGTTATGCAGCCAAAAGAGCAAAAATTTGTATACATAAGAAAGGAGGCTGTGCGGTGAATTGAGCGCCGGGATGCTTTTCTATGAATGACAAGCTTCAAATCTGGAGCCTAGAATGGACGACTAAATTTGGCGTGATCGCGAGACACCGACATAATGAGGCATCGCTGTCGTCGTATCAGAAGTAACCCTTCATACTGACGAGGTTCGTTTTTCATTTTATTATATATCTGTATATCAATAATCTATATTATTATTATGTAGATTACTTTTATTAGATTATTTTTATTAATAAAGGTACTAATAACTTATAACTTTTTTATTAGATTACCTTTACTTAGATCATTTTTATTCTATATATCAATTTTTTTTAATATTAATGAGACTATATATTAATGAGGCGGATAGGAGAGCAACTACGAATGTGTTACCTATGATTTTAATACCCATGACTATAATATGAAATGACGATTGTTTTTCGCAAAAAGAGATAATGGTAAATGCATTCACAGTTTAGAACTTTTATTGAGGGATATTTGTTTGCTTTTCTGCTGTTTACTGCTTAGAATAATAATGTTGAGAATTATTGGAAAGTAATTATTCGCTTATTGATCTAATCAGTACATTTTTTTAAATACGAACATTTTTAAATACTTTAGCAAAATTATTTTTCCCGTGCATGACATGTAAAAGAATCCCGTAAATGAAAAATAGATTCTTTTAATTTATTTTCACTAGAAAACAAACTGTCTATTGAAAAATGATGTTTAATAAGTTTTGGCTCAACTATTATTGTGCTTCTTTAGAAATGAATTAATGCTCCCTTGAGAAATAGAATGACATTCAAGCATTCAACGTAATTTTCTTTTGAACTGAATAATAGAATTGCTAGCTTTGCAATGTTTATACAACCTTACACAATTAATATTAAACTTCCATAAATCATACTGACAAGCGTAAAACAAAAATATCTAGTACAAAAACCCTTTTCTCTATTCTGAAGTCATTAAACTTTCAGTTTGTAGACCGTTATAAGTATCGTTTGTAGAGCTGTATATACTGTATATAATTATTGATCCTCAAGATGGAGGTTTATTTGGAAGTTAACATTCAATTTAAGTGTCATTTCGGACCGCTAACGCCTAGTTCGGTGTATTTTTTTTGTAAGGGATGAGCATCGGAATCTTTATATACGTATCGAATACTTAATGTCATTTTGTAATTTTTACAAAATATACAACACAATTAAAACTTAAGCCTTCTATCAGTCACGTTGATAAGAACAATCAAAAAGAGGAAATCTTTTCTTCTGCTCTGAAGTCAATTTAGGTGTCTGCGTATTCTATTTAGAATTCTATTTATTTTTAAACATACTGCATATGTTTATTTTTTCTAAAGAACTTTGCGCAAAATGACTTACAAGAGAATAGTTAAATATCACCATATATGTATATATTATTGTGTACGTCACCAGAAAAATAGTTTTAGATTCTAAGTTGAAGAGCAGAAAAAGTTAGTTTAATTAAAATTATTACTTATTATTCACTAGTTAATAAAGTTTTGAAAAACCACTGCAGTAAAATAGTCGAGGTTCTCTCTATTTTTGTAGTATTTATATTTTGAACAATATTATTACCAAGTGTTTCAGACCACTTATACACCCTATTTAAAAACGAGAGAAATATAGTTATTTAAAAAAATGTTTTAGAGAGACAAAAGTTGTTGGGGGTTAAGTAATGCATTACATTGGCATATTCGATTGACCTTAGGTAGCAAGGCCATGTCAAGGTCGACTTGAATTTTTTTAATAGGAACCCATATCTTTCACTGCATATTCTTATAGCTGACGTCGAGATTTGTAATTTATAAATCTTTATAACTTACAAAATAAAAATAAATTACAAATAAATATTTTTACTTGAGTAATCTAATCGCATTATTATTATAACTTGCGGAAATTGACACTAAATTAACTTATGTGAGATATTAGCATTTTTTGAAATTTATTAATAAGAATTAAGAAACGAAAGAGCATAAAACCACAGCACAAGTTGTTTTATGTGATATTTAATCTATTCAATATTTCAAAATTAGACGTTTCGGCCATTATCTGGCCATCTTCGGTAATTACAAAATAAATAAACGCGTAGGATAACATAACAGAACAATGATACACAATGTCGATACGTTTTCAAGATAATAGTCCAATTTGTCTGTCAAAGTGCCTACGATGAAGTAGAAATGTTAACGAATTGCGGGAAAAAACAGGTATGCAGTTAATTTTGTATTAATCAGTTCAGGAGATATTAATTGTATCACATTTTTTGTATATTAGAATCTGGAAACTCTCTTGATTGACACACAATTCGAAACAATTTCAATAAACCTCATCTACCACAGAACACATGCGCACGTATAATACGGATAAGATTTGGAAATTTGACTAAATTGATTAATGACGGCGATGTTTATAATTTTGTATTTTATGCGTTTATTTATTTTGTATTTACTAAAGATGGATAAGATTTGGAAATTTGACTAAATTGATTAATGACGGCGATGTTTATAATTTTGTATCCTATGCGTTTATTTATTTTGTATTTACTAAAGATGGATAAGATTTGGAAATTTGACTAAATTGATTAATGACGGCGATGTTTATAATTTTGTATCCTATGCGTTTATTTATTTTGTAATTACTGAAGATGGCCAGATAATGGCCGAAACGTCTGATTTTGAAATATTGAATAGATTAAATATTACATAAAACAACTTATGTTATGTGGTTATATGCTCTTTCGTTTCTTAATTTTTTTAGTTTATTATCTGATAAAACAGATCTAATCGATTTCAAAATATTACTCGAGACATCCAGAGTTTAATGATTGTGCAATGCGCACATAGTACTTAGATATAAGTCAGAATCAAACTTTATTAAACATAAATTTGAACAAAAAACGCGATGAAATCGTAGCTCCCAGAATTGGCAGCGTCTTTATTAAAATTATTTTCCTCTATTGTTCGTCTGTATCGATATAGATTAATTTTATTTTCTTACATGTTTATTTTTACGAATGTAGATTAACTTTAATCCTGGTTTGATTTACTTTTTATCTTTTTCTGAACCTAAAAATTAAAATTAAGAAAAGAAAAAGTACGATTCTAGCACGATTCCTTTTTTAATTGATTTCTCCATATAAACAACTGAAATAACTATACACATATGAACATTTCTGGGGTGACAAAATTATTATTACACGCGGGCGGCCAATTCTTTTTGCATATCTGTATTTAGTATAATCTGCAGTAGACCATGTAAAAATGAGCGATATTAGATTCCCTTATTAAATTATTATTATTATATTATATAACAATATAATATTATATTATAATTTATAAAAAAAAGAAAACGATATACTTATTTAGTATATCTTGATATATATAGATATATCTAGATATATTGATTTTAACAAATACAGAACAAAATAATATATTATTTCTCAGTACATAAACTTTTAGATTGTACAAAATAAAAGTATATTACAAGTATATATATACACATAA
The DNA here is from genome assembly GCF_001594075.2 of Trachymyrmex cornetzi. Lineage (NCBI taxonomy): Eukaryota > Metazoa > Arthropoda > Insecta > Hymenoptera > Formicidae > Trachymyrmex > Trachymyrmex cornetzi. Next base: position 816,684 of record NW_017299892.1, on the reverse strand, counting down.
AGAAATATTTTAGAATAAAATAAATAATATATACTATAAAATGAAAAATATGCTAAAATAAGGAATTACGTAAATGTACGTTCATGTCATGTGCTATTTCACACTTTGGTTTGTGTTATTTTGGAAATCGCTTGTGATTACCTGTAATTCAAAAGAACACGTGTCTTTTCGACGTTCAACCAACAGGTTGCACAGTTTCCCCACTACTTTCCCTAAGAAAGAAGTTTGGGGCCTCAGAAGGGTAGCTATATAAAGCTTCTCCAACCCCGAGCGAAACTAGATAGATATAGAAATTTGCCCAGTAAAGTTTGTCTCGAGTAAGAAATCCAGTTTATCTCTTTTCCTACGTTCGAAACAAATACATATTAAAGTAATCACGCGTTCGCGGTAATCAAATATAATAATAAGAAAACGAGCATATTGACAGTGTTGTACTATCAGTGGTTTCAATGTAACCTTGGATTAAGCTTGGATTATTAGGTAAGTATATTTACAAAATTGCGACAGAATTCTGTCGAGTAATAGTTTTACATTTTTTAAGCTTGAAAAATAAAATTTTTTTTTAATCTTGTGCATACTATATATTACGTATCGTCTAATTTATCCATTAAACTGTGCTGTAAAATCGAGAAACTAAAAATAACTTTATATTTCATACATAAGTCACTGAGTGTGCGTTATTTTAAAATGTTCTATCAAAGAAAATATACTTTTTTCACTTTTAAACCGCCGTCGACAAAATTCTCCAGTAGTTTCAGATTATGGTCAATTCTCTCTAAGTAGAATCGCATAAGACTCGTAACACTTTCTCGTAAGATTTTGTTACGAATGTATATACTACTAACTTTATGCAATAACTCCCTACAGCTTCTTGCTAGTGTAAGATTTACAAGAAATCGTAGATATTTGCAAATAATCGTGTTACGGCACACACACAGACACACGCGCGCACAATTAATTTCAAATCTATTTGTCTCTAATATACAAGAAAGAATAAAAAACTATCTGTGTGTATTACATAAATTTATTTGAGAATAACTTATCTAATGGACCCCCCTATTTATGATTATATATGAGATCTATACATGGAAAAAAATTTTTTTTTAGAGTTTACCCCGAAAATATGATAGTCATAGGATAACATTGTATTTTGAAGAATTTTAATATAAATCTCTCTCATTCATTAATAAAATTACAATAAAATATAAAATAAGTTTGATTAATTTTACTGAAGTGACAAAAATCTTTAAAATATTGTATTGTACTAGAACTACTATATTTTCAGGGTAAATTTTAAAAGAAAATTCTACGTAAGAAGCTCGTTATTGTTTATTATATAATGCGTACATTTTTAAGTTGCATTCTTTTACATTCTCTTTCGTTTTATAATTAAATTAAAAAAATGTTTATAATGAATATCATTAAAGCCTGAGTGCAGTGCTTGAGTAGGAATTGCCGATAGGAAGTGATTGAACACGCTTTTCTTACAAAAATATTTATTCCGTCGTACTCTCATTTATGCCACAGCTATACGAAAATAATGAAAATCAAGCGCAAATGTATTATATTACCAATGCACGTGACACACAAGATTTCCGAGCAATAGACTTCATCAGTGCAAATTTATTGTGTGAAGTTAAATTAGTAAATAATTGTTGTATTTTGAATTTATAGTCATAAATTTTTAAGATAACAATTACTTGATTGATTTATTATTTCTTATTACATCTCAGATACAAATTCGAAAGGATTTGAGTTACTTAAATTTTTCGAAGTAAAAATTTTCGAGCTGTACGTTTGAATGGAATTAATAGTTTAAACTTTCAATAGTTTTACATTTCTAATTACATAAATGTTATATTTCATTATGCTGGCAAAATAATATAAAGGATATAACAATATATTATTTTTCCTTTATTTAAAGAACAATCAAAGTTGAAAAAAAGTTTGCAGGGAAAATATTGCTACAACTGAAAAATTGTGTTAGCGTAATAGTTAGAATTTGAATTATTACAGAATTAATTAGGATTTTTTATTGAAAAAGACTTGTTAAATTTTATGCTAATATAAGATTGTTTAAAATTTTTAATGTTTTTTTAGAATGTACATTCTTTAATTTTTACATTCGTCGCACATATATTTGCAATATATATGAATATATACACGCAATATATTTTCAATATATATGAATTAATAATTAATAATAATTTGTATCTTGTTGCAGCTAAATATAAATGATGATGATGGAAAACTATTACAAAGGACATAATGGAAGTCGTTTTGGACATTCATTTGAGCAAAAAGACAACTCAGACTTTAATACGTTGGTTCTGGATTTATCACGCAAGAAGCACGTGACGTCTACATTATCCGAAGTCGGAATAATTCAACCCATTGGCTTATCGCAAACTTTATCTTCAGCAAAGGAGCAAAAATATCAAGAAATACATTTTCTAGATGAAAATACACAGACTCCTATCGCAGGCAGTAGTGCCATGCTATCACCATATTCCGAATCAAATTCACCGAAAAAGATGAAGACTGATTCTGTAGACTATCATGAAAATAGTAACCAATTGAAACTTACTGTGCCATTAACAAATACGCATAATATTACTCCAGGAGTAACAATGGTAACGCCTCAGCAGCCATCGCTACTTGCATTCCCGAACGAAGCCACGAATATTCCCGTAGTATCGAAAATATATTTACCGTATATAGAAACACCACAATCTTTTATAACGAATAATGAGATCAGAAAAATCGTTTCCATGCCAACAGAATGCTCGACGTCGGATATGAAACTATCAACGTCTTCGGAGAAGAAAACGCCAAGACCTTTTAAGGCATACCCAAACAATTTTTTGACTGTTGTTAACACTGTTGATCATAATTCGAATGAGAACTATGCAAAGTTCCGTCAGATGATACTTGAAAACGTACAAAAAATGAACAAAAATACATCGAATCCTAAAATGCGTCGAACACCTAGGTCTGTTAGCAGTCCTGGATTGCCTACTAGTACCGTCGATGAGAAAGATGCTATTTATTGGGAAAGAAGAAAAAAAAATAATGAAGCAGCGAAACGTTCTAGAGATGCTCGAAGGGCTAAGGAAGACGAGCTCGCAATTCGAACGAGTTTCCTCGAATACGAGAATGCGCAACTGAGGATGGAAGTACAGAGACTCAAGATGGAAGCAGAAAGACATATTTATTTACAATAATTTGTATTAAAATAATTTGATTAGTTGTGAATTATTATTACGGCATGTGATATCTAGGCTGCGTTCCACTCAACATTCGCAACGCTTTTTGTAATGCAAATTAATACGGATTAAAATTTAATATGTAAAATTGTTAAAGTATTTGATTTGTGCAAACAGAGATATTAAAAATGTCGAGCATCGTTTGTCCTTGTTTAACATTTGATAAATGACAAGGATGAAATGATTTCACGAGCGTTGTGTTAAGTGGAACACAGCCCTAGTATACAATAACGGATTTACGCCGAATTTCTTCATTTCTAGATAAATTGCGAGTAACTTTATCCAGGAGATATCCCATTGTAAATCTGAAAAAATTTATGGATAAAATTATCTAGAGGTGAAAAAATTGGGTATTAACATGATGCAGTTTCCATAACATCTATTGCAAGAAATATATTTAATGTTTGATACATATATATATATATATTTATTTCTTTAATATATTTAGTGTATAAAATATATAACTATAAACTATATATAACATATAGTTTGTATATATTTTTTTATATAGTATGAATGAGTATGTATGAGTATATGTATGTATTTATATAGTATGTATGAGTATATGTATGAGTACATACATACAAATACTATACTACTCTTAGATATATTGTCACATATGTAGTATAACTGTGCATATGTGTGTACATATATTACTGTACTAATTCTTTACCATGTCATAAAAATATTCACAACTGATGACAGAAAACATTTTGACAGATTATTCGTTTCTTGTGTAAATATATCTTTGAACATTTTTCTTTAGATACTAAAGTATTTATAAATTATCACATGTAAACTCCACACAACCATATGATGTTCCAGTATAAAAACTATAAGTTGCGTCGTATAAGAAATTAAAACTGAGAATGTGTGGAATTATGTGGTAATTTTTAAATATGCTTTATAATTGGCGCTATTAATATAATAATTACAAATAATAGACATATAAAAATATCAAAATTGACACAATATTAATACGACTCTGTCCTATTTTTGTAATACAAAATAATACGGATTAAAATTTGTTAATATGTAAAATTGTCAAAGTATTTGATTTGTGCAGATATTAAAAATATCTTGTATATACAGTATGTATTGATTTAAGCTAAGTTTTTACCAAAGTTTAGCATAATAAACGTTCGGAAGTTTGTAAACATTATTATACACATATTATATACACATATTATAACATTATATTTCATGAAAAGAATAAAAGTTCTTTTGTCCTATTATTGCTTTGAAGCACTAAAATATTTAAAATATAATTTCTATAATTTCCTTTCTTATGTATCGTACAAATGTATTTTCAAATACATTTGTTATAAAACGTTTTCTTAATTTTTGTCTTAATAAAATTAATATATTCTTACAGTTATATATACAAACCTTTTAAAACATTTCATTAAAATTAAAAAGAAAATTTTGCATACACATAAATTATCAATCAGGCAATGTATCTGCAAGTTCCATCATAGTATCTGACTCAAGAACATTCTTTTCTCTATTTTGATTATTTGTAAGTACCTTTGAAAAGGATCTTTGTACTTGCCTAGGGATAAAAGCTAATGGTGTTATTTTACTTTTTACGCTAGTCGATGAAATTGTTTCTACACTATCATTGTTTTTACAGACTGCACTAGTGGTATCTTTTGTGAACATCTTGCTTTTCTGATTTTTATTCAAGAGTATCTTAGTAGGTTTCTTCTTTTTTTTATTGTCAACAATATCATATTCCATTTTATTCGATTCCTCTTCCTTGGTGTAATACGGCGTATCATCGAACCGATATTTCTTTGGAAATTTATGTACTCTAATGCAATGTTCCTTCCTTTCCATTGGATTGTTGAATTTTATGTCACATTCAGAATCGTAACATTGATACTAGAAGAATATCTATATTAAGTATATTTAACAATACTGTAACATAGATTTATATACAAAAAGATAATCTATATATGTATACCATGGTTTGCTTCTCTGATAAAACTTTGAAGAAGGCATCGTGCGTTTCTTGAATATGAATCTCCAACAAGCGTGGATTTGGCTTGGATACTTTACATTCTGTACAAGCATATCGATGCGAGCTGTTATAATGCATTTCATAATCAAGTAGCGTTTGAAAAGTGTTCTTGCATCCTGGGATATAACATGGGAATTCCTTGATTCTAAAACCAGATATTGACTTTACTTTTCTTTATTATAAATCACGTAGGCAACCACTTCTCTTCCATTGTAATAAAAACAATATTATAGGATTCTTGAAATTTCTTTGCAGAATTCTTTAGAAGATGAATCATGCAATATTGAAGCACACAACAGGGTAGTGATAATAAAAAAAAAACAAGTTTTTATGTCACTATTTTTCTTAAAGAGAAGTCTGTACTCACACTTCGTGGCAAAGTTCCTCCTCGTCATCAATCGTGACGCCCTTTCTCTGGAAGACCTTGCAAACTTTGTAAGAATCTTCGAAGAAGGGGTCATTCACAGGGCGAATTCCGACACCTAACTGTTGAAGAACCTCTTCCATAGCGCATTAAATCAGACACCGTATAAATAAATGTAGCGCGCGTTTCCTTTGAGAAATCTTAATGCGACTATATTTATTAATTTTTATTATCGATCGAATAAATGCAATGTTTATTGTTGTACATACTGCCTCTAACCTCCAACGACACAACGAATACTGTTATGCCGGCCGCATTCGCGGTCCAAGATGGCGTCTCGACTCTCGACCCCTTGGCTGCCGGTTCGACTTATCGCGATGCACACCACTTCGATAATCGAAATTTGAACGCGAGCAGTTCCCGTAAAAGTGACGCGACCCGGTTTTCGCGGAGTGACGTTTTGTGGCGAGTTACGAGGGAAATATGCGGGCAAGAGTTCGCGTTTACGAGTGAGAATCGGTAACGCGCGTCGTCCGGTGATAAGGAATCATAGGCGCGTTGTTAATTTTTCGCACGCGCTCCGGGTGTAGCGTTAAATTTAGAGAGCTAAACTCCGCCGAGAACACCGAACGATCCGACGAGCCATCATGGCCGCTCTTTGATCGCGATCGCGAAACCGCGCATCCGCGTATTTATGATCTAAGATGATATTCGAGATGCAATCTTCTTGACGAGTCTTCTTGATGTTTATCGAAGGAGAATGGGACTTACGGATTAGCAAGGTAGAGTGAAATACTGTAATTGAAAAATGGCAGCAAATAACATCACTTTGCTGCCTGAACTTTATTCAACGTATCTCAGGCAGCAAAATGATGTTATTTGCTGCCATTTTGATTTCAAGGTGTTAAAAACGTCATTTGACTCCAAAATGACAAAAATTACGTCATCTTGCTGTCTGAGATAATATAACTTTATTATTAATTTTATTATTTAATGTATGATTTAGAGAGCGATCCTGAGGCTTCTGAATATTTCTCGGAAGGAGGATAAGGTCGAGTCTTGACGTGCAGATGGTTGGCAAGGTAGGACAAAATACTGAAACTTCATTCAATATATCTCGAATAGCAAGATGATGTTATTTCAATGTTATTTTGACGTCAAAATGTCAAAAATGTTATTTTGACGGGTGGTTTTGATTAGAATGGTGACAATTAAATAACATCATCGTACTACCTGATGATATAGCTTTATTATTTTTATTATTTTTGTATGATAAAGACTGCGTTCCACTTAATACTCAACGTTCATGGAATCATTTCATTTTTGTCATTTATCAAATGTTAAACAAGGACAAACAATGCTCTAAGCGTTGGGAGATTAAGTGGAACACAGCCTCAGAGTACAATTCTGTGGTGTCTTTTGGATATTAGACGGAAAAAAGGAAATTGGCAAAGTAGGAAGTATTGAAACTTCAATATATGATACAACATAATTTTATTACAGCGATATAGACGCAGCAATAGGTGTAAGTGGACTAATAATAGATGTAGAGAGAAATTAAAAATTGAATATTGAAATGGAAAAGAAAGTGATAATTGAAACAAATATAATTTCGGCAGATTTAATTTCCGATGTTATTTGTACGAGAAAAAAAAACGTTTTATTTGCAAATAAGCTGAAAATTTATTGTTATTTATAATAGGCACTTGAATATATTAGGTGTTGAACTTAATTCCTGCTGCTCGCTTAATTTAAAACAATGTTCCACACCTCTAAAAAATCTAAAAAAAATTTTTTTAATGTAATATGCTAAAAAGTATGTCAAACATTACATTACAAAAATTTTTTTTTAGATTTTTTAGAGGTGTGAAACATTGTTTTAAATTAAGCGAGCGGCAGGAATTAAGTTCAACACCTAATATATTGCTGATAAAGATTAACAAATCACTAGGGACTATGCTGATATGATTAATTTTATTTTCTCATGAAATCAAAACATAACGAGAAATAACAAAAATACATTGTTGATATGTAGTAAGTCATAAATAATATGTATAATCGACGTTCTATTCAACTAACAATCGCGTCTTCAGGTTTTCCAATATCTCTGTCATCCTGTTCTCTAGTTCATCCCTTCTTTGTATTTCTTCTCTTTTCTCCTGTAACATATACATATGGAAAAAGAATATTTTGACGTAAGATATTATATATTTTTTTTCATAAGAAATCTGTCTAGATAAATTCTAAATTATTAATTTTTTTACTAATATTTAATTTCGAAAACACATATATATACTTTTATTTCAATTTAAAAATAATTTAATATTAAATAAGTAAGCTATTGGTTTTTAATTTTTTGAGAAATATTTTGAAAAGCATTTGTGAAATGAAATTTAATTATTTTCGATTATACACATTAAAATTTTTATGATTTATAATATAAATAATTTAATTGAAGATATAGAATATTCAAGATGTTAAACATTCTTTTCTTTTAATTTTTAAAGATTGAAAAAGACACTTTCTTGTTTGCGTTTATTTGTATATGTGTTGTGTGTGTGTGTGTGATTTTACTCCACATGTAGTCTGCATAAACTATTAATATTATGCGTGTGCCGTGTATTTGCGTGATTTTATTCTACACATCTGCACAGACTGTTAATGTAATTAATAATTTATACAGTCAATTATACACTTCTTTGTATTACATTATATGTTATTCTTGAGAGAATGACAGAATACAAGAGGAATTATTAAAATTAAAACTGAGTACAACTCGAGAACTTCATGCGAGTAGCAGAGCTAGTTATATGAAACGTGTATGTGACCTTTTTTCCACATCGAAATAGATTTTATTTGTTGCGCAAATTAACGAATGAACAATGTTTTGCCCGCACACTAATAATTTACTTGAAATATTTTTATGTAACATTACAATTAGATATTGCGTATAAATTCTACGTAGTGGATCGGTCCGTTCGGCTTTAATTGCGTCTGTTCCGACACTCTCAAGGTCGCCACTTTGTTCCGGTATTCTCTGACTTTGGCTTTCTCCGTGTCATTTTCTGGTTCATCGGTCTGTTTTATGATACTTTCGTCATCGTGATGATAAGCGGTCGGTTCCGGTGCAATGAACGCATCCGATTCCTCTGTAGTTTTGCCATTCTCCTCGACAACTTTCGTTGCATTATTGCTTTCGCTTCCAAAGTTATAATCGTCTTTGCTGAAACCGAAGAAATCATGCGCGCTCTGGGGATTGTCGAATGGCTTGCTCGTCAGAGTTTGCTGCGAAGCCTTTGCCTCTTCGTTGTTCTTGCGATTTTCTTTTTCTGTGTGCAAACTCCGTCGTTTTCTTAACAGCCGCGAATGACGCGGCCTTTCCGACGATCTACTTTGCGCGTTCCGATTTAAAGGCGGAATATTCTGCAATGTAAAGACTGGTCGAAGAGATTGCTCGGCCGTATTACTTGGTGGTTGCGGCCTGTGTATCTTATTCGACCAATTTTCCGTGTTAAGAATTTGACTTTTTATGTCAATATTAAACGGTTCTTCTCTCTCTCTCTCTCTCTCTCTCTCGCTTTGTGGCCTGCGTTCTTCAAAAGTGTATCTATAACGATCGAGTACGTTTGCTGGAATTTCTTGAGGCTGATAGTAATAGTCATATGGACTATTTGTGGTCTCGTTCAGATTGTATTTGGTGATGTTAGGTTTTACTTGGACGATCTGTTCACTGGCGCTTTGTTGATGAGCAACGTAGACTGGGTCTCGCGGAACTTCGGCATGTGGATTAGGAACTTGACTTTGCGAGTTCACAGCTTCGTTGGAGAAATAATAAAAATTGTAAGGCTGTCTATGTGGATGTTCCGGATTACCAACGAGTACGAGATAACCGGAAGGTTGTTCTGAAGACTTGTCATTCGCGTCTTGTGCTGCGATTTTTTTTACAACATGTTGATAATAATTTGGAGCATAATTTTGTGCGATAGGATAATAATTTGGTAAATTTGATGGAACGATAGTAGCCGCTGGTTCCGTATTGTCAAAGGCGTAATCGAAAGGCGGTGGCCATACTTGAAACTCTTTGTGATCGCCTTCGTGTAATTGTCGTGGTCTTTCAGGCAAACCGATCTGCGGAGTCAGCAGAGTCTGCTCTTTAAAGATTGTTTGCATGGGACCCATATTGTTTTCACTGAATCGGCTGTCTGTTAATTTATCTGCCTCTTTATAGTTCAGCCGTCGTGTAGTTGCTTGCTGTATCTTGTCATTCGCATCGATATAACGCACAGGCACGACTAAAGGCACGTATGTTCCATAATCGGCTTCTTCCTGCGATCCCGCGTTCTCTAATCTCACATCATCGTCTTCCTTATCACGGAATTGTCCCGGTTTTTTAGGTCTTCTTAATGTATCATTTTGGATTCTCAGATTCTCTCTATCATTTCTATCCGCTTCATTTTCGTCATTTAAGTCATATTCTTCGTACTTATTCTCCGGCAAGGCGTATTCTTCTCTGAGCTTCTGCAGCCTATTCAAATGTTCGTCGTAACCATCCTCGGCAGATGTCTCTTCATTCTCTTCCCGCGACACATCTTTGGGATTGTTGTGAACTCTTTGCGAATCATAGGCGTTAGTTTGAACATATGGATGCTTGAACATATTTACGTAATCGGCGATTCTATCATCCTTTAATTTCTTATTGTCTAATACCTCGCCGTAGCTGTCACGAATCACTTCGGGATTACCCTCGTGGAAATAATCGCCGATAGGCAACTGCTGATATCCTATTTCTACGTATTTGTCGAAATCCGCAGGTTGTTTATATCCATTAAATTGTTTGTTAGAATGATCGTCGTGATAATCTTCGTTTTCCTCTTTCTCATCCTTTGGAGATTGCTTCGGGGACTGCTTGTTCGGGAGATTCTTCTGGTTGGCATACTCTTTATGTCTTTCCACGGAGCCTTCATCTTCCTCATCATGATGCGTTGGTCTTCTCTCTTCTGTTGATTCATCCTTGGAAACATCTCGATTTCGATCAGCGATTTCCTCTTCATGGTCCCTGTATCTCTCATTTATTTCTTCCTCTTCGTAATGGTCAGCTTTATCACGATGTCTTTCTTCTTCCTCCTGGTTTGGATTCTTGATGTGCTCTTGTTGTTTGCGTTGCAATTCGTTAGGTTCGTTATTTTGCTGCTTGTTCAGCTCGTCGATATGTAATTGATGATTATATTTGTTCATTGGTTTCTTCACGTCCTTCTCATCGTAAATATCTTTTTCCTTCACCGTGTATCGTTCTGTGTCTTCGTTACTCCTATATACCGTCTCCTGCTCTTTCCGAACTGGCGTTTCCACATTTTCGTTTGAGTCACTGACAGAAACGGGTGGAGAAGGATACGGCAGTTCGAGATTCTCGACAGGATCGATTGGTAGAAGATTCGGCGCAAGCGGCAATGGGATCTTGACGAAGAACGGCGCCAACAGAGGCTGTTGCGTCTGCAAGTTTGTCCTCAGATCCATCGGAATCTTTGCAGGAAGCGTTGATGCGGGTCGCGATGTCGTCATCATCATTGTATTATTTTGACGACCGTGAAAGATCTGCTCATATTGCTGAAGATGTCCTAAAATGTTTGAATTATTGCCAAGGTTTAGCACACCGGTAAACCTGATAGTTTCTTGCTGCCTTGGCACAGTGGTATTCGCTGGTTGAGAAGATGCAACATTTTGTTTTACATCAACCTTGGGCATCATATTGGGCATTGCAGCGGGTTTTGTGACATTCGGATTGGGCAGCGAAGCGAATTGAACTGGAGTCACCGTATATCCAAAAATCTGGGCAAGACCTGATAGCAGAACACCGAGAGCTCTCTTATCACGAGGATTTTCCGTAGATTGTGTGTCGATTCCATCGGTTTCTTGTATAGGGATTTTCGATAGATTTTGGATGTATGTCAAAGGTCCTGCTCCGAATTCGGCGATTTCTTCCGGTGGCACCTCGAACGCGCGCGCGACGCACAGTAAACATAGAATTAATATTTGTTCATACAATTCCATCGTGGAAGACACCTAATTGATGTTCGGAAACAATCGCATACTGCACATTGAATCTATGTATTAAGTCACTTTTAACTATCAAACTAAGGCACTTTATTTTCGTATTAAACACGCGTTTCTTTTAAAATCAGTCTTTATTTTATCTGAAAAATTTACACATTCCTGTTTATATTTTAGCGTTTGTCTTATGTCACCAATTACTGTTATACTGTTTTTATTAGAAGATAAACAATAATAAATTATATAGATAAATGACTTAAAACTCTTGGCCGTAGATATTATTGCAATAATTGCAGTTGGATCGCGCTACTTTCGTGCCTCAGAACTCCACGAGGACTGTCGGCCGATTGTGGCGGCATAGCTTGTCATTAAACAGTGACTTGACGGGCGGGGATAATTTTTGCATAATATCGGAAAGAAATATCGAGTTTCTCTTGAATTGTACGAGCCTACTCGTTGATTTGCGACAAATGAAGCAGTACGATGCAATGCGCGCACGGGAACGATCGAGGTACGGAATCGCGCGCGAATAAGTTGGTATTACTGCTAAAGAAATAAATGCAAGAAAATTATGCGCGCTCATGCGATTCTGGCTGGATAAATTCTCTCTCGCCATTTAATTGCACGCAAAAATGACATATCTATCGCAATATTCCACAGTTTTTAAGAGAACGATAGATCCACATTAAATTTGTTAGTTTCCATCGTTAACAATAATTAGGTTTTATAAATGAAAAATTAAAGGTGAAAATTGCTTAATAATCTAATTATTCTATCTAGGAATGATTACAGCGAGAAACAACAAAAGAAATGAATTTTTTATTCTTGGTTACTTATAGAGAGGCCAATTGTTTGTTACGATAATATTTTTAATTCTATAAAGATAAGCATTTTTTTTATGTAAGAATTAATTTTTATAGTTCTTACAGATAAGCATTTATTTATATAAAAATGAAGAATATTTTTTATTTGAAATTATAATGCAGAAAAAAGTTTAAGATAACTAAGCCAGCTATTAAAGATATGACAGACTTGTCGTGCATGCTTGCGTTTGTGCATTTTTTTTAGTTTCCTAAGTGAAAGGGGATTCACCAGTGCGTGCACAAGCGTAAAATTAATTTGTATTTACTGTCGGTATCTCAGATTCTCAACTTACGATAGCTTGTCTACAAATGTAAAAATATTTTTATTTGTTCCGTTGAGAATTGCCAGTGTGAAGAAAAATTATTGTTCTCGTAACAAACTTTCTTATATTCGGGTCGACAACCTTATACTTTTAGAATCTAAAATAAGAAGCGAATATTGTTAAGAATAACACTGCCGATGTCGAATTAATCAATAGAGAACCGATATTGATTTCGATGAATTAAAATTTTACTTGTCAATGCATGTACGTAATTTATATTTCCCATTTTAAATGTGCTACATACAAAAAGAAGAAACCTACATTTTGGACATAATAATGAGATGTAAATATAACATGATATATTTTTAAAAATGATATGAAATTTGAAGAAGGCTTCTTGTACTAACTCAACTTTTAATTTGTATTAATTAACGCGATGTATTTAGCTGAACGAAGAATTTTGAAATTCAATCATTATGTAATAGATAAGAAATTTATTTAAATATATCTATATATGATAGCATTATATAAAATATATCTATCCGCGCGAGCGTTATATAAAATGTACCTGTTCGTGCGAGCATTTCCATAAAAACAATTATATTGCGTCCGACTACAGTTGATTGTGACAGTAGAAAGACGGGAATATTATGAAAGGTTGATGACAATAAATATCAATTTGAGTCGTTGTGTCCAATTAATATCGACGTGACCGATCACGATGATAACGTGTGTACGTTAGTACCAATTATGTGCTTTTTATACCTCAATTTAAACTTCGGTACGCTACCCTTCACGATTGAAATCCATGTAGGTACTACAATTTAAACTAAATTATAGTGTACATGTATTTTTCTTAAATCTTTATTGTTTTTGATACTTTTCTCTTGTTTTTATTTATAATTATGTAACTTTGCCACTGCCGGTTCTAACTCACTGCCAGATATAAAAAGAGAAAGACTGACTGAAAGATAATTCAATTAGCGAGTAAAACATCAACGCCGAGTATCTGATAGCGGTTAAATAACCCGTCTAACTCATACAGAGGTTTTAATGATCTTGAGACTAAATCAAGTAGTACGGATGATGGTAGGTTGAGCGATCAGACTAGCAATCGGTTTTAGCACCCAGGCTGGGTGATGTGAAATAAGCGACCGAAGCTTCTAATGAGGACCATGCCAGGCCTTTGAAGGAAGTAATACTCCTGAAGTGATCATAGATGCCACAAACAAAATGTAGAATGAGGAAATGTGAGAGGCATATGCCAACCTTGCAGGATCATAAATAAGAGCTATTGTAAAGATAAAAACTTTTTAAGAGTTTGTGCATTGATAAATCATTCCCTGAACTATTAAACCTTCAACTTCTTCAAGAAAGTCCGTTTATTGTCCAAACAACTTAGGTCAAAATCGGACAAAAAAGGATTTAAAAAATTCAATGTTATGGAGTCAGCTGTCCTGGCGAATTCTTACAGATTACGGCATATGGAATACGGTTATGACCAGTAATATTGTCATTTGTTAATACTGACAGTACTGACCGTGTAGAGTCACCTTAAGCGCGTTTAGGATATAAAAATTACCTCGCATTTTAAAATACACAATAACATCAAACTTTGACAATTTTCAAATATACAGTTAGACTGTAAAATAATTCTGTATTAAAATCATGCTGGCAGCTAATTTTTCTACCAATAATAATAATAATTATTATTATTATTTTATTGATGCAACTGTTTACAAGAAGTAGAGAAATATAATACATGATAGAAAATAAGAGCGACAAGTGCACACAAAAGGTGCAACAACAGCTAGAAGCTTAGAAGCCGAACCTAAGTGATAATGAAAATCTTCCAATCTGAATGATAATAATAATAAATCATATAAAAAGGCCATGTCATAAAAAGTCTTTTAATACTTTACAGCGAATAACAAATTCGAAACGTATATTTTGAGAGCAACAAAACAGTGCCAAATTTGAACAAGCGAATTTTTTTTCGAATAGTTTACTTTTGTAACTGCGTACACATTGAAGGTTTTTTGTTATTATTTATACCTATTTTACAAGTAATAAATTCATAACTTGCATATCTCAAGAGTAACAAATTTAGACAACATCTTCGTACCAAATTTAAGTAAGCAACAAATTTTTTATTGATACTTCACTCTTATACCGCCTGCACACTGAGAAATTTTTTCATTATTTACCATTATTTTATAAGCAACAAATTTTTAATTCAATATATATATTGTTACGCTATTTTAATCTCCTTTTAGCGTAATATCGTTTTTTTAATAATTTACAGAGCAACAAATTTTTTTTCTTTGGCAACTTTTTAGCAACAAATAAAAATGTTAGAATTGATTCTGCTCACTTTGTTCCGCTAACTTATAAGACGTTTGTTATGGCTTTCGTAAGTAGATGTATATGACTTGCTCCTTGGTCAGAGAAAGTTGCTATTTCCTAGTTTGGCGACAATAAAACCTCTTAGGACGACGATTCGCGAGGGAAGGATAGAATAAAAAAGCACACTGCGCGTTTAAGGAAGGGCTCGCGATTACACAACATCCTTAACACATTTAAGATTACGTAGCTTTGGATGAATTCGAAATATTTCATGGACGAACACAATGTAAACGGCAGTGCTATTCGAATTGAATGCAAGCGATGTAGTTTTATCTCCTTTGTCGTTAGACATTTAAGTCTTAAATACTTAAATATGGAATAAGAAATCGAGATTATACTCATTTTCATAAACGTTGTTACGCATTACATTATGAATTAATGTGGCAATGTGGCGAAAACGTAGTTACTGAACAAAATCAATTAGTACGGTCATGAAAGCAAATATAAGGCAAAGATATTTCACGGCATTATATTGTAATCTTATTACTTGGGGTGACACATTTTTATTCAATTAAAAAAATCAATTTATTAAAATATTACTTGCATTAATTTTTAATAATGAATTGAACAAATTGTATACGTGATATATTTCTCTAAAATCTTGTAATAGAGTGTATTTAATTTTATAAATTTACAAAAAATTAATATTTATTTAAAAAATTGACTAGTTGTTATGAACATGTTTTTCAAAAATTTACTTTATTATTGGTCATCTAAGAACAGAGTCTACTTGCATAAAATGATGTTATAGAAAAAATTTAGGAGCAAAATTTCTTTAAATTTTCATAAAAATCTCGTATTACTTATATAATTTTTTTGGAATGATTTCTCTCATAGAGATCGTCTCGCGAAAGTGAACGTCTACAATATAGCAATGAGTACTCGTCAATATCTTTTGCTCGATTCTTTGTCGTCGCGTGAAAGTGTAACATTTTTATCTTTTATAGAATAATTAAGAAAACATTATCTTCTTTTCATTGTTATATTTAGCGTAATATAAATCATGCAATTTTATCATATAATTTTATTGCATTTTTTTCGAATATTTTTCATAATATCTTTTATATTGTAAAAAGCAAGTGACAAAATAATGTTCTAACTTCCCATTTATCTTGTATATTTTCGATTAAAAAATGACCTCGGAGATAAATCGCGATACTCTTTCATGCAATCGTTATGTCATTTAACAATTCTTTAGATGGGAGTGGTTTTGTAGTTGTTAGTCGAGATGCTAGTTGTATGTGCGCGCATACCGGTGGATCTAGAATTCACCATAAATTTAGCGAACGACTTGTATAAGGAATCCAGTATAAAAGAAGTGTCAACCCCTTGGGTGCTATCAGTTAGTGCGCACCATTCTTAACATGAAGCTGCTGGTAAGCATTTAATTCATAGAGGTTGACATATAAAATTAGTGAATTTTGTCGGTAACCCAATTTTGTGCGTGAGATATATATAACATCTTTGATTCAATCAATCCAAAATTTTTTATATAAACAAACGTACTGTACGTCATTTTTCCAGATAAGAATGGCATATTTCGGAGAATACATATATTTTGATATGTAAATACATATAAATTTAGAAAGAATAATGATGCCAAAAAATACTCTGTTATAATTTCAAAAATCTGCTTCTGTGTTGCAAATATTAACAAAATTTTGATCAAGCTGGGAACAAATACTGTATTTATTTGAAACATTTATTTCATATTATCATTTATGTTGTTGTTTATCATTATTGATCGCGATATATTTCACTTGACGAAACGATCGTCCAGTTTGCAATATTTCGTACAGTCGTTCGTTAATTATGGTGATTCATATTCGTATTGTCCATATATCGATAATTGTTCTAGCTTTTGTTGTCGTTTATCATTCTGGCCTCCGAGAGTCTCGTCGCGGAAAGAACAGCCGACGGCAATGATGTATCATCACAAGTGACCACTGTTTTTCAAGCTCAACCGAGTGCTCAGGAATTCATAGGAGAAAAAAAATTAGGAAAAAGAAGCTACGATCTGCTTTCCTTGCCTTACACACGCACTTACACTCCCGTGTTACCGTGGTAAATAGTACAGATAAATATCTTGTCAACAGCGCGAATGTAAAAATCTCGGAACAGCAATTTGGCGCTGACAGTTGATTTATGCGTTCGATTTCTCAGGTATCGATTGGGCGGATTGAGTAGCTACGGATTGTACGGCAATGGTTGGTATCCGTCGGGCTGGCCGTTGTCATACGGTGGTTGGCACGGTGGTTGGTATAAAGGATGGTAAATTTCGAGTCTTGAAGTATGCGACTGTCGCTACGAAAGTACGCATCGATTTTTAGCACCTTTTTTAACATTTGATAATTTACGAGTGTTACAATTCGTGTTATCGTAATTCATAATATTTGTTGAGTTATTTGTGGATACATTATAGATAGAAAGTGTCATGACAAGGCATATCGATGTTTATTTTAAATTTAGATTTTACAATAGTTGTTAGTAGATACTTTGAAACTTCATATTTATGGTGCCAATTAGTTGTAATCATGTGTCAATTGTAAGACGATACAGCACTCGATCACTTACACATAAAAAATGAAAGCGTTAAAACTAAATAAATAAGTTATACGTAGAAAGAGCCAAATTATTATGTGCGTACCTTTAATCGTTTCTTTATATATGTTGCCAATATTTCTTCGCATATGGTGAGATTCTTGTCCGTATCCTGTGCAATAAATCAAACGAAATCTGTTTAGAACTCATTGAAAGATAAATTGTTTCACAAACATCAAAGAAAAACTTCATTAATCATTTTCTTTGAACGAGACCTTTAAAATACTTGTTAATTCTTTGATCTTTTGTATCTTTTGCTCTTGGTCGGGAGTCCGCGAAACGTTGCACATCTGGTATGATCCGTACATTTCAAGGTGAAGACGATAGGTAATTCGACAGTCAAATGGTTTTAGGAGTGCATACTTATCACTTATTCGCCGCAGTACGTGTTCTCATGCGCAAGTTACGCAGGGGGTTGCTTAGAAACGAGACGGCAACAAATATTTTATCGGTTTCCCAAGTATTGAATGTTTTTGTTTCGATTTCTCATAATATTCTGACGAATAATAATTGTATTGCAACGGACAAAAAATTTCTTAATTCATCCTTCGACTTAAATTAGATATCGATAAGTATAATAAATTAGATATCATCAACTGATTTGAGAGTTGCCATCTACAGAGTTATCATCTACAGCGAGTATTGAGACCCGGTGGATAAATCGTCTCTCTTCCGCAGTGCGCTTTTTTACTTTATCTAAATACAGCTATACTTTTATAACATTTAAGTAATAGAGAAATGTAAATAATATAAATAATTAAAAAACTTTAATGAATACAAAATATTTTATTTGTAGAGTTTGCCAAATACTGTAATGATAGTTTCCTACGTTATCCATCCCATTACTTGTCTCCCTGTTCTTTGTTAGATGGCAGCCGGAATACACATAAAATCGATTCTGCCACTTTCCCGCAAGGATGACTGATCCGAGCAGTCATTTCAGCTTAGCGAACCCACGATACATTGCGAATACTTACATACATTTACACATAATATACATGATTTTGTGAGTATTAATATTAATGTTATAAACATTTGATGCAAAATGGGAGCAGAATACAATTTAAGCTAAGAAGAGTAATAAAAATAAAAACACGATTCATATACGTTTGATATAATTATAATAGTAGGATACTATATGAGAGTTAAAGATTAATTTGTATTTCTTATAATAAAAAATACTTTGTGCGAGATGATATATTTAGAAATGTCATAAAAATGACGTTAACGGAATAAATATTTAAATAGCATTACAAATATTCAAAATTATTACTGCTAATTCAATTTGATTGCTCATGAAAATGAGTATTCTTTCAGATATATTAATTACGAAAACAATTGAGGCTTTTTTTTTATTAAGAAGCAACAATTATGTCTAATAAATGTTCGTCAGAATATATATTAAATTATTCTCTTTGTAAGTTCGTTATATTTATTTAATGCCAGTTTAGGTTTTTTTTAAAAATATGTAGGGGATTGTAGTCAAAAACTTCACCGTGTGAGAGTCAAAGATCAACTCGATGCATACTTTGAGATTGCGCGTTTATTAGCTCCATTGTGGACAGTGACAGTGGAAGGGAAGAGCGGCAGCATCTCCCTCCGGATGGACCAGTTTTTTATCCTTTACAACTGACCGCAAAAAATCAGAAAATAAGAGTCAAAGGCTAACTGGGTGCGTTTTGTGGCTCAGTGTTTGTATACGTTCGAGTGGACAGTGGTCATTGTTCCGGGGGCAGCATCCCTCGTCGGATGGACCAGTTTTCAAAGCGGGCACGAGCCCGCGATGATGAGCCAGAATAACAGGACCTCTCGTTATTCGAACGAACAGGTTTCGTCGAACGGGCGACTGCGAAGCGCAGCCTGTCGGGAAAAACAGCTTGTGATCTGTATCAAGTGAAAACTGGTCCATAGTTCAGGCCCTCAGTTCAGCAGCCCGGTGCCATCCACGTGCGATCTAGTCGAGATCAGAGATCAAACTCTCAAGAAAAGCAATGACGAGAATGGGAGCAGGTTCCACTGAATAAACGGGATCACGATCTTCAACCGCGCATCGGAAATGTAGAGCAGGTGGAATGTTTAGATCTGCGAGCGTACGAGGAAATTTCTTGTTTACATTAATGTAATGGATTCGCGAGAAAGTAATCGATTTAGTCATGCGCGAATTTTGCTCTTTGTCTTGAACAACACATGAAAATATGAAGCATAAAATACACATAAATACTCATTAAATAAGTTGTTTATTTTGAAAATGGAGTAAATCAAATTTGCAAAATTTAATTAAAATCGTTTTTTTTTTATTTTTACGTGAACCACATATTGAGTAAGAATAAGGTCGCGTATTTATAACAATGAAATAATAGTAATGATACATAAACGTATTTAATAAATAATTAATTTGTAATTGATTAACTCATAATTTTGAAACGGGATTACTAACAGAATCGCCAATTATTTTATGGTCTGCGTATTAAAGTACTCGCCATTGCAAAATTTTGTATTATATTTTTTGAAGAGAGCACTGTCGTCAAGCGTCAAATGAAGAATACGATAAAAGGAATTGTAGTTCGGATCTAGGGACAAAGACCGTGTAGTACTCAACCAAAAGGACGCGAAAACAAAGGCCGATGACGTGTGTGTCACATGAGACGTCGAAACCAGCCCACATTGGCCACTTCTTTCACCTGTCCATCACTCCCTGTCCTCTAAAGAGGACGCTTCTGAAAGAGGACATTTGCGTTTCCGTGCTCGTACCAGCTATTGTATGCCTTTATCGGCTGTTTCATGCTCTTCTCCGCTGGCAGTTCGCTTCACTGGCGACTGTGCGTTCGGTCGTAGGAAATGTATATCTGACGTGGGAGACAAAATAATTGCTCGCTATACCTTTAGTCGTAATCGGTCTTCGTGCTATCAACCTTCATCAGTCTTTTATCGATATTTTTATTTTTGTATAGAAATATGAAAAGACGAATATTATAACTTATAACAAACAAAAGTATTCGATCACAGACATAAATCTTTTTATTAAAATCTCTTTATTAAGATCTGCTACAATTTGAAAGTATGTTTTCTCTATCAATATAAAAGTTTAATTTTAATAATATTACACATTTTTGTTTAATTATGAATATTAATTTGTTTTTAGTTATTTATGCTACTAATTCATGTTAAATAAGAGATTTCTTATCGTGAAAAGTTATATATGTTTGTTGTAAAAATAAATTTGAAGAATGAGTATAAGTTTGACATAGCGACTGGTTTAATGAGGGATACTGGTAGAGAGGCTGACAATATGAATGTAAGAAAGAATAGTAAAGGAAACTTCCGCTGTCGAGATAATTTCAGCTTCGATTGTGAGAACCTGTTTCCCGCAGGGGGCCACGAAAGGGTCTTACTACCTACACAGCACATTACCTCCATTCGTATCGGTAACGAGGTCGACTTTACTCCGCAGCACTCTTCCTCCGAGATAAGGGGGTGAGAGGGTCATAGACACGCGCGTGGTATTACCGGGACACCCCGTATATAGGGAGGGCGTATTTGTTTTACTGCCTGGCTGCCGGCATTGGTTGAGAACGTGCTCCGCATTCTTGAAATCGTGCCACCCTTGTTACGGCATAGACTCTCCACCATCATCCCCTTCGCCCCTTCACCTCGCCATCAAACCTGGCTCTTTTCCTCGTCGCCGTAACCATCATAAGAAGGATCGTCGCCGATCCGCTCCCCTACGTCCTCCTCCGCGCGATCGTAAAAAAATTCTTAACTCCTGTAGTGCTCTCTACAATATGCATATAAGTACGTTGTACAAGACATATTTCACAAGATGTTTTTGAAATTGAGGAACATTCATCTGTTCATCGAACATATCGCAATAAAATAGTTGATATGATAATAAATGTTAAGATTACAGTACAGATCCTTTATATTATCTTCAAAAATTAGTTGTCAACATTGAAATTATCAAATTTATTTATTATACTTACTACATTATAACATAACAATATATCTAGTTCGAAAAACTTGGACTATATTTAGGAGATACATTTTCACACCTGGCGAGACGTAGTCCTTAATAAGAAAAAGTCGTGGAAACCGCATCATTAATCTTACAGTCTTTGCCGCTGTCAGGATCAGCGTTAAAACGGGAAGATTGTCTTCATCCTTTTCTTCAATAAGACTATAAAAATTTTTAACTTCTGCAATGGACACAAAGTGCTTCTGCAAAGACTGTGGAATTTCTCTTTCCGATCCTGAAGAAAAATTTACTGCATTCGTTATTCTTATACTAAATAGTTTTTCAAATTTAATTGCGATATTAATTATTTATTATTACTTATAATTTATATTATAGATACAATTATACATTAGTATACAATTTACATAAATTAGCACACGATTCTTCATACTTTTAGATTTCTTAATGATTACAAGTAATATTACTTTTCGCTAGTTTAACTCGTAAAATTGTTATCTTCTTTAATGGTTGATCGGCTCTCTACGAGCCATCTCGGTCGGTGCCTGATTTTTCGATAACGGCGCATTGTCGTACAGACACAGTCGTCACATTGCGGACTCAGACTATCTCGGCAAGACGAGAGAAACGGCAAAGGAAGAGTCCAGCGATTTCTGCCGATCCTAATTTACGGCCGGGATTTCAGGCGTTTATGTCTTTCCGATAAGGTCGTTCACGCAGATGCCAAGTCTGCACCGATGGATCTTCTTCATCCTACGCTCCCACTTCTTCTTATTCCGTCCCCGTCGATTTTCGCGTGTCGATAGGACGCGACGAAATGTCAGAGCGGAGTTCGTTGTACGTCGTTCGTCGTTAACGAGAGCAGGTATATAGGAGCGAGGTGTCGATTCGTCAACGGCGTGCGATCGCGTCGGACTCACGAAATTGCCAGCCATTTATCTACGATTTTCTGCCAGAAATGATATTGATCGGCGCTTCGTAAAAGTCGTGGTTGTAAGATTTAACCGCTTCTTACATAATAAAGTGCGATCCACGATGTCTCAAGAATACGGCGCAGTATCATGCCAGGTATACAAATAAGAATCTCTTTTATCATTCATTGCAAGTCAATATCTCTCGTCTTGTATTTATTAAAAAGTAATATTTACAATGTGTGAATGTTTGTAGCGATAATTTTAAACGGACAGACGTGTGCAAAGGGGACGCAAATTAAGTGAATTGTCTTGGACTTTTAACCGATCAAACAGGATCCGCAATAATATTTGTTTAAAGGACAAGCGACCGGAGATTCGCTTAAATTGGAAATTTTGCCTTTTTTCCATCTATGGAGGGTGTTAAATTCCCTGTGAGATTCGATTGGTCGGTATTTTGCGGCGGGCACAGATTTCCTGTCCGGAAGAATCGACAAGATGGGTTTGTTCACGATTTTCTATCGGACTGACGCTTTCTTCACTGATTTCTCACGCTCTGCCAATCCTCAGGATAAGTCAGATATATTTTCTTTGTCATAACACACAAACGAATATAATTTTGGTTGTTAGTAAATATTACATCTAATATATTTAAATTATTATTGGTGATTATCAATAGTGCAATACCATAAAATTAACATAATGACACATATTAAATTGTCGCAGCAATGTATATTAGAAGATGTATAATATTTAAGATATAATAAGACAGCATTATTATTATCTATATAATATCAGAAATATAGAAAATAATCTGGACTTTGTGTAAATATAATTTAATATCGATCGATACATCTTATACGAAAAATATTACTCTTTCTAAGACTTAAAATTTTTATTTTCATTTTCAAATTTTATTTTGAAAAGTTTTAATTGCTGAATTTGATTTGACTCATTTATCGTTAAGTCAGTAGGCGAGACAGTATCTTCTATATTTGCGTCTAAAGCTCGAATCTTTGGTATAAAATGTCTTTGACCTCGTAATCGTGTAAAATTCGTTAATTATTGCTGGACGGCCTCGCGGATTAGGGATTGAATCAGAGAATCGAAACCGAAGTATTCATGGATGAAATTCGTCATCGGGCAGAGTCACAGCGAAATACAAAAATAACTACTTCGTGACGTATAAAATTTGCGTTGCGGAGTACGTCTAAATATGTGACTGATTGATTTGTAAAAGATACATAATTGATTCACAAAGTTTGGCAGGTGCAAGAATAGGTATTCTTACATCTCGCTGTTTCTATCTTTAAATTGATCGAAACGACATTAGCATGCATATTGAAATATGTCAAATTTCTCTCATCTTTGTTTTATATTTTGGTAGCGATTATTTTATCTGTACATAAATCACTGTTAATTTTATATGATTTAGTATATATTTGATACTAATCGAGAATAAAATTTAATTAATATAAAAATACAATAAATATTTGAATATTTTTGCTATAAAACTGTTAAATTCGAATCGTGGCTGAAATAAGAGATAAAAATAGGAGATAAATGTAGGTAACTTGGCATACTTTGTAAATTTTTGTACAAAACGGAATATTATATTTTCGTATCTCTAATTAAAAATTTACTTCTTAATATATTCAAATAACCTACATAATCATCTATAATGTAACGCGTACTCTCCGTTTCCTACAACTAGGTCAAAACGAATTGGCCGAATGAATAATTAATTCAGAACGATTAATTTGATCTTCGACGACTCAACGCGCGCGAGCGCTGACAAGACTCGTTCCTTATCGAAGGACGCGAATTGTAAATGAGGCTATCGGTAGACCTACACTTCTTACTTTTGGCCGCTATTCTGCGACGTCGACAAGGGGGTGTTCGCTGGGGTAGGAGGGGGTTGAGATGGTCAGAATTTATAGCGTCTTTGCGATGGGACCGGGATAGAAAGGGGGTGGGTAGGATGAGGCAGAGCCGCCCCTCAGACTCAATGTTTTCTGCAGGGAAAGTCGGAAGTCGAGCCGAACCTTGGCCAGGACTAGCCGTCTACCATACGTCTTGCTAACAGACCGAAGAGGTTTAGTCGTCGAAATTGAGACTAGAAAAAATCCTATAAAATTATCCTGCCGACTTAACAATGTTTTCTGCACAACGTGTCTTTGATTACAATGTCACGGACCAATAACCCGAATTTCGTCTCTTAAATCGATACGAGACGGACAGGGTAAATTTTCAAAGCGTTTCTGGCATGGACAATTGGTGTTCGTTATCGGGTAGATTTAGTTGGACGAGCGGGTCCCTCCATTTTCCGAATGGACTTCTGACCCCACCATCCCATGGCGCACGGGGATGCTTTTTATTAGACTCCGCCAGGATCACCCGGTATACCCGACCACGCGCTCTCGCGCGCGTATGCACGCTTGTGTCTTTGTGTACGTGTATAAATGTACGCGTGTTACACGTAGGACGAGATCGTATATGCGAAGGCAGTGGCCATGTTCAGGGTGGAGGGACAGCCCCATTCGCCAAATTAACTGCGTTAGACCGGGGCCCCGGAATTCTTTACGCTTTCCTCGACCTACGACCGGCCATTTTACGCTGGATCTCGCGACGGAAACGATCGTCGTTCCTCACCCTCGATTTTTTTTTCATCGCATTTTCCTCCACTTACCACGTGTAATTCTCCCCATAGGAGACGTGCGTTCGGCAGATTTACGACGGTATTACATTCGAAACGGCGAATTCCGTGTTTTTGCGCTTTGACGATTTATTCTGAACTTGTTGTCATCGCAATTGATTGCGATATATTATTGAGAATTAAGTTAAGAATTAATAAGGCGACCGAATAGAGAATAAAAAAGAAATGTGATAAGAATTACCTAAAGAATAATGTACACAATAATATATCAGATTTGTTATAGTTAATAATTAATAATTATTGCTAATGTTGTAATAAATAAAAATTTTTTATGTCGTGAAGAGTGTGCGGTGTTTATGGTAATTATTAATGGCACACAGGTCTTAGGATGGAAGTATTTCTTTGCGAACTATTCGAAAAGAGGCGAAAGTGCATAACGCGGGAAACTTAAGTAACGATTTCTCTAAGAAAGTTTCGCGCGGCGAGACTTTAAAGCCGAGCGCCTGAGACGGCTTCTTAATCGAATCACTAATGCTTGTAAAATCTTTGTTCGAGACTCCTTAAAGAGAAGGAGATGAAGCACTGCGCGCGACTGAGAGTAAAAGCGTTTACTACAAGTTGACAAAGTTCCAGGTTGAAAAAGTGGGGTTACTTTTACCGACTATGAAAAGCCACAATAATATACTTTAAATCTGCTAATATTAATTACACATTATTCGACATAAATAAGTTTATCTATTAACATATTAATTCTATCTGATTACTTTTATAACGTAAAAGAGCTTAGCGTATTTTTTCGTAACAAAAATATTCGTTTTAGAATATATTTTATTTAATTTATTATTTATATTATTTAGTATATTCAAGATAATATTATTTCGTAATGAAATGTAGAGAACTATTTTCGGTATCGATCAAATTCTATTCCGAGAAATTATCGAGATCATTATTTAATTGGGGTTTCTATTAACCTACGGCCAGCAAAACGCGGGTACTTCGTCCTGCCATCATGAAATTTGCTACTAGCCGGTCCATCTTTGAAGGGTGCAGGAGATCTGCGTTCGATCGCGGACAACTTTCTGAATAGGTGATCACGTAAAACTGATTTAGCAATTCGCCCATTCCCGGGTGGCGCGATCTTAGTTCAAATTGAGTATAGTCCAAGTCTTACTCGGGTGAACCACTACTAATCCAATTCCAGAGATCTCGAGACGTTCCGAGGTGAATCGAGGATGTGCAGGGTGTGCGAGAGGTGGCCAAGGGGTGGTCGAGAGAAAGAGCCGTCGGGACGCTCTGCGGATAGACGAAGGAGAGAGTGGTAGTGGCGAGGGTGGACGAGGGAGAAAGAGAGTGTACGAAGTAAGGGTGGGACGAAGGTATAATATCGCCTATGCAAATAGCCTTTGGACTTAGACTGACTGAATATACTTTAGGGCCGGCGCGGCACGAGTTTAGACTGCCGTCGTATTTTCCGAGGAAGTGAGTGAGCGCTTCCGTGTGCATGCACTTTTAAAAAATTCCATCATCCGGAACCGCAGCTCGTTACGTCGCCATTCGTGTGACAAAGTCTTTGCGCCGTGACGAGATGTCCCTTTCTGAGATGTTGCGAAACGAAGCACGTTTAGTTATGCGAACAGACACATTCTCAAATTCCATACACAGCTATTTCAATTAAATTTAGTCAACTGAGTGATCATTATATAGATGAATCTTTATTTCTAGAATTGCGTTAAGTTTTGCATAACTTGTAAAGTGTTTTTTTTTAATTTTGTATTCTCTAATATTAAAATTATTCTAGAATTATTATATTTAGACAAAACTAAGATACATATGTAACAATTTTTTTTTGTCTCCGTAATAGCTTTGAAATATTAAATCTGCAGTTATAGTAATTACGTTTGAAATGGGATGAATAAAATGTTATTTATAATCTTACACACACACACACACACACACACACACACACATAATATAAATCGTTATCGCGTATTTTGATGCAAATGCTTTGCTCATCGATAATAATTCTATTATTGGATATTAAACGCTTACATAATTATTACAATTATTAAGAATATTTCTTCTGTGCACGCGGTACATTTTCTATATACAAAAATTTATAATTAGTATTAGCATAGAAATAAATTATATAATTTCACGCACATATGCATACATATATATAATGAAAAGGATTAAAATCAGCAGAAAAAAAGTGCAATTAGATACTATGTAAAATTCGTATACCTAATAATGAAGCTATTACTTAGCAATCAATAATCAGTACTTTATTATTCGGCTATTACTTAATAGTTACATTTCCATACGTTACACAACTCGTCGCACTCGTCGCAGAAAGTAGCCGAAGGAAAGTTGTACCGGTGTGTGAGTAAAATAAGGGATCGTGGTAATAAGGGGAAAACGTACTTGAGTGGTAAACGTAGCCGATGGGGCGAGCAGAGGGCAGTAGAAAGGGGGGTTGCAAAACCGAACAGAGTAAAGAGGGTAGGGGACGACATTAGGCTGGGTTTCCCGACGAGACGAGGGTAGGACGTTTGAGGTCAGTTCGGGGCGGTTTTTTCAACCCCCGGAGCGACTCGCTCAATACCAGGCCGCCCCTCGACTGACCAATGGTCGGCCTCCGGCCCCCACTATTCGCCCTGGCTGACCAGCCAGCCGATTGGACGAAGACCTCCCGAGGGATACTCTATCCGGCGAGGATACTCTCTCGCTCTCGGCCCCGGATCTTCTCGAGATCCGCTAACTAACCGGAGAGGAGAGAGAGATTACGTACCGGGTGTACCCTCGATATCGGAGATTCCGCGGAGATATTTCCTGCCCTCGGAATTCACAGCCCAGTCTCATCCGGTAAAGGAATTTCTGATGAGGGATTAGAATGAATTTACTGTCTCGAATACTGTACCGTTTATTCTCGCGCTTGCCAGAATAGCGTGGAAAATTGAAACTAGTGGCAATTGATTCTTCAGAGTATTTACAGGAAAATGATAATTGATTTGTTTTGATTTTAATTTTTCGATTTACAAACGTTACTAGTGAAATTTTGTTTTTCCAAAACGCAGAAATTTACGTTGTTGAACCTTTTCATAATTTTACAAACAACATTAATGTTGATGAACGGATGTATGTCCGTTATCTTGCCAACGTTTAAGTAACAAGAAATATTTGTCGCGATATACGTCAGCACGAAAAAGTATATTAAAAGTATCCATTCCGAAGTGGTGGGTGCATACGCGTGGCATAAACGTCCAGAGTAATATCTTTACCCGACTCTCGATGCATTTTATCGAGCAACGGAAAAAGCTTCCACTTTCTCGGCGGTGAGCGAAGATCGCGATACGTCCGTTTTCGAAGAGTTCAACATTTCCTCCCGCGTCACCCGCTAGACGCGTCACGGGATAGAAACCGTCACGCCGGGATACCATCGTCGATGCAAACGTACGTCGTCGTGTTTACCAATGTTATCAGCGTAATAATGGGACACCCCGTATCCGTCCAGCAATGCGCCCGGTCGTCCTACCGCTAGTTTGCTTGAGATGATATCGCTCGTTCTCCCGTGCTTTTCGTTAGATCTCGCCCTTACTAAAGCAGATGTGACTTGAGACTGTGTCGAGACGCCGATCAAGAACTGGTAACTTAAAGACACCTTAAAGTTCCCGACGTCCCCGGCGACGGACGGCGAGACACCCTCGCCGGAAATTTCGGACCGCCACTGACGGCCAATGGAAATGAAATCACGAGTTAATTCGGATCGATTTCTAACTTCGCTATTACGCTTCTCAGTTGCGTCTACATACCGTATAAGGGAAACTATTCCACAGAGTTAATAACCGAGACTTCTCTTTTTCAAATTGCAACATCGTGCTTTTAATGATTTTATTTAGATCTATATTATAGCTATACAGAGTGACGAAATTTATGATTCATAGGAAAAATTATAACTGCAAAAATGTAAAACTTATTTTTGTACTGTCAATCGACAAAGACCCTGTATATAAGTATTTACATGGTATAGTGATCGATAAACCTTATACCAAGCGAATATAGCGAAATACATTTTCCCTCGATCAAGACATTTTTTATGACGACTTCTTTTTACCGAAACGAGAATCACAATTCACCCGGTAGGGGAGCCACGATTTTTTTTTAGCACGACAGGTATTTCGTCAGTTATTTTTTTTTCTCCTCCCGGCGGTCCTCACTCGTTCACTAACGCAGACAGGGTCAGGGGGAAGGAGGACCGAGAGAGGCGAGTGGTTGAGCCCACGGGAACGGGATCAAAGGAAGAATTATCAGGGTTCCAAGCGCGGCCCGGGATTTGGTCCCGTAGGAGACTTACCACATGTAAATAAGGACAGAGCTTCTGTAGCTTGGTGCTGTCCTGCGTAAATAACATTTTTCCGATAGTGCTGAAATAACCCACCGCGCCAGTCCGGTACGAATCCTTGGCACATTGTCGGGCTCTTTTGTTACCTTTTTTCCCGGCTGCATAATTTTAAATCCTCGCCGCATTTTACACTGTCGAATATCGTAAACAAATTATATATCTCTGCTTTGTTATTTTCTTAGATTATCAGAAATATTGTTAAGAATTTCTTTATTACTGCACAGAAAATTTATGTCAACTATATAATATAGAAATATATATATAATATTCTTATAAAAAATTAAATTATGTACAATACATAACATAGAACATCACTAGGTATATTCTTTATCTTGTAATCTCATATTTTTTACGAATAACTCTTGATACAATTTTTATATATTTCTATATTCCAAAATTATTTGATATAAGTAAAGAATTTATTCTACGTATGAAGAAATTATATCTAATAACGAACTATTTATCTGTTATTTATGGTTAATATAACGTTATCGTTATTATAATTAATATCATAACACACTATTAAAAATATTTTAAATAAAATTATAAGTGTAGGTGAGCTCTCAGTGGAACAAAATTACATTTTGAGAATTCAAAGGGCAAAAGGATTTTAATACACAGTACATTTCGACATTCTCAGTGCGTCTCTTGATTTTCCGTGTTTCTCGTTTACCCATCCATTTTTCCCTCCTCTCTCTCCCTCTATCGGAGTAAAAGCGAAAGACGAGTATTTTTGTTTCCCTTCATTTTTTCCCTTCTCTTTCTTTTTTTTTCTCGCTAGGCCAGCATATTCGGCGCGGTGAAGGTTCTACGTTTCAAAATGTATGCAAAAGACCGGAGCACCCCGCGCATCCTAACACGGTACACCCCGTGGAGAAAAGTTACCCCTTCGTTCCGACGATCTCTCGAGTATTTCTTCCGAGATTGACATCACTGGCTGTCTCGAGGGATCACCGAAGACGTCCTTGAAAAATCAGTTTCAATGAAATATTTTCGCCACAAGAGTCGTCCTGGTTTCCATACGCTAATACAAAACTTGCGAAATCATACTGCGTTCTTGTCGGACTGTACTGGAGTCCGGTCGACGTAGTTACCATCGATTCGTGGTCGCAACTGTTCCGTCGTTTAAAAAAGGAACGCCTGGAGTCCTAGGGTGGAAAGACATCTTTCCCGACATATATTTCTGTTTGTCCAAGGGGCCAGGCACCAACCGCTGAACAATATAGGGTCATTTTACGTGTTTCCTTACACGGAAGCAGGTTGCCTCCTCCGTTTCTCCCTTCGCGCGTCATCCTTTTTCCCGCAATATGTCACTTTCTCTATGTATATCTCGATTTAGCATTTATTTTATGAGAGAGAAATTTTTATACATATATTTAATTTCTTAACATTTATAGTATAGTTCATCACAACTTTATCAAAACATTATCGATATTATTTGTTAATGATATATTTCTATGATAAGATAATTTATTATAATAATCAAATATTAAATACTATAAATCTTTTAACGTTTTTAACATTAAATTAATTTAATTTGAAATATTTACTTTAACATATATTGTTCCATCACGTAGCGTTAATCGATTATAAATTTTGAATGACGCTTATCAAGACGATGTGCTAGTATCAGCGGTTCAGGGCTCAATGGAATAATATTCCTACGAAATTTATAGGGGTTCGAAGTCTTGAGGGCAACTGTACCTAGCGTTGAACGGGTACTTTGCTTCGCGAAGACGAGGTGGCTCCCGGAGCCGCATATTGATTCACGATAATTTCATTATTTTTCCCAGCTTCTTGGTAACCGATTAATGTCTCTTCCGAGCAACTGTCTACCAATTGAAATGCAAACAAGCCGCGAAATCTATACGTCCGTCGACTTGTAATAATCTCTCCACTCAAGTTCGTTCCGACGATCGAAACTTCAACTGGCAGTTCGAGAATTTTTCTCGCGTCTCTTGATTTTTCTTCGTGATAAGGGAACATATAAATATGGAGACGTACACCCGCGAGATCTCGCGCGGTAGAAACGGATAAAGTGGCTGGCTGGCAGGAAGTAAAAGGGCGGTGAAGGGAATAAGAGCGAGCCAAGAGGGAGAGAAGAGAATTTTATTGGCTCTGACTCGGCGCCCCCTAACGTCTGCTCGTTTGCCTCGCAGATTTTCATATGTTTTCATCCACTTGGAAAATTAGGACGTTATGCAGAAATCGGACTCACTCTCTCTCTGTCTCTCTCTGTCTCTTTCCAGGAAAGTCTTGTGTACGCATGGTACTTTCTACGTAAGTTATTGGTTCTAGTATAGCAGACTGGTCTTTGAAAAATATTCACGAGAACTGTGCAAGTTAACTTGTTACTTAATATGTGATTTTTTTAAACACATTTTATAAGATGAGTTTATAAAAGAGACCAGACTTATAATTACGAAAATACAAAGGTGCGACGTCGCGACACAAGAATTCATTTATTATACCCTTTAAGTAACGCGTTTTCCTTTGAAGAAAAGGAATCTACATTTTACTGCGTGGAGGGAAGGAAATTTAATTAACGTGATTTCATGCAAGCCGCGTTCCGTCTTGTGGTCCATGCAGAGTTAAAGAATTCATGAAGGGGAAAAGCGACAGCTCGCACACGGATCTTTTGTTGCGGTGCTAGCAGAACCATTATGTGGAAACGAATGCTTCTCGCCAGCCGGCGTCATCCTGAACTAAGAAATTCAGCATCGACTTGAGGGTGGTATTCGTGTCGAGACGCAGGCACATCCACCGCAGGAAGGCGGCGCATAAAAAACATATTTCGAGGTCCTGCCGGGGCTGCGGCAGGGTGGACCTTCGTAGTAATATATCAAGTCAGATCGATACTATTCCACAGACTTCGGTTGTTCGGAAACCTTCCAGGGCTCCCGTCCACCTCCTACTCCTGCTCTCTCTCTTTCCTCCCTCCTTCTCTCTCTCTCTCTCTCTCTCTCTCTCTC